>NC_089495.1:177552346-177897346 GCF_036850765.1 Saccopteryx bilineata
AGTAAGGCAATGTTAGAGTCCTCCACCTGCTTAAAAGCATAAGATGACTACGGTGACCTGAGTGCTATTTCATCAGTGTGCTCCTGAGAGTATGTATATGGAGCTATCAGGATGCTTGCCCTGTGATCTGTGCTTTCCTCAGCATAGATTCACACACAGGGAACATTCTGGGTACCAAGGATGCATCCAAGTTCATCTTAATACACTTTTGTTGAATCTCTTTAGAGTACCTGAACTATTTTCAATACCTATGATTAACATATTAGAGAAGGGAAATTCTCATCTTTATTTTTTTTTTCTGGGCTCAGATCTCTTTTTTTTTTTTTTTTTAAGATTTTATTTATTCAATTTTCAGAGAGGAGAGAGAGAGAGAGAGAGAGAGAGAGAGAGAGAGAGAGAAGGAGGAGGAGGAAGCATCAACTCCCATATGTGCCTTGACCAGGCAAGCCCAGGGTATTGAACAGGCAACCTCAGCGTTCCAGGTTGATGCTTTATCCCACTGCGCCACCACAGGTCAGGCCTCATCTTTCTTTATTCCTCTGTTCTTCCTTTCCTTCTTCCTTCATCCTCCTCCTGGTCTTATTTCTCCTTTATTTTACTCTCTTCTCTTTTTCTTGCTGTTTTCTCCTTCTCTGTGTATCTTTCTTTATTTCTAGGAGGAAAATTGTGTCATCTCTCAAACAGGTGTTGTTAATGGGGATCTGCCACCTTAGATTCAATGACCCTCAAGTTTCTGGTTTTATTACAAACACATATCTGTCTTTTTTCCCCTGACTCCTAAAAGCAGCTCTTGTTTTAGAGATTCTCCCAGGTAACTCAGTTTTCCATAAAATGACCAGAATTTATTTATTCTCTGTAAAGCTGCCGAGTGGGCAGGCAATGCTGTATCTGATTACCAAGAGGATAGTTGACAACTCAAAAGAAAAAAAAATCTTAATTAGAAGTCATTTGGTTCAGAAAAAGAGGGGGAGAAATTGTCTCCCTTCCAGAGATCTGAGGATCCAGGCAGGTGGCCACCTCTTCCCAAGAAAGCTACGTGTCTCTATGACAGGTAAGAGCGTAGGGCACTTTGATGAATAGCATCATTTGGGACCCCGGTGTAGGGGAATTTATGTGAGGTGAGGAGGTTACAGGGATAGCAAAGTTGTCAGAAACCCACAGAGAGGTTGCTGTCAGCTAGCAGCTGCTGCCTCACAGACATCACAGGACACTGGAATGTTGACTGTAACCACTGAGAACTTCAGTCCCAGCATCCACTGAAGAATGGGCCTTCAGTGCGCAAACAGGCTGATCTTGTGTCAGTTGGAAGAAGGTAAGATCACAGTTCTTGGAGCTGAAGGTGAAGACCCAGCCAGGAAGGGATCTTCACTTCCAGGAATAAGGCCATAATGCTTATGTCTACATTCATGAAGCCAGTTTAGAGATTAAGGTCATGTGTGTGCCAAAGACAAGGCTTAAGGAGACCCAAGGAGTCGGAATGCTGAGCCCACACCACAGACACAGGAAGGGACATTTGTACTCTAAGCCAACGCATTGTTCCAGGGTTTACAATTAATTACATGAACACTTTGTTGGAAAATTGCATTTAAAAGCAATTCACATGATTATTGAACCAGTGCTGTAGCTATCTTTTCCAAGTTTTATTACAGACTGTTGCAAATCAAGTAATGTTTCCTAAGGGAACTAAGACTTTAGAAGGTCATGTAACAGGGTTATTAAGCAAAGGAAGGGAAAAAAGGAGCAGAATTTTGTACTGTTACAATGCCAATTCTCTAAAACTCAAAGATCTTTACTATTTCACAAATCCTTACAAACACCCCATGAGGTTTTTACACAATACTTCAAAGAAAAGACTATTCTTTGGCAGTGGTGGGTGGGGGCTTATTATTTTTTTAGGATAAGGAGTTCTGTTCTTAACTATGGGGTACATGTGAGGTCCTGGTCCCAGTATCAGATATCAACACGCTAGACTCAATTGGACTTGAACAGAAAATGAATTCTCCATCTATGGACAATGCATGGGTATCAATTTGATTTAGTTCCCAAACTCCAAGACTGGGAATGGTTGGGAGAATGACATGCCAGCTCGAGATGGCATGCCGTATATGATGGACTCCGAAGGGAAGTCGAAGTGCAACATTTTGAATCATGCCAAAATTAAATGCTCCTATTTTGATCACTGAATCCAAAGGTGTGGCCAAGCCATGAACCTCCCAGGGCTTGAGCCAAGGGGACTATATGTTTGTTCCAGATGAAACTCGTCCAAGTGGAGCAAATCTAGCATTCCGAGGCTGTGTTTACACAAAGGAAGATAAAGAGGAAAAATGCAGTCAGGCAAGCTATTGGCATCATTCAGATAAAGACTCTCTCCTCCCTAACACAAGCTATTAGATTAGGGAAGGTAGTCAGACTGGTTGTATGGCTCTCAATGAGGGTTCTAACAAAACACATTTTCTTCCATATACCTAAAAGGAGAATGGAGCTTTGGAGCACAGAGACAATGTCTTCCTATTTGACCTTAAGAGATAAATAATAAATACGTTTCCTCCCATCCCCCCCCCCTTTCTAGTTTTCTCTCCGTGTAAAGACTTAAGAAGAGAATCAGAAATTCTGGAAGGAGAGTGAAGGGTCTCTGATCTCAATTTGCTTTTGTGCTGGACATTTTCTATATATGGAATCATACAATGTGTAGTCTTTCAAATCTGACTTCTTTCACTTAGCATAATATCTTTGGGGTTCATCCATGTTGTAACATGTATTGGTACTCTGTTCCTTTTTATTGTTGAACAATATTACATTTTATGACTAGAATACATACCCAGCAGTTGATCGATATGTATCTGAATCTTCTCCAGTCTGGGGCATTGAACAGCGCCTCATATATAATATTTTACACATCATCTGTCAGTTCCTTCCCCATCATGCTTATGTTTGTCTGTTCTTGATCTTTATCTCCTTCATAGTCACTTTCAACATTTTAAGAAAATGATTTTTTTCCCCTTCTATCCCTCAGAGGACCTAAATATATTTACTTTTAAGAATCATTCTGAGAATACTATCGTTTTCACTTTTTCCAAGAACCATTTTATCCCCTACTTGTTTGATGTTAACTTCTGACTTTGTATTAGTGTTGTCATTTACTGTAATTTGAAATTTTATCTTGTAAATTTATCTTCTAGGTTGTTATTTTTTCTCTCTCTTTCTCTGGCTCATTTCTCCCGGTGGCTCTGTGGTTGTTGCCACCTGGGTCCCCACAGATTCTCAGTCTGGAAGCGGGACCTACCGAGTCTCAGAGCTCTTGGCCCGTGGTGATGGGGCGAGTCAGGGTTCAATCCCCGAGTCAGCCTTAGGTGCCCCTAGGTTCTCTTCTAGCTTCATGTCACCCCTCAACCAGGCAACTTCACAGTCATCATTTTAGGATGACTCAGCTTTCTTCTGCCCCCCATCCTGAGCAGCCAACCTGCCCCAACCCTCCAGTTTCACAGACTCCCAGTAGTGAGCCTACTGTGTGTGCTTTCCCTCTTCTGGAGTACTGTAGGTCCAACTTGACTCATAAAATTGAACTCTTCAGAGCCTCTAGATGCTTCGGGTACTAGAATCTGGCAGGATGATGGCCTCTGCTTTACTTAGCAATGTGGAGTTTAGTTTTATTGTGATTCAATTAGATTTTTAACTTATTTTCAAACATGGATTTATTTTTCACTTTTAGAAAAACATAAAGTATAATATACTCACAGAAAAACACACATACCATAACTGAACAGCGTGATGAATTTTTATAAACTGAGCAAATTTTAAAATCAGAGCATTAAAAAATACATAGAACCTCCCTTCCTTGCAGCCATCTACCACCTAAGCTAACCATTATTGTGATTTCTACAGGCACAGATACAGTTTGGTTCCCATTTAGGGTCATTATCAATAGTGCTGCTGTGCACATTTTAGCATTGTCCTTGGTGAATATAACATGCTAATTTCTATTGGAGATAGTTCTAGGAGTGGAATTTTGGGGTCATAAGGAAGGTCTGTGTTCAATTTTAATAGATAATATTTTTTATAAACTAGTTGTACCAATTTATATTTCCACCAATAATGTATAAATTGCTATGTCCCTGCATCCTTGCTAATTTTGCCATTGTTCCTCCCTTTTGTAATATGGCTGTTTTTAAATAAAAAGAAAAAGATCATCTCTCATTGCTTTTTTCTTTTTTTATTTTTTTTATTGTATTTATTTTTAATGGGGTGACATCAGTAAATCAAGATACATATATTCAAAGATAACATGTCCAGGTTATCTTAAAGTTCAATTATGTTGCATACCCATCACCCAAAGTCAGATTGTCCTGTCACCCTCTAGTTCTCTTTGTGCCCCTCCCCCTCGCTCATTGCTTTTTTCTAAAGGAAGAGAGAGGTGGGAGCTCCCAACACAAGGCCCCACTCTATCTGGACTTACTCAGACTAATATTATACATTTTTGGAGATGGCCTAACCATCACCAATACAGCCTCCTCCTTCTAGTTCAGTTGCCTTTGTCTGACTCCACAGGAAACCTCCTTCCAACAAGAAGAGTTCTGCAGGTAGTTGATACACTTTGAGACATAAAGAATAAGGTGGAATCAAAGGTATTCTTTTTTTTACCTCTGATACCTCCTTTTTTCCAATTCTTAATTTTGACCTTCCCTCAAATTGGTTATTCTGGTCCACTCTAAGGAAGGCAGTACAGTGATAATAACAGAAAAGGCAAAAGAAACTCCCCTGCTCCCAGAAGGCTGCATCAGTGAGTTAAAGCTCTCAGTAAGTGTTGTATTCCCTATTCCATTGTAGGACTTGGGAGAGGAGAATTCTGAAGGATTCTCAAGGATCACCAGAGACAGATTTAACGGTGGGCGCACCAGGCATGTGCCCTGGGCCCCAATTTCTGAAGGGCCCTATAAAACCCCAACTTTACACTTTTTCTTTTGACACTAAGTTTGGTTTCATATGTGTAATTTTAATATTAATAGTATATAATATTTTTTATTTATTTAAAAATATGGTTAACATGTATTTTTATTTTCCCTGTCTCTCTCTTTTTTTTAAGAGGCCCAATATTTTCTTCTGCACCCAGGGCATCAACCGATCTTAATCCGCCTCTGAAGATTGCGATCGTTTTTTGAGATATATATATATATATATATATATATATATATATATATATATATATTAGTTATTTTCAAACATAGCCTTTGGGGCTACTGTAAGTGGCCAAATAATGGTAGAAGTCTCCCCATGATATTTTTACTTTGTAAAATGCGAATGTTCACAGGGGGTAACACGTCATGTGCCATCATTCTTGTATACCTTCGTGAGAACAAGTTGGACTCATTTTTATCAGAGCACTGTGGTAGATGTTTTTTGTTTTTGTTTTGTGGTTTTTCAGGAAAAATTATCTACTCCTTTGCAACATGATATTATAGCTCCCCATATTAAGCAGTGGATTCTCATCATCACTCTTTTGCATCTAGAATGTTCTAGCTCCAGGCTTTGCCCTCAAGAATCCCTGTTGCTCTCTTGGGATTCTGCACCACCATGTTAACAAGTCCAGGCTAGCTGGAGAATAAGAGACTGAAAGGAGGAAAGATGAAGTGTACCAGACAGCGGTGGACAGACCCAAACACGGGGGAAATCAGTCAGAACAGTTCTCAACCTGCAGCTGATCCCGGATACATCAGTCAGCTCAGCCCAGATGAGAAGACGTGCACAGATGGACACTGGCTCCTGATCAACAGTAAGTGTTTATTGTTTGAAGCCATGGACATTGGGGTGCTTGGCTCTATGGCAGTAGGTAATTGATGCAGACAGATGAAGTTCAGGTCAACGAAAGGGGGGCACACACCTATGGGAAAGTTGGGCATCACTAACTTGCCTTATTTCACTCTTTTTCTTCTGTTATTTCCTTTAAACAGAAATTCAACTTTTTATACTAATACTTCAAAGCTAGAAAAATAGCAAACATAAATGTTTTCTGTGACCCAATTTTAACCCAGATTTACATTTGAATTTCAATTTGGGCTGTTACTAGTTTAAGGGGAAGCTTTATGCTCTCTAAGCCTAGTTGTCTTCTCAGGAACATGGAAATGGCAATGATGTTCACCTTGCAGGGCCATTGTGAAATGAAGAGAAGAGTAGCCACGAGCCTAACCTTAGGAGAGGGATGTGGGTTTCAGTCCTAGTTCTGTGTAAATCAGTTCTGAGACGTTGGTCAAGTATTACAGTCTTCCAGAATCTAATTTTCTCAGCTATAAGTAGGTCATCATAAGAATTCTTATCTCAGCCTTGATTTGAGATTAAATCAGTGAAGGCATATAAAAACCAATGTCCAGTCTGATAAATAGTACCTATCATTTTATTCCTTGTAATAATGTGTTCCTTTATTCAAGTATTGGTCTATGTAAATCCTCTTGACCTCTCTCCACCCCGTCCCAAAACACACCTATAATTACATTGTCCCTCGCTGTTACTCGCTTAGAGTTACTCACCACATTAGGCATAAAACTGCTTCTGTCTGCACAAAACACTTGTGGTAGTTGCCTTTCACCCTGCCTTTCTTGTTTCCTTCTTAAAATTAGAGTGTGTGTGTTTAGGGGGACAGGGTGTGCACAATAAATGTGAACTTTTTTCTATGTGCCCTTCCAAAAGACAGAAATTATTTCTAAACGTATTTAATTGCAAGACAAAACCCTTTAACAGAACAGTAGGTGTTAATTAAGCATTTGCTAGGTAATGATTAGCTAGGTAATGATTATTTGCTAGGTAATGATTAGCACAAACAGCAATCAGCAAGTGCTGGCCCAGTAGCTCAGTTGGTGTCATCCTGATACGCTAAGGTTACGAGTTCAATCCCCGGTCAGGACACATACAAGAATCAATCAGTGAGTGCATAAATCAGTGGAACAACAAATCTGTGTTTCTCTTTGTCACCCTTCCTCTTTCAGTCTAAAAATTAAATTAGAAAATTGAGAAACAGCAACCAGTGATAGAAACAGTATATTGAAGGACTAGCACCAGAAATGAGTAACTAGAGCTAAGTATATATGTTTGGGCCAAATTTTTTAACTTTTATCTGCATAAAGACAAATTTTAACTTTGATAGCAGACATGAAGAATGGTCATATCAAATTTTATTCTAACAGAGCCTTTTTTAAAAACCAGAAACAGTTATTAGAAGGATACCTACAAATAGGCTATATGCATATACACATACATAAATAATGAAGTGTCATTCACACGCATTATTATAAGCTATAGGCAGCATTGCTTCTATAACAATATATATTGTTTATGAGAGCCTTTTATGTGCTAACTGTTTGGTTTTAGTTATCATGTGGAGCCCTCACCACATTCTATGTGGTAAAGAATGTAATTTCTATTTTATGTAAAAAGAAACTGAGACACGGGCCTATGATATAACTTGCCCAAGATTACATCATTTGTGGTCGAGTCAAGACTCAAATGGGAATTATCTAATTCCAGTGCTCGTGTTCTTGAGATTATGCAGCATTGCTGCTTGACATAACTGTAGTCAGAGCATCGTATGTATATTGATATTTCAGTTTATCCCCATACTTAATTCAGATTTGGAAAAATAAGGTCATAAAAATTAAATTTGTAGCTATGACGTCTAAGGCATAGATAACAGAAAAGACACTTTAAAGATATTAGCACATTTAGTTCTTAGTATATATGCTGCTCAAGCAAGCACCCATTTAGTTCTTAAAACAGCCTTAAGAAGTGGGTTATAACTTCACTTTGCAATTGGGAGAATGCAAGAATTAAAAGATTGAGTATTTTCCCAATGCCACATAACAAATTACTGGTAGAGTTGAAATTTCGACACTACTCTGACTCTGAAATGCATACTTTTTGTACTAAATCACCTTTTCTGTAAACGCTTTTCATCCAGCATGTTAGGGATATATATTGCGGCTAAATTCCCTTGCTGCCTACAGGAGGGTCTGTTCTGACTCTGCCTTTTCTTACAAGCTTTTCTCATCCTGGTTTTCCTGCTCCTCTGTAAATCCTTCCTAAGTACTTTTTTCTTGCTGAGTTTCAATTTGATTTGTCGAGATTTCTCTCCTCTGGCTAGAGGGTGAGTCAGTGGTTTAAAAAGAAGTTTTAAATGCATGCTTTTGCTTTTTCAAGTTTCTGAACGCCTCCAGGAATTCACTGCTGAACTTCTGAAGCCCAAAGGGGCAGAGGCTATAAATATTTAAAACGGGTGTATGTTGTTTTAGTTAAAATTTATGGAGTGATTCAAGACTCCAATTCATTTTTTATAAATCAACATCATAAGGTCTGAATGGAAAACTCTGTCTTAAAATTATCATGGGGCTCTCTGGAAGATGAGCTTTGTAGAAATTCCATTTGACGTGTTAGCAAGTTCATGACTTCCCGGAATGAGCAGATCCAGGGACTGAACAGTCCTGTCCCTGTTTTCATTATCTTTCTGATCTCCCTGTAAGCAGTCCTGACGGAGTCTGATGTGTCACACCCCCACCTCGCAAGATATGTACTGAGGCTGGCAAGGCAAAGAGCATAATGTATCCCAGCAAAAAACTTACTCCAGTTTTTGAAAAGTCTCGCTGACTTTGCACGAAACCCTCAGGAAACCTAGGAGAGAATCAGAACTAATTTTAGGATACAGGATGGTTCCTTTTGTTTGCGAATTTGAGTGTCTTCTCCTAGTGATGTTATCACTGAATTAATTCATTGGGTTTCATTATCAACTTGGAGGTTTGAGAGTTTGATTGAAATTTCACTAACAGTTCCTAAGAGTAAACAAATCTGACTAATCCAACTGTAGCCTGAGCGTCAGGATGACCATTTTTACTTGGGTAAAACCTTCATAAGGTCAGAGAGTACGTATTTTGGCCACTGTAGCTAACATGAGGCCTGGTGCCTAACAGGTATCAAATGGACATTTGATGAAAATGAATTAAGTGCCCCTGAAAAGCTCTCTACATGCAGGAAAAATAAATGTATGCTTTTAGTTCTTCTCCTGAGTCTCTCTCTCTCTTTAAGGCAATAATTCTTAGTCTTGGTAGAGTTTGTCTTTCAGATGACATTTGCTACTGGCTGGAGACATTTTTCTTGTTGCAACTGGAGGACAGATGCTATTGGTACCCAGTGGGTAGAACCCAGGGATGTTGCTAAGCATCTTATAATGCACAGGACAGTCTCCCACAACAGGGAATTATATGGCTCCAAATGTAAAGAAACAGTGCTATAGTTTGCCTTCAACTCGAGCTAGACTTGAAATTTCAGGATCTAAAATTTTAGAAGTGAGGGAATATGACAATAAATCTTTCTTGTGCTTTGAAATATGACCATATCAGAAGTTCTGGGGAAAGCAGACATAGTTTGGCTTATCCAGGAACCTCAAGAGGAAATGTGAACATTAAGGCCATTTGCTGAACTCAGTAGAAAGAACCCCAAACTCATTTTTCTGTCTTACTCTCTTGACAATTTGCCTCTCAAGACTACTTCTCTTGCCTGACGGGGCGGTGGCGCAGCGGATGGAGCATCGGACTGGGATGCGGAGGACCCAGGTTTGAGACCCCAAGGTCGCCAGCTTGAGCACAGGCTCATCTGGTTTGAGCAAAGCTCACCAGCTTGGACCCAAGGTTGCTGACTCGAGCAAGGGGTTACTCGGTCTGCTGAAGGCCCACAGTCAAGGCACATATGAGAAAGCAATCAATGAACAACTAAGGTGTCACAACAAAAAACTGATGATTGATACTTCTCATCTCTCTGCGTTCCTGTCTGTCTGTCCCTGTCTATCCTTCAATCTAACTCTCTCTCTGTCTCTGTAAAAAAAAAAAAAAAAAAAAAAAAAAAGACTACTTTTTCATTCTAAGCCACAACAACCCCTACGTGCATTCTCTAAGTACATAGCTTGTAAAAGCTGAAAATTACTGGGAACTCCTGGGTGAGAAGAAGATCGCATCCCAAGTAAAAGTGAGACGAGTTTGTAAATCACAGGGAAGTGTGTGATTCGCAGGTATGCCCTATAAATCATCTTTAAAATATCTTATTATTTTTTCCCTTTATTTTTAATGGAAAAATTAAAGAACTGCCTCCTCAGATCTCTGTTTCCTGTTTAAAGTGGATTAAGTGGTTATATTGTATAATTAAAAAAATACATTTATTGTTATTACTTCTGATAAAGTCCAGAAGGAAATATAACATGCTCTTACTTGTCATTCAAATATCCAATGCAGTTATTGGACTAACTTGAAGCTGCTAGTCAGCACAATTAAACTCATATAATGGGGAAACTGTTGGTATGGCATTTGGGATACCTGGGTTCTCCTTCTGGCTCTTGCATTGACTGTGGGGCTATGAAAGCATCCCATAATCTCCATGAGCTTCAGTTTCTTCATCAGCAGAAAAAGGATGTTGGGTTTACAGGACCCAAATCTCTTTGATTCTCATTTACTCAATGGAATAATTTTCATCTGATACTATGACTAACAGAGGGGGAAACGACTTACATTGGTATGCTGATACCTTTCAAAGGATTACTGTGAATACTCATTTAAGAAGATAATCTTCTGGAAATGTGAGAGATTAGGAAATTAGATGGACACATGCCATGGATTAAAAAACATAATAAAAAAGTGGTTTTGGGCCTAGTCTCACCATCATTAAAGTTTGTAGGATCTGGAGACATTATTACAATTGAAAATTTTATAATTGCCATAATCAAAGTTGAGTGTCAGGAATATAGAACCTGAAAAAAACATATATTCTCCCATGGGTACTGCCAAATTCTTGTGATCTTTTTTCTCAGAAGTTAATTCTTTCTACTTTTTAGAATTGTTCTTAAGGACTTATTCAACTTAATCAGGTACACCAACTGGATATTTTTGGTTGCAAGAAACACAAATTGACTCCATGTGGTCATTCAGCTCCAAGATGGCTCCCGAATAATCTTTGCCTCCCGATATTCACACCTTTGTATGTACCCTCCCCACACTGAATAAAGTTAACTCTGTGTGAGCAATAGAACATGACGTAAATAACTATATGTAAGTCCCGGAGTTAGGTCATAAGAAAGCATTTCAGCTTCCAACTTGGTCTCCTGGAGGCTTTCTCTGGGAGAAGCCTGCTATCATGCCATGAGGACACTCAGGAAAGCCCATGAGGAACAGAACTGAGGCCTCCTGTCAATAGCCAGCACCAACTTGTCAATCATTTGAGTGAGCCACTGTGGAAGTGGACCCCCTTTTTCTCTGGTCAAACTCTCAGATAACTACAAGTTTGGCTGACATCTGACAGCAACCTTGTGAGGGAGACCTTGAGCCAAAATCACCCAGTGAAGCCACTCCTGAATTCTTCACCCATAGAAACTGTGTGAGATAATGACATAGTGTTGTTTTAAGACACTGTGTTTTAGGATACTTTGTTTTGCAGCAATAAATAACAAATATACAAGACTGATATAAAATATGTAAATAAGAACTTAGGTATTAAAAGGGTATTTAGAAGTTCAGAAAAATTAAAGAAAAAAATCAGAGAAGACTCAGGGATCTAGAAAGCAGGAAATTAGGATGTTAATGATTTTTCAAAGTTCAGCTATCCAAATTCATTGGTGATGACCAGTACTAGTTCCTCTTATATTCTGTACTCTGTTAGAGATTCCAGGTACATAGGGTCTGGTCAACCTAGATATGATTTTTGCTCAACTCTTGACCAAGAACGAATGAAACACCATGATTGGCATTCACACTAAGAATGCATGCAATTAGAAAGCTGTAGTTCTGCAAATCAAAAATAAAGATGTTATTACTAAGAAAGGACTTATGGTTGGTGAGTAGGTAAAGGAAGAGATAACAACCACCAATAGCCTGGAAGTTCTGGAAATCGCCAAGTGGCTTGGTAAAATCAGTTTATCCCACTCTGTGTAGAACAGCCATAGTCTGGCTTAGAAGTTTTTCTCATACTCTATATCATTAATAGTGATTTAAAAAGGCAATAAGTAAAAATTTCCTGTTTAGTTTAATTTTGGAGGTATTAGGTGTGGTAATCTTGATCTTCAGTGATTTCCACCATTGCATTCTATGTTAATTAGAATAGGCTCTAATGAGTAACGGAAAGCATAGTAGATTCTTCTGTCTGGCTAAAACTAGAGTGCTGGACAGGTAAATAGGGCACCAGGTAGTTCCTATCCTTGTGGCAAGTCAAGGACCTCAGCTAATGGAGACTCTACCATCGTCAGCACATGGCTTCCAAGATTTTCCTGTGAAATCTCTCACTTCAGCCAGTCAGATGGGGAAAAGATCATGCAGAAGCACACATACTTTTTTCTTATCAAGTTTCCATTCTTTAAATGTGGCCTTCATTTCTGCTAAGGTTCCATTGGCTAGGAGGATACAGTCACACAGCCTCACCAAACCTGCAAGAGGGAGCTAAGAAACGGAGTTTCTGGCTCGGCCGCCTCTTGCTAACACAACTTTATATTAAGGAAAGAATAGCATGGTTTTTGTTTTGTTTTGTTTTGTGATCTCCTATCCCCTAGCCATTTCTGCTACAAGTAAATCTCTTGGCCACTTCTTATTTGTCAGTCTGGTATGTATTACATTACTAGTTTCCTTGGAGAATAATCAAAAGCATTTGCTCAATGCAATATACATACAAATGAAAGCCAGGGTCACTTCAATATATTTCTAAATTAACAGTTGTTTTCAGGACATGCATTAGAAAATGCTGCTTAGGACTTACGGTGCTTCTGATCTCACCATCATTTTAAGAATCTCAGGGTGATTTTCAGCTCTATACAACAGAGCGTGAAGATGGGAGCTCTTCCCCTGCCTTCTGTATTGGGAAAAGTGACACCTGGTTGCCATGCTTCCAGCTGATGACAGGTTCACTTTCTTCGGCTGAATGCTTCAGGCCTCTGGACCAAAGGTTACTTCAGTTCTCAGAATCTGCAAAGGTATCTTGGTTTAAGGTTCAAAATTGGCTAATGCAGAAAAGTATAAACAGAGTCTACTTAAGGGCAATTACAGTACACTCTAAAACGCAGAAGAGCATTCTAGGCAAACGCATGAGTTTGGGGGCAGGGAATGCCAAATTCTTTAACAGTCCACAGGGCTCTTTATTCCAATAAAGTGATTGGAGGAAGTCTACTCCATGAAAGTAGATCACTTGGGCTGAAGTTTGTGCAGCATGTGTGTGTGTGTGGGAATAGTGGGAAGAGGTGGCTGGGGCGTTGAAGGGCTGCTGTTTCTCTATGCTGCTCCATTGTTTACCTTATGAGAATATACTAGTATTTTAGGGAAACGTTAGTAGGGCCTGCCTTAAAAATAGACTACCTATGGCCTTGTCACATGTTGTGACTATATGTCCTGAAATGCTTTTCAGAGTCATTTAAATGAATATAATGATTGTGGCAAGCAACTCATCTAATAGAATTTAAAAGAAAATCACTAACAATTTCATCATATTTCTGAGACGCTCTTAGCACCTGAAATGCAAATGACTTGCATTTCCATATTAAACCCCTGAATCCAAATTTCCCTGTAATTGTCAGTCAGGTTGGAGATGCCAAAAAAGCATTTCAAAAAATAACATGTATAGAATAGACAGACTGGGTTTCCCACAGAACCTTCTCTATTCTCCTGCATTTCTCTTATGAGTTATGAAATCATGATCTACACAGTATCTCAGACCATAAACTCAGGGGTGTTCTGCTTCTTCATCTGTACCAGTCCACAGGCATCCCGTTTGGCTCTCAGCTCCAAAATTCTGATCTGCTCATGTCATAGCATCTCAGTTGCCATCATCTGTCCCTGGATACTTGCAGTTTGGTTTCCCTACATGCACTGTTACCTCCCTATAGTCCATTTTCCAGTAGCTGCTAGAATGATTGCTTACAAAACATGCAAACCAGATCATGTCACTTACCTGCTTGAAATCTGCCAATGCTGTCCATTGACATTAGAATAAAATACAGATATCTTACTTCAGCTTGTAAGACCTTAAATCACGTGGTTCCTGTCTCTTTGATCTCATCTGATACTTCTTCCCCTTTGATCTCTCTGCTCATGGTGCACTGACTACTTACTTAATTTTTCAAAATCTCCCACTGTGTTCCTGATTCAGTCTTGGTGCTTGCTTTTAAGCTGCCCAGAACACCTTCCTCCAGATCTTAACTACGTTTTATTCCTTTGACTCTCAGGTCTAAGCCTCTTTCAAAAATCCTTCTCTGGCCAACCCACATGGTTTCCCAGTGGCTCTATTACATCGTCCTGTTCTCTTCTCTTTATTATACTTAGCACTATCTGAAACTGTCGCTTTGCATTTTAATTCTTTATAGTCGCTCTCCCGCTACTAGAATGAAGTTTCACAAGAACAAAGACACTTATTTGGATTAATCTCAGCTTTATAGTGTGTCCTTAGCACCTACAAGAGAGATTCTTATATAGTAGTGTAGGTGCTTACCTTGGTAAACTGCTTCCCTAGTTTTTCCTAGATTGTAATGTTCAGTTTGCATTCTCAAAATTTCCTAAGGGATGGAGAAATCAGGGAGAAAATCATTGGGGAGACTTCACCAGAGGAAGGGTATACTGTATTCTTATCAGAAATAGCCTTTATGCAGGTTGATGAGACCTTGCTTAGGTGACCCCCCAAGCCTAAAAGCTGTCCTTTTTATCCCTTCACTACTTTCTCAAGAGGAAGTGACAGCATTTCCTAAGCCAACTGGGAGTCGTTACATATATTTATTCTCCTTCCTTACTTCTATATAGGTAATACAGAAATACTTAAGGGAGTTGATGGAAAATGGTTTACTGTTTCCTCCTGGTAACAGCAGAATCATTGTAGTCATACTGTTGCACTGCACTGTTGCAGTCAAAGGAGCTCCTGAAGAAATGCTTTGTAAAGTCATTTGCCTCAACGCCTTGAAGCAACAATGTAAACTTTAAAAGGGATAGTAATGTCTTTCTCCATCTGACTCATTTTACTTAGTAAAATATCCTCTAGGTTCACCCATGCTGTCATAAATGGTAAGATTTCATTCTTTTTTATGGCCAAGTAATATTCCATTTTATATATGTACCATACTTTTAATCCACTCATCGATTGATGGGCAATTGGGTTGCTTCCCTATCTTGGCTATAGTACATAATACTGCAATAAACCCAGGCATGTATATATATTCTAGGGAGCAAAATCGACAAACAAAATGAATAGATACATACTTACAGATACAGAAAACAGACCGGTGGTTGCTGGAAAGGAGCAAGTTTGGGAGGCTGGGTGAAAAAGGTGAAGGGATTAAGAACTACAAATTGGTCATCACAAAACAGTCCTGGGGATGTAAAGTACAGTATAGGGCAGTAGTTGGCAAACCGTGGCTTGCGAGCCACACGCAGCTCTTTGGCCCCTTGAGTGTGGCTCTATCACAAAATGCCACGTGCAGGCGCGCGTAGGTACGGCAAGGGGGTGTCGGTTTGTCAGGCAATGGGAAAGCGCTGCAGGATACGCAGCGCGGGGGAGGCGCACATGATTCATGCATGAGTTGAGTGAGCATGTGGCTCGCCAGCTGCGGTTGGCCTACCACTGGAGGAAATCCAGTCAGTACTATTGTAATAACTGTGTTTGGTGCCAGGTGGGTACTTGAACTGTTAGGGAGACCAGTTTGTAAGATGTATGATTGTCTAACCCAGGGATCTCCAAACTTTTTACACAGGGGGCCAGTTCACTGTTCCTCAGACTGTTGGAGGGCCGGACTATAAAAAAAACTATGAACAAATCCCTATGCACACTGCACATATCTTATTTTAACATAAAAAGACAAAACGGGAACAAATACAGTATTTAAAATAAAGTACCAGTAAATTTAAATCAACAAACTGACCAGTATTTCAATGGAAACTATGGGCCTGCTTTTGGCTAATGAGATGGTCAATGTCCAGTTCCATATTTGTCACTGCTAGCCGTAACAAGTGATATGACGCGCTTCCGGAGCCATGACGTGTGCATCCCAGAAGTAGTACTGTACGTGAGCGATGCCACGCTTGCCCGCGCCACCACATACAGTACTCCAGGGCCACCAATGAAAGAGGTGCCCCTTCCAGAAGTGCGGCAGGGGCCAGATAAATGGCCTCAAGGGGCCGCATGTGGCCCGCAGGCCATAGTTTGGGGACCCCTGGTCTAACCACTAAACTATGCACCTGACATTAATATAATATATATTTTAAATTTTTTAAAAAAATTATTCATTTTTAGAGAGGAGAGAGAAAGCAAGAAGGTAGAAGGGGGAGAAGCAGAAAGCATCAACTCCCATATGTGCCTTGACCAGGCAAGCTCAGGGTTTCAAACTGGCCTGGCGACCTCCGAGTTCCAGGCTGACACTTTACCCACTGTACCACCACAGGTCAGGCGATACAAAATGATATTAAATGTAAACTGTAATTGAAAATATAATTTAAATAAATAAATAGTAATGGCAAGATACATTCCTGACTCCAACAGGAATGTTTTAATAAAGACTGATGATAACGTATCAGATGAGGTATCTTTAACATGACAGAAAAGTGAGCATGGTATTCAAGCACTATCATTATTCATGATATTTCAGTCATTTATTCTCACCAGTATGTGTGGATTGGCTGGGGCTAAGTTGGCAGTTCTGCTCCAAGTTAAAAGTCTGGCTTAACTCAGCTCTTCACTGGGGCTGGACTCTGGCCTGCTCTTTGGGCATTGCTTCTGGAGCCCAGAGCGAGGGGCAGTCTTGCCTGGGGGAAGTTTGCCATGGTGCTGACGGGAGTGGCAGGTATCTAGCAGTCTCTTAAGACCTTGACTCCGAATTGTCACATTGTGGCTTCTAACCACATTTTGTTGGCTAACAAAGTCACAAGCTGAGCTGCTTGCAATTGAGAGTGGGGAAGTGCACACTTCCACCTTCATGAGGTCACAGAAGGAATGTGGTTACAGGGGCAGATGAAGAATGAGAGTCCCAAATTCAACACAACTCAGTGTATCAGCGAATAAATAAGCCCATAAAAAGTCCTACCTAGTAGTGGGATATATTTACATGTATGTATAAATACATATCCCATAAAATACGTATCAACATTTAAGACCCTCCTAACAAAGTAGCCTGAACTTCAGAATTGGATTTCAATGGCGAGCAATGGTAAGACTACATTTCGATGGATTTCATACAATTATTTCTAACTGTGTGCTAGTGGCAAGACCTCCTTTTGAAGAGTCAGTCCACCACGGCTGGTTCTCCTGCATAAGAATACTAATACTGCCTTAATAATGCCTGGCTATTGAGATATTAAAAAATTTTTTAACTTGGTTTAGGAGACAGGACTTCAAAATACTTATTATTCATTTTCAAAACACACTGTCTTTTCTTCATCCCTGCCATGGGAAAGGAGGCCACACATGTATTGATGAGGCTCCATATGGGCTGGCAGATAGAAAAGTCTTTGGAATTTTTTTTTTGCAGGGCCCACTTGGTTTCTTTCAAGTGGACTTACCTTCATATGTGGTGCCAGGTCAGGGTCTGGAGGAACCGTCCTGTGGAAAGTTGTGGCAGGAGAGACTCGATGGCCATTGCACCTGCATTTCCCTTTACTTCATGTCTCATTTCATAGTGTGCACACACCTGTGGGGACTTGTTTCTGGGCCGGGTGGCAGTCATTTTTGCACAACATGAGTCATTTCTTTATAGGACATTAACTTTTAAGGTTTCATAAGAAATTATGAAATGGAAACCTTTACCTGCAGTAGTTAGAAGTAACGTGTCAACAAAGAAACATGGGTGGATTTAAAATCTATAACTGGGAGAGTGCAGTAGAAAACCAAACTATAAGTCCATATGATATATACAAACAAATTTGTAAATGTAATATAAAATATACAGGTATATTACATATAAATATATAATTTATAAAAAATAAATTAAAATGTAATATGTAAAAATATAGTATCTTTACAAGAACACACACAAACAAAAATCTACTAATTTAACTCAGTCATGGTGCCTACGGAGATGAACAGAATGAGGATGGAGAATGGAGATAAAATGAAAAATAATTAAGGATGTCGGACAGCCTGACCAGGTGGTGGCACAGTGGATAGAGCATCAGAATGGGATGCAGAAGACCCAGGCTTGAAACCCCAAGGTTGCTGGCTTGAGCATGGGCTCATCCGGCTTGAGATCAGGCTCGCTGGCTTGAGCATGAGATCATAGACATGACCCCAAGGTCACTGGCTTGAGCCCAAGGTCGCTGGTGTGAGCAAGGGGTCACTCACTCTGATGTAGCCCCCCTCCCCGGTCAAGGCACATATGAGAAAGCCATCGATGAACAACTAAGGATCTGCAATAAAGAGTTGATGCTTCTCATCTCTCTCCCTTCCTGTCTGTCTGTCCCTATCTGTCCCTCTTTCTGACTCTCTGTCTCTGTCTAAAAAAAAAAAAAGGAATGTGGGACAATGGTGATAATATGCTTGGATGTAAAGAATATGACTAACTTCACTCTCTGTAGCTGAGTTTTAGGTCAAAAATGAATAAAGGAGGGAAGGAAAGTAGACAGAAAGGAACAAGGAAGATTTTGCATACCTGTTACAGAATTTTCAGGTAGTGGCCGTGCAGAAGGAAAAGAATTGTTTTAAGTTGTCTGGCTGATGGGTCCAGAGCACATAGAACTAAGTGCCTAGCATATAGTAAGCAATCAGTTTGTACTTGTTGACTTGAGTGGCATTAAACTTAAATGCTGTGAGAAGGCTGAGTTCCCCAAATCCTGAATCTATAGCCTTTAGACTGACCTCATTCTGTCTGTGAAGAACGGCTGGGACAACATGTTAAAAAGGACCATAAAACCCTTTGGTCTAACTGCATCCAGTAGAAGACATGTCCTTTTTTAGTTTAATGAGAATCCATTCCTCTTATTTTCTGGTGGTGGCTCTCACATTTACTTTGGGGGGTGCACCTTACCCCACTCTTATCTTATATAATTTGGATGAGGTTGAGTTTGCCTTAGTCATCTCTGGGGATGAATACCTAACCCAAACTACACCACAGGACTGGGTATTTTTTCATTTAGGGATGAATGTGTGACCCAATTTGGGACAATGTGGACTCAACTCAAGAACTTTTGGGAGAAAAATATTTGAGAAAAAACATTGGGTTTTTCTGGGGTGTTCTATAGTCCATATAAAGTTTGGGCACCCATGGCCACCACATATAAACACAACGTGACTGAAAATTAACCAACACAAAGAAAAGGAGAGATTTAAAGATAAAGAGGGAGGGAGGGAAGACAAAGAGGGGGGAGTGGTATCTATCTATTATCTATCTATCTATCTATCTATCTATCTATCTATCTATCTATCATCTATTATCTATCTATCTATCTATCATCTATCTATTTATCTATCTATTATCTCTCATCTGTCTATCATCTATCATCTATCTATCTATCATCTATCATCTATCTATCTATCTATCATCTATTATCTATCATCTATCTATTTATCTATCTATCTATCATCTATCTATCTATCTATCTATCATCTATCATCTGTCTATCATCTATCTATATATTATCTATCTATTATCTATCATCTATCTATCATCTATCTATCTATCTATCTATCTTAGATTATTTTTGCCTAAGCAGGTTTGACTTGGACTTTTTAATCACTTAACCTTAAGAGTGGTGACTAATACAATTAATACATCCCAGAGTGATTGCATTCCCTTGGAGACTTCACCTTTCAGTTGAGCTTTACTGAATTTACTGTGACAAGAACCACCACCCCCCCACACACACATGCACATACATGCATGCACATGCATACAATTTCCAGGTCACCTTGCCAATCTTTGTACAGCTTGGACTATCAGGAAATTTTATCCACCCTCTCTCTTGCTTAATTTTTCTGGTGTTGGTGGCCCCTTCATACTTCCTGGCTGCATAGAACAATTAATACTTCTTTCAGTTATCATATACCCCTGCCCCCTTCCCAAGTTAAATCTCCAGCAGCCAAGCTAAATGCCACTGAGAACTTTTCTCATGCAGTAAACCAGTGTTGCGTTCCCTGGCTCAGTTACAGTACCTGTGTCAATAATTATTGCTGCATAACAGAAGCACCCCAGGACTCAATGTCTTTAAAATCAGTATACACATGTCATGGTATACAGGACTGTTAGTCAGCTGGCTAGTCTTTCTGTCTTGACTGAGCTCATTGATGTATTGCTGATCAGCTGTAGACTGAGCTGGCAGCTGTGCTGATCTCAAATAAACCATCTAATATAGTTAGGGGCCAGTTGTCTATGGGGTGGTTGAAGATGGTCTCAGTCAGGGGTCCCCAAACTTTTTACACAGGGGGCCAGTTTACTGTCCCTCAGACCACTGGAGGGCTGGACTATAAAAAAAAACAAACTATGAACAAATCTCTATGCACACTGCACATATCTTATTTTAAAGTAAAAAAAAAACAAAATGGGAACAAATACAATATTTAAAATAAAGAACAAGTAAATTTAAATCAACAAACTGACCAGTATTTCAATGGGAACTATGGGCCTGCTTTTGGCTAATGAGATGGTCAATGTCCGGTTCCATATTTGTCACTGCTAGCCGTACCAAGTGATATGACGCACTACTGGAGCCGTGATACGTGTGTCCCGCGTCACTGGAAGAAGTACTATACGTGAGCAATGCCGTGCTTTGCGGCGCTGCCACATACAGTACTCCAGGAGCACAAGATGCACCCGTATACAATCTCTGGGCCACCAACACCAGAAAAATTGAGCAAGAGAGATGTTGGATAAAATTTCCCAATAGTCCAAGCTGTAAAAAGATTGGCAAGGTGACCTGGAAATTGTATGCATCCACATCCTGTGCTCCTCTCACTGACCACCAATGAAAGAGGTGCCCCTTCCAGAAGTGTGGTGGGGCTGGATAAATGGCCTCAAGGGGCTGCATGTGGCCCGCAGGCTGTAGTTTGGGGACCCCTGGTCTCGGTTCTTCTCCACATGGTCTCTCACCCTGAACAGGCTTCCTCACCAGTTGGAGGGAGTTTTCTTAAAGAGCAAAATATACATGGCCTGGGGAGGCTTAGGCTCAAAGGCCCATTAGTTTGACACTTTCTGTTGGTCAGAGCAAGCCCAGATTCCAGGTGTGGTGAAATAGACACCACCTGTTATTGGAGTTGACTCTTCATAGTCACATTTCAAAAGATATGGATCCAGGCTGGGGTGGAGCACTGTGGCCAACTTTACAGTCCATGTAGCAGAGACTAAAACAACAAACAAGCATATCCCTGAGGAGTTTAATGTCACTGAGTGACTTTCTGTTTGCATCTCATTCCAAGGTTTTAATCAGGATCAAGAGTAAATCAAGTACATTTGGCAAACCATGACTTCTAGCCCATCTCTTTCAATAGTAACTAAGGAAAAATGCAGGAAACAGAAATATCCAATGTCTATTTCAAATTCACACTGACTTCAACATGTTGTATTGAATTAGGGTTAGGTTGGGGAACAGAACATTTTGGCTCCTCTTACAGTGTGCTGAGTAAATACTTTGTTTACTTCCCAACAGGAGAAAGTTATCAAAATTAAATCTTTGGATACAGCAGATTAGTAAATAACAAAAACCGTATTGCACTATTCAAAAAACTGTCCTCACTGGCATAACATTAAGCCTTCATTGGATGGTAACTCAATACTTAACAGATTACCTCAAATGTAGTCAGCTCTCTTATCAGAAAGTGTTGGCTCTTCTATAAAACATTCATTCATCCACCCATTGAACAAATATTTGTAAACTATATCTTACATAGAATAATATCAACAAGCCACATGATACAATACATTAATATTTGTGACTTATCAAGAGAAGGTAGGGTGGGCTTTTTTCCTTGAAGAAATAATCAAATGTTAATGTAACTTTTGAGTTGGGAAGAGCCCTCTAGGTTTACGATGACTTGCTATAAATGGTATGTCAGGGACTGGCCTGATGTTTCCTGGGGATAAGGGCTCGTGTCACTTTTAGTCTTGCCTGGTATAGTATGAATTGAGCCTGAAGCTTTCTTTTATGACTGTAGTCATCTAGCATTTGACTTTAAAACACTTTTAACTCAGAATAATAATCTAGAGACTGATAGGAAGGGTCAAAATTTTTTTCATCCATCTTTTTTTTTTTTAATTCCCAACCAATTTCTTTGTTTTTGTTTTTTAAAGACTTTATTCAATTTTCAGAGAGGAGAGAGAAGGAAAGAGGGAGAGAGAGAGAGAAGGGGGGAGGAGAAGAGGGAGGGGCAGGAAGCATCAACTCCCATATGTGCCTTGACCAGGCAAGCCTGCGGTTTCGAACCAGCGACCTCAGTGTTCCAAATCTACGCTTTGTCCCACTGCGCCACCACAGGTCAATCTTCATCCATCTTTGACATAAGCAAAGTGGGAGATGTATCCGCAGCGAACTGTTAAAATCAGTTCCTGTGGAGTCTGTCAGAGTAAATGCACACAGCCAGCCACTTCATACATTTAAGACTTTTCTAGTGGGAATTTGGGCTATGTATAATTTTGCCCTTACATCCTAAATTTTAATAATTCTGCTTAGTTAAAAAAGCCAGGGTGTTGGGACCTGCCTATATTAAAAATTATGTCTAATCCCTCATTGTAACCTTTGGTAATTCTGTTAACTGCTCTGAACTTATTTGTCAATGAGCTAAATGAGAATACTGAATAAGTCAGTCATGAATATTCCTGTTAGATTTATGGAACTGTATGTTTATATTCATGTGAACATCACAGCCGCTATGCCATTGCGGGAAGGTGGGCATCAGCAGCGGCATCTCACACGTGAGAATGCTGAGGTCATGGCCAAGGTGAGATTTGTGAGTAGAATCTTATAGAGGGACTTGGAGAACTGTTAAAAACCCTTCCCAGATGGCCTCCACCTCTTCTGTAGATTTCAACAGCATGTTGCTGCATAGAGCTAATGGCTCCCAAAGATGCTTTGATCATAGAGAGATATTTGGTTGAGTTCCTAGCACCCCAGGGGGATCAATTCCCTTCTGATGGGCTGTCCAGATGCATGGTCTCTTTCAAATGTGCGTAAGTGAACTGAACAAAGCTGTTTGGCCTGGTCATTAGTACAGTTAGCATTACACAGAGAGGGAAGCACACAAAACCACAGTCTCTAAGACCTTGACCTCCTTTGGTCCTGGTTTCCTATCTGTAAAATGAGAGGTCAGACTGGATGGCACCCCAGGCTCCTTCCTGTCCTGAGGTTCTGTGATCGCCTTTCCTAATAAGGTCAAAACTTGAGTCATAAGTAACAGTAAGTATATTAGATTCTCTTCTCTTTTTTACCCAAATTCAAGTCAAATATTGATAAGAACAAAGAGAGCCGTTGCACACTAATTCATTTTTTCTCTCTGTTCTAATATTTTAATTCAATATCTGTTTGTTAAGTGTCTATTCTGTGGAGATAGTAAGGCAACCAAACTTTCTCAAAGCGTTTCAATATGAAATGTGGGCACTTCAGGACCTATAGACTATATTATTTAGGCTTCTTCTAAGGGTTAATAGAGCTGGGTTTGGGGATTCTTAGAAACACAATAAGCCCAACGAAGACTCATCTCTGCGCAGGTCCCCTCATGGGAAAGGAAGGCTGCGTTCTTTTGAACCAAGTAGTGAACACGCTTGGTCCACCATCAGAGTGCTTTCCCAAATGGGTTCACCCACCCTGCAGCGGCTGTCACTGCTGAATGCTAAGTGTTCATTCGTGCTGTTCCTCACGCTCTTGAGCAAAAGTGCCAACTTTCCCAGGAGTTCATTCCTTCAATTTGGGCCATCCTGTAGCTGATATCTAATTGATGGGTACAAACAGAAGATAGCTCCTTGTCTCCAAATGAGATGAACTGCTATATTCTGGGTTCCCGAGATCCCCGTAAGATCAGGTGGAGGCTAGGGAGTCAAGAGCATGTCCTAGCTCCTCCTTCTTCCACTCTGCTATTCACTCCTTTCTCCTCAGAAACCTCCCTCAGTGAATCACAGAGACTGAATTCCCTTTATAGGTTCTGCTCCCAGAGAACTTGACCCCAGGCCCCGGAGCCAGGTAGCTCTTACCTAGGATTCGGGCATTGCTTCCTGAGACTATTTCCAAGTTTTAACAAATCTTTATAACCATTGCAGCCTCTACAAGTTCAGGAGGCCTCAGAGGGTACGGAGAGGCAGTCACCCACGCTCTCAAGAACATTCGGGCCCCTTGGGATGTGTTCTAGACTTACACAGAAATTGAGCTCAGGCTACAGTCTGAGGAAACAGGACTTTGATGCTAAGTGGAGCCTCCTAAGACCTCAGGGTTGCGGAGGAAATAAAAACAGAGCTCTGAAGACAGGAAGGACTGTGGTCTGGCCCCTTACTCCAGTCCTCCACTAAACAAAATCTCAGTGGAGATGACATCCAGAGGTGGGAGTATCTGGTGGGAGGACGAGGGGCCCCAGAGCCAAGATGTCTACATGGGGATGTACCGGCGGCTGAAATCCAGTCTGAGTGCTTCATCTTACCTTCCCCCCGGGGCGGTATGAGGGGGCAGTCGGTGCTAGCACGATGGAAAGCAGAAAGAGCCTTAGACAGCCTTTGATGGAGGCTGTTTGTTTCCAAAAGCCAAAGCACAGGGAGGAGAGAGGATTCATCAGAACAGAGCAGAAGCAACTGCTGAAGGAGGCTGGGGAGGAAGGGACAAAGGCAAGGCTGCCCTCCTGTGGGAAATGTCCCGGGCAGTCATGGCGGGGAGGCAGCAAAGCTGGAGAGATGGAGACGAAGCCGAGAGCCTGGATTTGGGGTTGCAGGAGCTTAGGAGGTGGACACCAGGAGACACTCTAGGCTGATGAATGAAGCCCAGATGACACCCTCTCTCTTGTAGTGCCTGAGGACACCTTCAAGCAAGGACTGTGGAGCTGACAGCCTGAGTTCAAAGATTAGCCTGAGGAGCTGTTATCTCTGTGATCTTCGGGAAGTCAGTGTTGACATCTCTGAGGCTGTCTCTTCAAGTACAGAAGGGAGAGAATGGTACCTCCCTTCTAGGGAGGTCAGGGGCCACTGCTGTGTCTGCACGAAGTGCACAGAGGCATATGTGGATGAAGGGCTTTTGCGCTGCCTAAGATCCCAGAATTCTGGTACTGCCCCGGACCAGGCAGTTTTTCCCAGCTCAGAGAAGTGAGCTTTTGGAGATAGAGTTAGTTAATTAATTAATTAGCTAATTGATTAATTTTGAGACAAATTTTAAACGGAGTAAAATGAACTTCCTTAGTGAGTCAAATTAACTTTGTCATACCCACCACAGCAATTTTCTACCGAAGATGCCTTCACCCAGACTGTCGCTGGTTTCAGTACAAGTATATTTGGCTTCCTCCCTCGCCGATGTTATTTTTATGCTTGTCTTTGAAACCTTGGTAATGTTTGGAGGGCGAGAGCAGGGGGAGCAAGCACTCAGCTTCTCGGTGAAAACTTGTGAGCTCGTTTATTCTAAAGTAATGCTGTCTGCTGTCCAGTAAGGAAGCCGTTTGCCATAAGGAAGTGGCACAGGCCAGAGGGAGAAGCAGGAAACGGTTTACAAGCCCCCAGAAAGCGTCCCAATGGAAGGTGATGAAATGTGATAGGGGACGCAGGCATCCCCAAACTACAGCCCGCGGGCCGCATGCAGCCCCCTGAGGCCATTTATCCGCCCCCCCACCGCACTTCCGGAAGGGGCACCTCTTTCATTGGTGGTCAGTGAGAGGAGCACTGTATGTGGCGGCCCTCCAACGGTCTGAGGGACAGTGAACTGGCCCTCTGTGTAAAAAGTTTGGGGACCCCTGCATGCCCCCTGTCACTTTTTCTCCAAAATGTCAAGAGTATCTTTGGGCTGGTACTTACTTACCTCTGCCGTTTCACAATCTTGATGTGATTTTTGCAAAGTTTTTATTCTTATTTCTTTATTTATTTCTTTTACATCTTGTCCTCCTTATCGAGTTTATTGGGATGACACTGGTTAAGAGAATTATACAGGTTTCCGGTTCACAATGCTACATCACATCATCTGTACATTGCATTGTGTGCTCGCCACCCCGAGTTAAGTCTCCTTCCAGCCCCATTTCGATTTTGCATCATTTTAAATGGTAAATCTAACCACCTTAGCATCCTTAAAACCCTACTGTTAATCCACAAGTAAATGACTCCTGTGACTTTGAATTCTGCAAAGGATAAAATCAACAGAAACTCTGAGCATCATGCAAGGAAAGAAAACTCCAAGGAATTATTAGAGATTTTTACAGCCAAAGCTAGGCTCCTTTTTTAGTTTTTCCTTTTTCCTTTTGCAAGATCACAACTGGTCCAGAGCAGGGAGCAAAGCCCCAGGTTCACACATCTATTTATTTAGTTAGCAAGACATTCCTACTTTTATAGCTCAGAGTTCTTAACTTTCTTGTTAGCAAATGTTAACAAGGTTTAAAATGTATAAAGTGAGCTGTGGCATGTGAAAAATTTTGGCCTATCCTGGCTCCTTCTTTTTTTTTATACCTATGTTATGTTCAATGAAAACGTCTCAGTGACAGGCAGAATGTCTGGGTAACTTTATTGATAGTGTTCCCACCTCAGGGCCACAAGGTCACAGATTCGTTCCTGATTCTATTTAAAAAACACTCAACAATGGTAAGTTTGTGTGTGCTTTTATGAGAGGGAGCTGTTTTATGTGATCCACGATCTTAAAGATACTCCAAGGAACCTTGCCTGTACGCGGAGCTGTGAATTAGGAAGGCTGCCTGGTGCTCACTGTGAAATTGGGGAGCTTCGTTGAATCACAAGCAAAGACTGACTATAGGAATTTTCAGACATTGTGTCTACACAAGGTCAAAAAGCAGTTTGTTTTCATGGTGGTAATCAGAGCACTTCAAAAGCAGTTTGTCCTGCTGTTCCAGTGTCAGTTTGCCAGTGGCCATAAAATGAAACAAGGCAGAGGGCAAAGAAAAAGGGAGGAAGGAAGAAAAAAGCAGACTCCACTCGAATCTTACACTGTAGATGGTATAACTATTTATATTTTAGACACTGCAGGCCTTTCCCTCTTGGGTCCCGCATCAATATGGCTTCTGAGAAGTTCTCAAAATCCCTGAAGGCTGCCTGAGTATGGAAGTGAAATAAGCTATCAACACCGTGATGGACAAACACAGGGGTGCCCCTGCCAGGAGGGGGTTGGGGAATAGCCTGGTCGGGGGGTTACCATGATTTTTAGGGGCACGTTGACAAAAGAACAAAGTGATCCAACTCTGATTCCGGGGTTCAGTTCTTGTGGGATCTTAGAAAGTGGATCCTTCCTTAGTCTCTGTGCCATCTCTCTAAAACAGGGGTCCCCAAACTTTTTACACAGGGGGCCAGTTCACTGTCCCTCAGACCATTGGAGGGCCGGACTATAAAAAAAAACTATGAACAAATCCCTATGCACACTGCACAGATCTTATTTTAAAGTAAAAAAAAAAAAAACAAACAAACAAAACGGGAACAAATACAATATTTAAAATAAAGAACAAGTAAATTTAAATCAACCAACTGACCAGTATTTCAATGGGAACTATGCTCCTCTCACTGACCACCAATGAAAGAGGTGCCCCTTCCGAAGTGCGGCGGGGGCCAGATAAGTGGCCTCAGGGGGCCGCATGTGGCCCGGGGCTGTAGTTTAGGGACCCCTGCTCTAAAATAACAAAGAAGGTGAAAGGTTTTTAGAAAGTAAAGAAAATACCAATTGAAGAACTTCAACTAGAAAGGGTGACTTAAAATGTGGCAATTACCTATTATTCTGGGTAAATATGCACTTACAACATTTCGCTCATCCCACGCTGCCACACCCCATGTGTGGTGTGTGCTGTTCCCAGGAATTGTGCGCCATGGTGGTCCTGCTCCTGCTCCTGACCAAAATCCCAGCTTCTCCACCCCAGCGGTAACCTCTGCTATCTGTGCTTTGTGAAATCTGGGGATACTCCATGCTTATACAGACATATACACACTGTCTCCCAACTTGCTTTTCATACATACTACGTTCTGGATTTGTGTGTGTATGTGTGTTCACAAAGCCAAGAAGCTGTTAACCTTCAACAACTTCCTCTTCAAGTTACCCCATCAGTCAAATCCCACACCTCCACGGAAAGCAACCAACTAAAGCAGTTTCTAATTCTACAGCCCTCCCCGCTCAATGTACATGTAAACTATCAACTTTCCTTCCTCTAACATTCTGCTTTTAAAACATACCCATCTGTAACCGCCACCAGCAATTATTAGATCTTTCTATCGAGCAATCGCAAAGCCAAACGCTTGTGGTGAATCATGTCCTCCTCATCGCATGGTAGTGGCCAGTGGCCCCTGAGCATCAACTTTGGGCCTGTTTCTACCTCTCCAGCCAGGCCCCACTATTGCAGGAGGATATATTAAGTGGGAGAAATTAGCCAGGTTTGGGAAGTCTCATCCAGAGATGAAAGATAAATGACTGATACATGTCAGGAAACAGGAGGATTCACTGTCAGACTATTTTATGTGGAATGCTCTAGATAAAATTGCAGAGCTGTTGTGAAATTAAAGGAAGTAGTTAATGGTAACTACTCCTCCCAGTTTTTTCATGTGTTACAGTTCACAGACCATTTTATTTTCCTCTAAATTATCTCACATAATCCTTTGAGATGTGCAGGTTCTGAAGATCTCCATTTTATAGAGGAGGAAACTGAGACTCCCAGAGGTCAAGTGACTTGCGCTAGGTCTCAGAGCTATAATATGTCAGAACTTGTATGAAAACCCAGTTCTGATTATTCTGTCATAATAGTTTCACCTTACCAAAGGAATGGGAACAACTAACTCAGTCACATCACTAGAACACATATTCTTAACTGGGGAAGAGAAGGAGGAAAAGACATTAGAATCTCTAAGGAGTTGTTTGAAATGCCGACGCTTGTCTCCATCTTCCTTCTCTTGGGAATGAAACTATGTCTCAGGATCAGGGTAGTTAAATAATTCTGAGAAGGTTTCTCAGTTCTAACGCACTGCCTGGTGGAAAAGCACAGCATCCGGTTCTTCTCTTCTGAAACGGGGGCATCTGCTGCCCAGATTTACTTTGTGCAGTGTTGTGTGCTCACTATACGTATTATGTGATGGACAATACGTTTTATTCAATATATGTTATTCAAGCCTGCAATGAAAGTGAAGAAACTGATGGCATATATGAGGAAATAGCCAGCAGCAACTTTTGGGTGACTCGTGTGAAAAGGTCCCAGGTTTAGACTGTAAACAAGCATGTACAAGATTGTGTGTGGAGTATCCATATCTAAAGCTACCGAACAAAAAGGTGATGTGTGGATTTATTTTTCTCTAGTACACTTTTACCTTCCTAGCTGATGGCAATGTGTATCCTAATAGTCATTTCAAACCCATGGAGAAAACAGTTCTCCTTGTATTCCTTCCCTTTGCAGGGTGATTTTGTAGCTTCTCCTTTCAAGAGGCAGTGTCTTTGCCCATTCTTGAAATCTGGGCTGGTGGTCTACAGTGGTACCACCCTGAACACGCCCAATCTTGTCTAAATCTGGGCTGGCCATCATGACTTTTTTGTCCGATAGCATGTAGAAATATTGTTGTGCCAGCTCTGAGCCTGGACCTCAGAAGGTCTTGCATTTCCACTCATTCTCTTAGATCCTGGCCAGCCACGTGAATAACCCTGAAGAGTCCACTGAAATGTAAAAGACCATGTGGAGGCAACGTTCATTCCTGGTGGGGCCCCCAGCCAGGGGGCTCCACCTAATTTACCACAGGCTGGCCACAGAGCCACGAGGGAGTGAGTCCACATTCAGAAGGTAAGGATTTTGACTCTACCTGGTAATACAAAGTTAGAAAGTCACATTGCAAAGGAGAGGAATTAGAGGGAGGGGTAGTTTGAACTTATTTTCTACAATCTAGCACAACTATTGCATGGAACTATGATGCATATTAAAGAGATAATACAAACCTTTGGGAGCATAGTCTGGCACTGAATAAATGCTCGATACATGTGAAGTATTATTAGTTGGTTTTTCATTCATTCATTTATTTGTTTGTTTGTTTGTTTATCTATTTATCTTCTTTTCCAAGTGAGAGGAATGGAGATAGAGAGATAAACTCCCTCATGTACCCTGACTGGGATTCACCTGACAACCCTCACCTGGGGCTGATGCTCTGCACATCTTAGGCTATGCTCAAACCAAGCTATATTTAGTGCCTGAGGCAGAGGCTCCACGGACCCATCCTCAGCGCCCAGGACCTATGCACTCAAACCAGTTGAGCCATGGCAGTGGGAGGGGAAGAGAGAGAGTAAAAGAGAAAGGGAGAGTGGATGGATGGGGAAGCAGATAGTTGCTTCTCTGTGTGCCCTGACTGGGAATCGAACCCAGGACATCCATCCCACCCTAAAGGCCGGTACATGAAAATATTTTCTGACATTAAACAGCTGGGCTGGCACTTTACCACTGAACCAACTGGCCAGAGTCATATTATTAGTTTTTAAAATGCATGCCATAATGCAGTGGTCCCCAACCCCCAGGCCGCGGACTGGTACCGATCCATGGGCCAATTGGTACCAGTCCACAGAGAAAGAATGAATAACTTACATTATTTTTCTTTTATTTATATTGAAGTCTGAACGATGTTTTATTTTTAAAAAATGACCAGATTCCCTCTGTTACATCTGTCTAAGACTCACTCTTATGCTTCTCTCGTAAGTTCGACAATTATATTTAAAAATACCACAGTTTTTACGCCAGTCGCATAATTTTATTTTGGGCATTTATCCGTCCCACCCTAAAGGCCGGTCCATGAAAATATTTTCTGACATTAAACCGGTCTGTGGCCCAAAAAGGTTGGGGACCACTGCCATAATGTATAAATGACCTAATTAATGCCACCATGCCCCTTACTCTTAGGAACTGATATTAAAATTTCTCACAAACCCATGGTTCAATCTAGCAGCACACACAGGAACTCAAATGAGAGAAAACACAATCAAACCACATATTAATTGTTAGTATACCCCTAAGCCATCTTTCTTCCTTGAATGGAAACAACCCTTTGACAATCCTCCACCCCAAAAATATATACTGCCCTTTCCTACTCAGGCTTTGACCAAAGGTTTCAATGTCAAAGATGACTCATAACTTAAAAATCTGAAATATTTGTTATTGCTTCTCAACCCATTGTACTACTCTCATGAAATTGCTGAATGACACCAGAGAATATAAAAACCTTGTCAAAGAAATAAGTACTGAATGATGTGGCATAGTTTCTAACTCATCAGGAAAAAAACACATTCCTCTAAAGACAGCTCACATCCGGGGCTACCCTATTCCCTGAATCTCATAAAGCTCCTATCTCCAGGGCACAGGTGAGGCCGTCACATTCTATGAGAAAAACAGCCTGTTCATTTCCTCCATGGCTATAAAGTGACTTTATTGGACTTCAGTATCTAAAGGAAACAGAGCTCTAAGTCAGAGGGTACCTTTAGAGTGTCACTTTCCCCATTTAGAGCCCCAAATCTCAGGGATGTGTGATTGGGAGATGCTCTTGAACTCTTTGAAATGTAAGTTAACATTCAAAGGAAGCTTCCTGGTTTGATCATTGTTATTGAGGGAGAGATACATTTATATGGAGTTAAAAAGAGCTTAAAAGATTTAGCTGTACAGCATCAACTATTACTAAGCATAATGTTTCCCTGTGACTCAGGAACATATCTATTTTATTGCTCCAGGAGGAAAATCAGTTCATTTATTAAAGAAATCCTATGCCAGTTACAACGGGACTCAGTATTTGACAAGCCCAAGCAGCGGTTGGGCTTCAACATCTTTCCCTATATACTAACCTCTATATAAATTTGGGCACTGGCCTCTAATCTGAAGATAGAAGCATTCATTTATGTGATTAGAGAAGCACATCTTCTGCTAGAAATGTGAGTCAACCTAAAGTGTGTTTCCTGAAGTCTAGTCTATGGCACACGAGCGTCCAGACAGGCTCTGATGACAAGTAGTTCTCTGTGAGGATAGCTTGGGGGACACTGCAGCCTATGTTTCACTCTGTGCACTCACAGTGCATGTTGGCACAGTAAACATTCAGAGAAGTCATACAATAGAGAAACATATTTAATATCAACCTAGTGATTCCAGAAGCTATATATCCAAATAAAAATCCCCCTTCATTTCCAGTTATGTAACGTGAAACATCTGCAGACATCAAGGAGACTTTGAGAGATCACTAGAGTCTGAGTAAATCAGATTCCCATCACCATCTCCCTTGTTCCTTACTACACTGGATCTGTTTGCTTTCTTGCTGGACTCTGCTACCCCAACCATCTACTTTCCCAGTCTTCAAACTGGGTAGATGCAGTGCGTCTGGATGGATATCAAGTTAGTGTTAAAAGGCCTTTGCCCGTTGGTTCCTTATATTTTTTCTTCCTGGTAGTTCTTCTTCTTGTATTTCTTAAGTCCTCAAGACAGATGCTGCCTTTCCTAAGCTTTTCAGTATTTAAAAGAAAAAAAAAAAACACCCTAAAGGGAATCACACATTTGTAGGTGATATGGGTGAAGTTACTTCAATTGGGTTTCTTTGCTTTGGGCTGGAATTTTATCACCCCATTCAAGGCTTATAAAGGCAAATATAAGGCTTGCTGGCAAATATACCTTTAAAAAAAAAGAAAAATTAATAGGGAAAAGTTTTTTAAAAATATGATCCATTTTGATGGCAGGAAATACTAAAGGGGTCTTTGGCGGTTTAAGGGTTAAAAATCAACACTCCTTCCACCTTTCTCTTTTATCTCCTCCTCCTTCTCTCTCTCTCTCTCTGTCTCTCTCTCTCTCTTTCTCTCTCTCTCTCCTTGCTCATTTTCCCCTTTGGTTTCCTAGAGTATAAAGGACAATTTAATCTTATTTGTCGCTTTCTGAAACATGGTTGACTTAAATTCTATTTTACATGACTCACATTTATTTCCCAGAACGTAAGGTGGGCCACACACTCAGTTATCTACTGATGTCAATAGTGAGACCAACTCAGCAACAGAAACAAATGCTGTCTATAAATACTGGCATTTCTATCTTTTTTGTTTCTAAAAATGTTTAACAGAAGTGTCCCCTTAAATTCTAGACCAGGTGCTGTTTTCTCCTCCACCCATCGGATGAACAAGCAAAGAGCCTATCAATCACGTGAATGTATCCCGTTTTCTTTTGGGTTAGTTAAGTTGAGGACTGTGCTGTGAAAATTGGCAAAGCTGACATACGAAATGTACTTACTCTTAAGTGAAAGAAGGAAGATTAGTAGAGGAGTAGTCATATTCATATTTCTTAAATTTTATCTACAAGTTTTAAATCTAGAATCAACTCTGCCGTGTATCATGGGAAATCTAACAAGTTTCATCAGCAATTTCTCTGTAAAGGGCTTTGCATAAATTCTTTTTTGTGTGTGTGAGTGAGTGTGTGTGTGTGTGTGTGTGTGTGTGTGTGTGTGTGATTTCATGTTTCCTTATTGCTCCATAAGTACATCCAATGCAGGTAAACTCTGTGGAATGCTTTTTCTCTCCTTAAAGTAATCCATTCTGAATGAGTTGGCGATGAGCATTTCAATCCAGTGCCATCTCTTACTCAGTGAGCATCTCTTTCGTTCCACTGCTGGATCCACTTACTGAGATTAGCTTTATGACTAGGGGCAGGTGTGGGGGTAGACAAGGGCAGGCATCTGCTCATCTTATTTGACAGTGTGAAGATAAAGTCTGAGGTGACTGAACTCTTGGTAACGAGTATGTGTGTGTGTGTGAAAGAGAGAGGGAGAGGAGAAAGAGAGGGGAGGGAGTTGACTTGCTTGATTTGCTATTTAATTAAGCTGTTCGATTACTAAGGAATAAATTTAAAACTCAGCTAATCAACTGGTTTGGCATAGTTCTCTTGAGGTTAAATTTGGGGTCAGACTGGCAGGCTGTGGTGAGTGCCATGTGCCATAGACCCATGGCTCCCAAATTTTACTGATCATCACACAACATCCATTTGCCCAAAGAACATTTCAAGGAAGGTGGGATGAGGGTAAAGGAGAACTTATAAAGTTACAGAAAATCCCTGAGAATGATGTAAAAAAACAATAACGAAGTGTCCACTGTAAGAATTAATAATTATATCAGCTTCATGTATGGTTCAGCAAGTATTTAATGAATGCTGCTATGTGGCAGACTCAATTCTAGATAGCAGTGAAATAAAACAAAACTGCAGCCCTCTAGAGCTGATACCCTAGTGGAGGAGGTAGAAAAATATAGGCAGCTGATAGATAATATAACATAATAATAATACAGTAACATAGATAACAGATAAAATAATAATAACATACCCTAGACTGTTTTTATTACAGTGCCTCTTGATTTCTTCATTCACCTTCAGGTTTTCTATATTGATCAGTGTGGATCTGCATTGCTATAGTTAGGTGATACATAGTACGCTATAAAGTGACTATGTCACAATTCAGTGTACGCCTTCCCCGTTGCTTGCCCTTTAGGGTGTTTAAATTTTTCACTGTCACAAGCAATGTTCTAACATGCTTCCTTAGGCCTGTCTCCTTGTGCACATGTGGAAGATTGTCTCTGAGTGTATATTTAGAAGTAGAATTACTAGGTTATGAGCAATAGAATATTTTTAATGCACACTTCCAAATCCTATCCCAGATTTCTTGAATCGCAACATCTGAGAACAAGACTTGGGCTTCTGTGTTTTCTCAGAAGCTCTTTGGGAGATTCAGATGCAACCTCCCAAGGAACCAGTGTTTTGGAGCCCATCACTCTAGCCCACATGAATTTTTCCCACACACAGTTTAAGGAAGGAATGAGAGATGAGTAGGCACTTCCTGGCAATGAGAATAAATTTTGGCTGTCACTCACTCCCTTAGGCCCCAGGATGCATACTGTTGGTGTCCTCCCAGATGCCTTTTCCTGGCTTGCACACCCATTTGCCAACTGCTGGAAGCGTTGGCTGCTGAGGGCTCATAGCGGCCCCATCTCCAGAGAACTGCCTTCAGCAAGAATCATCAACCTGCGGCTTATGACCCCATTTGCTCCCTTTCCAGGAAGCTCAGCTAATGCCTGACTGGCATGGAGGTATAAAGGAGCTTGTCCTCCTGGCTCAAGGGGCGACCAAGTCTGTGGTTTATTTTAGTTCCTGCTGCAGAGCTCCCGGGGGGATCAGGCTGAGGCTGGGCTCCATCTCAGCCCACCCTGGGCTCTTCCTGCTCCCCTCATTCCCTGTCCTTGGGGGTCTCGCCCCACTATATCACGTGCACTGCTGCCGTGGTTTAAGCCGTGCTTCTAGGAAACCTAAACCAACACATTTCTTTTTTTTTTTTTTAAATAAATTTTTATTAATGTTAATGGGATGACATTAATATTTCAGGGTACATATATTCAAAGAAAACATGTCTAGGTTATCTTGTCATTAAATTATGTTGCATACCCCTCACCCAGGGTCAGATTGTCCTCCATCACCCTCTGTCTAGTTTTCTCTGTGCCCCTCCCCCTCCCCCTAACTCTCTCCCTCCCTCCCTCCTGCGTCCTCCCTCCCCCCACCCCTGGTAACCACCACTCTCTTGTCCATGTCTCTTAGTCTCGTTTTTATGTTCCACCAATGTATGGAATCATGTAGTTCTTGTTTTTTTCTGATTTACTTATTTCACTCCTTATAATGTTATCAAGATCCCACCATTTTGCTGTAAATGATCTGATGTCATCATTTCTTATGGCTGAGTAGTATTCCATAGTGTATATGTGCCACATCTTCTTTATCCAGTCTTCTATTGAAGGGCTTTTTGGTTGTTTCCATGTCTTGGCCACTGTGAACAGTGCTGCAATGAACATGGGGCTACATGTGTCTTTACGTATCAATGATTCTGAGGTTTTGGGGTATATACCCAGTAGAGGGATTGCTGGGTCATAAGGTAGTTCTATTTGCAGTTTTTTGAGGAACCACCATACTTTCCTCCATAATGGTTGTACTACTTACTTTACATTCCCACCAACAGTGTATGAGGGTTCCTTTTTCTCCACAGCCTCTCCAACACTTGCTATTACCCGTCTTGTTGATAATAGCTAATCTAACAGGGGTGAGGTGGTATCTCATTGTAGTTTTGATTTGCATTTCTCTAATAACTAATGAAGCTGAGCATCTTTTCATATATCTGTTGGCCATTTGTATTTCTTCCTGGGAGAAGAACCAACACATTTCTTTGCTCACATTTTTGCAATTTTATCTTTTACTCTACTTTCTATTTTATTGCTTCTCTTACCCTCTTCCCTGTTTTTTGCTGCTCATTACCTGTGAAGAAAACAGAAAATGAGGCAATGCTTTTCATTTTCACTGACCTTTAAGAAATGCACTGAGCTCATTCTGCCTCAGGGAACTGCAGACCCATCACCCTAGAATGGCCCCCTGCCCCCTGATAGCCTGGTGGGCTGATGGAGCCCTGAGCTCTTGGTTACCAGTAATGTCAGTCTCCCGGCCCTGGCTCCTTGAAGCTTTCTCTGATTCCCTGAATCACAAGTTTGTTCTGCATTTTCAGAATATGTCAACATGGCAGCGGCATGGCGTCAGTGACCATTTCTTACTAAGCAGATGCACTGCCCACTAGAAATAAGGAAATGCTGTCAGTCCCACTTGGGTGTGAAGCCCTGTGGTGGTGTCTCCACCCATTCCTCTGCAAGTATGGCCTCATGCTATATCTGCAAGCCAGTGAGTTTTCTGCCATGGGACATTTATAAACACATGGCCAACTTGCTCTTCTTTTATAATAATAATAATAATAATAATAATAATAGTCATGTAGGCCTTGGAGCTCTAAACCAAACATTCATCTCAGCTTTGAAGTCAAAGCCAGGAAGTAAGTCCTGAGGCCCTTTCAAACCAGCCCTGTTTCAAAGGGAGGGGGGAGAAGCACTTGAAAAACGAGCTTCTTCCTCCTCAGTAGGCTATGCTAGGGGTGTTGAGCACACGCACAATCCAGATCTTTTCCCAAACAACAGAAGCTTGTACGTTCCAATGACGCGGGCTGGTGGAGAATGAAGCTGGAAAACTGTAGGTTCAGTTATGCCCTGGAGAGCTTTTGGTCCAAGAGGAAATGTGATTCCTGAGCCTGAAGCTGATAAAGAGACTTATCTGACCTGCCTGGCAACTCAGATCTAATCCTCGCATGGCTGTATCCCCACAGTTGCAACCTGGCAACTACTCCAAATTGACAGGCACAGATGTGCTTTCCTAGGCTGAAAGGGATTATCTCAGTCCTATTGCCTTTGTTCATATCTTCACTCAAAATTTTCCATTGTGCAGAGTTCGACAAAAAGTTAGTTGCAATCCTGCCTCCAAGTTCCCGCCTCTGTTAGGGGGAAGCTTTATCTCAAGCCCCCAAAGTCTTTCCCACTACAGTGAACTCCTGGGGTCCCATGCAGGGAACAAGCAGATGGTTCAGCTTCCCAGTACTGATCTTCTGAATCTGTGGTTTTCTGGAATCTGGAGGATTAACTGCTGAGCCAGTTTTTTAAAAGTCTATTCTTACTGGCTGAATTTTAGCTCCCTGAATTTAACGTTTGCTTTAATGGTCCTTCGGTATTGGCTGAAATTCTAGATAACTGGACATCTAGTTATAAGCCTTCCTGATCAAACTTGCTTTATAGCCTCAAAACTGTCAGTATAACATATTTGAAATGTATGTTTTCTGCCATCCTACTGAGCCTTTGAAATGGAGATGTACTAGCATCTCTAAGAGAGGATATGCTGTCAACTTCTAGTTTTACTAAAGCATGCCAGTCTTGGATAAAATAACCATGAGTTTCCCATCAAGCCAACCAAGTCCTCACTGTCCCCACGCAGTGTCCCTCCAGACCCTGCCACCCTGTTATTTTCCTACCCATCACCGAATGCTCCCTTCCAGGCAAGTAGCCACAAACAGCCATTTCTAACTGATAGTGGACTGTTGGTTAGGGGCCCAGTGCTTACTATGGAATAAAATGCATTATGAAAGATTTTTATTAGAGATAAAAAAAAGGTATAGAATATATATGAGGGTGGGGTGTTGCAAGGTGTTTTTCTGAACCCCTGAGTTGAAATGGACCTATCTGGTTATAAATCAGACTAACTTGTATCAACAGAAATAGATGGGCGATCACTGAAGCAAGTAGGAATTAGAAGTGCTAACCCACCCTTGTCCCATTATTACTCATTTAGGTCCCTTCTAAACATTCATGATGAGATCATACCATTGCCTCACGTAATAGGAATCTGTCACTTTTCAGATGGCAATAATACAATTACACAGTAGAATAGCTTCTTGGCCTTTCAAGTACTTTTTGTAGTAATCATAGTACTAACCCTCTGAGATACATAGACACATAAATTTCAGATATTCACCTCTTATACTGCAACCGCAATGTTCAGAAACCAAGGCAGCAAAACTGCAAGGAATACAAGGGAGACAGAAACTCCAGTCTCCGGATTCATAGTTCAGTGAGCTCTCTGTTCTATCAGGCAGACTTCATTTAAGCTAATCTTTTAAAATCAACTTTTATTTGGGGGAGGACAATAGGATGCTCTCCTTCTCACGAAACCTGTAAATACCAGCAGAAGCATTGACAATAAGAAAAACTGAATCTATGATCTGCCTGTGACTTTACTAGTTTCTTTTCCTAATACATTCACTCAGGTAACGATGGCTAGCTTGCCTATGTGGGCTTGTGAGTTTCTTATTCTCTCTCAAGATTATCTCTGCCTTAACATGTAGACAAATCCACATTGAGCAAAACTGCCTTCCCTATGGGTGGACTTTAATGATTCCCTAGCTTGCCTTCTTAGGAACCATCTTCTTAATGTCAGATCACACCAGTTACAGTGCTATTTATGATGCTCTCGTAGAGTTTAATTTTTTAATATCTTTACTGTACACTTTGGCTTTGGCCAGAGTCAGTTGAAGAAGGTGGACAACACGATTTTTTAATTTAAACAACATGAAATATAGAATACAAAAATTTTGGAGTTAGCATGAGCCCAGATTCTATAAATTAGGTACATGAGCAAAGCTATCCTGCTCCTGCCTTGTAATTCTTCATTAAACTCACATTTTCTATGCAGCAAGGTTTTCTCTGCTCTTCTGAGTCCGAACCCTCAGCATCCTCATTGTAACACATGGACTTTTATCTTAGAAGCCTCTGCTGTCTGTTCACATAATCAGAACAGATGACTATACATGCTCATCAATGTAATGGCTTTCTGGACACTAAAATACGAACTCTTATGTCCCGTAGACAATTTTAGTAGTTTAGATAGTTAGAGCCCCATTTATCCTGATAAAATGCTCAAATGTTTCTTTGAATTATTCCAGAGCCCTAATTCTCTGATGTTTTCTGACCATGCTTCTCTGGGTTCATGTGGATTTGCTTTTCCAAGAAATCACTGTATTATTTTCCTTTCCTTTTGTATGATTTTTACAAGCGAAAGTAGCATTTCTGTGATTCTGAAATGCTGACAAACATTGAAAGAGCTGTAGTGTGTGTGTATGTGCGTGCGCACGCTGCTTTAGAAGCCAGGAATGAACTGAAGGAATGAAGCAGCTCTCTCAGCTATGAGTTGAGCACCAGCTGCAGGGATGCGGTCTGGTCAGCTGGCACAGCATGGCACACCCTGGGGTACAGGTTTCAAAATGGGATTATTTGGCTGAAGACGTGGTAGGAGAAACATTTGCCAAAAAAGAACTTCAGAAGCTCTGCTCGAACATGAGTTTGTGGAAGTGAAATATTTTAGATGGGATTTCTGTTACTGTAGCTGACAATGGGCTGGCCAGCTCCCCGCCAGCAGACGGTGCCAGGGTGCTCCCATTGAAGAAACAGACTGGGACAGTTGTGCACTGTTCACGAAGGACCACTGTTATTGAAAATAGGAAAGCAAATGGGAGAGTATGAATAAGAAGCCTCCTTAGATTAGACGGCTAAGCCACCCCTAGTAAAACTAGGTGATCAGACCGATGACTTTAGTGGAAATGCAGTTATCTATTGCTGGTTAACAAATCCACTCATGTTAGCAACTTAAAACAATGTTTATTATCTCACGGTTTCTGGGGAGGTCAAACCTCCAGGTAGGGCTTAGCTGGGTGTTTCTGGCTTACAGTCTGTCCCAGGCTGCAGTGACAGTGTTCTCTGGGGCTGTCAGCGGCTCTGGACTCCATGTTTGGAGGACCTGCTTCTAAGATCACTCACACAGCTGTTGGCAGGCCAGAGGCCCTTGCAACCTGTTGCTGGACTTAACAGCTTATTGACAAGTTAGTCTCTGCATAGGGCCACTCACAAAATGAAGTGGCCTTGTTTTTCCAGAACAAGGGCTCCAAGGTACACACACATAATGAGGAAGAGAGAGAAGGAGAGAGAGAGAGAATATGAGGAGCAGAAGCCACAATTCTTTTGTAACTTAACCTTGGAACAGACATCCTATTGACTCTCCAGTATTCTCTTCATGAGCAGTGAGTCAAGGGATCCCACAAGGGTGTGGATACCAGGATAATTGGCCCTATCACAGACAGTGACCGTAGTTTTCATTTTAATAGGCACAAAAATTACTTCCCTCTCTTCAATATCATGAAGGTTATTAACATGAGGTAAAATTCTTATTTAAAAAAGCCCCTCTGGTTGACCATATGGATCATAGTCTTCACTCAATTCATCATCTTGGTTAGTGACGATGAGCTGGCTAGTGTGGAGGCAATGTGTGAAGGCAATGGGAGGGTATGTTATTGGGCAGATAGATGTGTGAGTCGGAATCCTTAGCTCTAACTCAGGCTGGTGGGAGACAGGGCACAAATCTCTCACTTGATTCATCTGTAGAGTGGGCGTGGCTATGAGCTCTCCCTTGGTGTGCTCTTTGGCTAAATAGGAAGTGTCAGGGTGGAGCGCAGTTGCCTCTAGGAAGAGCTCACATCACAGCAGTGTTGCGTGCTCTTTACTTTAGAGTAAAAATTCTCCCTGCATATGAGTGCTCATACTGACTCTCGATACAAAGAGTTTTGGGAGTCATTTATAAATGTTGGTTAATCGCGACTTGTTATGAAAAAAAATGGCAAGAGCTTCAATCAAAAGCCATATGTTTTCCTAACATATTAGTTTTCTGATGCCATTTTACCAGGCAAATAATTTCGAAAAGGGGGCTCTACCCTCGTACAATTTGTATTAAAGAATATGATAGAAAATTAGGGTTAAAAAGGACCTTTGTGACCAGTTTTCTCAACTCCTTCATGTTATAGATAAGGAAACAGGCCAGAGCTAAGAATAAACCAGAACTACTAAGTCATAGCTTAATCTGCTGTTGACTGCTGTCCCCACCTGTGTGACGGAAATTAGAAAGGCAGGAGGAGAGAAAAGGAACCTTTCTTTCTTTATTGCGGTGTTGAAAAGAAATCAGTTAGAGTTCGGGAAATGTTTTTCAAATAATACTTTTAAGCTCACTCCTATAGGGTTTGTATTTATATTTCTAGGAACTAGTCCAACACAAGAGCTGCTCATAAAGGGGAGCTGATGGTAATGGTATTTAAGCACAGGACTTGCACGCAGCAGGTGCTGAGTGGAAACCTGCTGATATTAATGGCCTCCACACACTAGTGAATTGCATATTCAGTTACTGTCATTCTGGTTTGGAAATGCCTCACAGGGGCTAGATTGACTTCTGTAGTCACTATTAGGTGGTCTAGTTGGTGGGATGATGGTTCGGGGGTAATTGGGTTGTAGCAGTTGGAGGTAATATTCAAGAATCGCATGGACAAATTGAACTAGAATTAAAGGCCTGACTTCTGGGCTCAATTTTATTTTGAAGGTCCAGTTTGGACATTAAAAAACACACACAAAAAAACTCAGGTTTCAGTTCTATACCTTTTATAACCAGTGATTTCATCTTGGATAAGTTACTAATTTTGTGTTATTTTTTTTAATCTATAAAACATATTGAGTTATGTCAATGATTCACAATCAGTATTGATTGCATATAATTTTGAAAGGAGGCTATATTTCAGAATTTCTGAGATATAGTAGAAAAAACATGTAGATATAAAGAAACAATCCTGAATTCTTGTAGTCAGAATAACCAACCTTCCTAAAGGGAGATAGGGCATCGTGGTACCCATGGGTGGTATGCATGTTTGTTAAAAGGGGCTCAACTAAAAATACATTGGGAAACTCTGGCTAGGATGATTTCTAGTCCTCAAGTTTGACGAGTCAGTAAATAGAGGGACGAGGTCATTCAAGGAAGCAATGTTAGAACAGAGGAAGCACTGAGAAAGGATAGACCTGGCCCGCAGCTAAGAGTGACCTGAACCGATGTCAAGATTGGACACTGGCAAGCAGAAACAAAGTCTTCAAACAATGAACACTGTACCTGGAGACTTCCATCTCCCCGAGTTCAAAGAAAATCAAGATCCTAACTCCAACACTTTCCGTGGCAGGTCCACTCTCGTCCACTGGTGTTTTTCCAGCGCTAAATGTCACTTGTTAAGTTCCAAAGTTTATAGCCCAGAGGAGCTTAATTTTAGGCAAATGGTCCAAGAATGTATTGGGCTCCAATGTAAAGCCAAACTGAATTGTTATTGACCTTAATGAGGAATAGCAAAAAATCTCACTGCAGTTATTAGATGTCATTTCTATTATATTACCATACCCGTGGCTTTTGAATGATGAATAACTTGAACGTTTTCAAATATTTAAAAACAAATCCAAATTAGTACAACCATTATGGAAGAAAATATGTTGTCTCATCAAAAAATTAAGAATAGAATTACTATATGACCCAGCAATCCCTCTACTGGGTATATACCCCCAAAACTCAAAACATTGGTATGTAAAGACACATGCACCCCCATGTTCATCACAGCATTATTTACAGTGGCCAAGACATGGAAATAACCAAAATGTCCTTCAATAGAGGATTAGATGAAGAAAGTATGGTACATATATATGGTGGAATACTACTCAACCATAAGAAATAATGACATAGTGACATTTATGACAACATAGATGGACCTTGAGAACATTATACTGAGTGAAATAAGTAATCAGAAAAAGCTAAGAACTGTATGATTTCATACATAGGTGGGATATAAATCTGAGACTCATGGACATAGATAAAAGTGAAGTGCTTAAGATGTAAGGGAGGAAGGTGGGAGGGGGAAGGGTATAAAGAGGGACAAATATAAGGTGATGAAAAATGATTTGACTTTGGGTGATAGGTATTCAACATTATCAACAGTTCAAATGCTATAGAAATGTTTACTGAAACCTATATACCCTTATTGATCAATGTCCCTGTGTTCAAGTTAATTTTCTAAATAAAATTTAAAAATAAAAAATTCTAGTTTATTTGGATAGATGCTTTCTTATTATAGACCCAGTAATGTTTTTTTTTATAAAATCATTAAATAATTTTATTTATATACTGATTTATTTATAGTTCATCTATTCTCAATTGAAGTCTAAATTCTGGGGAGATCTCTGCAACAAGTTGGAACTTTGGCTAAAAGATACAAGGAGATTTAACTAATTGTCTTTCCATAAAAATACATGGAGATACTGTTCTATGCCCAAAGGGTGAGTCTGAAGCAATGTCTTTTCTACCGAAAGCTGACCTATGGGAAGAAAGGAGACAACAGAGTCTGATAAAGGGGTAAGATGTTTATAATGAAAAAGGAAGAAGCAGAGTGTAGAAGGAAAAACTGGCCTTATAGAGAAAGTGAGCAGGCCTGGTTTCTAAGGTGATTCTTCTAAAATACACGGTGAGGTCACTCACGTTGTGTTGGTCATACCTCTAAGTCTCTCTAGCTTTTTATTAGAGTATTTCTTATATCTTTCTGCAGGTTTACAATCTTTTTAAGAATTAAAGCTAATAAATGTAATATATATTCATCATTAAATGATTGTAAAATATAAGAAAAGTACAATGAGAAAAGAAAACAAAATATTTCCAGCAACTAGTTAAATACAAAAGAGGTTTTCAATAAAGGGGTATTGATCTTACAGCCATTCAGAAACCAATGTAAAAATTGGGGTATAGCTTTCTACCTTGTCTTGTTTTTTTTCTCTTTTTTTTTGCCAATGTAAATATTTATTTACTTATTTTAAAATGTTTAACTTTTTAATTACAGTTGACATACGATATCATATTAGTTTCAGGCGTACAACATAAAGATTAGACATTTATATAACTTAGGAGGTAATCACTCCAGTAAGTCTAGTACTCATCTGACACCATACATAGTTATTACAGTATAATTCGCTATATTCTCTATGCTTTACATCCCTGTGACTGCTTTTATCACTGGAAATTTGTACATCTTAATCCCTTTCTCTTTTTCACCCAACCCCAAGTCCTCCTCTCAACTGGCAACCTCAAATGGTCTCTGTATCTATGATTTTGTTTCTATTTTGTTTGTTCATTAATTTTATTTTTTAGATCCACATGTAACTAAAATTACATGGTATTTGTTTTTCTCTGTCTTAATTATTATATTCAGCATAATATCCTCTAGGTTCATCCATGTTGTTGCAAATAGCAAGATTCCATCCTTATTTATGACTAATATTCCATTGTATCGTATATATGTACTGTATCTTCTTTACATTTTCATCTATCAGTGGCCACTGAGTTGCGTCCATATCTTGGCTATTGTAAATAATGCTAGAGTGAACATAAGGATGCTTATGTCTTTTAAAATTATTGTTCTGTGTTTCTTCAGATACTCAGAAGTGGAATTGTCGGACCCTTCTTCGTCTCTTGTTATAGCATTTGTTTTAAAGTCTATTTTGTCTGGATTAAGTATTGCTAACCCACTTTGTTGTTTGGTTTTTTCCATTTTCATTAAATACTTCTTTCAACCCTTCACTTCAGTCTGTGTGTGTCTTTCAATCTAAAGTGAGTCTCCTGGAGGCAGCACATGTATGGGTCCTGTTTTCTTATCCATTCAGCCACCCTATGTCTTGTTTGGAGCATTGAATCCATTTACATTTAAAGTAATTATTGATAGGTATGTAGTTATTGCCATTATATTATTTATATATATTTTTTTTTCTTTACCTTTTAAAATCCCTTAAACATTTCTTGCAATATCGATTTGGTGGTGATAAACTCTTTTAGCTTTTTCTTGTCTGAGAAGATTTTTATCTGTCCTTCAAGTCTAAATATTAGCTTTGCTAGATAATCTTATTATTTTTACCACTTTGTAGTTTCTTGCTTTTTTATCAATTTAAATATTTCATGCCAATCCCTTTTAGCCTGTAAGGTTTCTGTTGAGAAATCAGCTGACAGTCATATGAGAACTCCCTTGTAGATAACTAACTGCTTTTCTCTTGCTGCTTTTAAGATTCTCTCTTTGACATTTTAATTATGATGTGTCTTTGAGTGGGCCCCTTTGGGTTCATCTTTTTGGGACTCTTTGCACTTACTGGGCTTATATGTCTATTTCCTTTGCAAGACTAGGGAAGTTTTTCATCATTATTTCTTCAAATAGATTTTCAGTTCCTGTGCTCTCTCTTCTCCTTCTGGTACACCTGTGATGTGAATGTTGGTAGGCTTGAAGTTGTCCCAGAGGCTCCTTAAACTATCATCATTTTATTTTTATTTATTTTTTGCTGTTCTGATTGGATGTTTTCTGCTACCTTATCTTACACATTGTTGTCTCAGTCCTCTGCTTCATCTAATCTACTGTTGATTCCCTCTAACACAGTATTTTCTGATGGCTTTAGGCGACCCCTGTGTTTTGGTCGTTCGACTCCTGCCGGGGTTGTGACCCACAGGTTGAGAACTGCTGGTATAGATCAAACAGAGTCCTTTGACAAAACATGATATGACATATAACCCTTGCTTACCTCAAAAAAAAAAGGAACACAGCTCTCTTGCTCTCTCTCATATATAAATATATATTATATATATATATTATATAATATATATTATTCAATGAGAGAAGGGGAGGCAAAGACAGACTCCCGCATGTGCCCTGACCAGGGTCCACCTGGAAAGCCTACTAGAGGGCAGTGCTCTGCACATCTGGGGTGTTGCTCCATTGCTCAGAAACCAAGCTCTTTTTAGTGCCTGAGGTAGAGGCCATGGAACCATCTTCAGCACCTGGGGGTAACTCACTCCAATCGAGCCAGGGCTGCAGAAGGGGAAAAAAGAAAGAGAGAGAGAGAGAGAGAAAGAGAGAGAGAAGCAAGAGAGGGAGGGGTAGAAAATCAGATGGGTGCTTCTGTGTGCTCTGACTGGGAATTGAACCCAGGACATCCACATGCTGGGCCAATACTTTACCACTGAACCAATTGGCTAGGGCCAGCTTTTTCTCAGTAGGTTGCTTCTATCAAATGGACAGAATATATTATACTCAAAATTACAAATAATCTATATGGATAAAGGAAATTTCAGTTCGTTGATGGTAGGAATATTTTAAGGCTAATGAAGAATTCAAGATGAAGTAATATGCACAGGTGTTTTGGGCTCTTATTCTAGAATAAAATATAGGTGTAAGCTTCCTGACATTAATCTTGGCAATGATGTTTGGATTTAAAACCAAATGCAAAAGCAACAAAAGCAAAAACAGACAAATGGAACTACATCAAACTAAAAAGCTTCAGCTCAGAGAAAGAAATCATTAACAAATTAAAAAGGCAACCTGTGGAATGGGAAAAAACATTTGCAAACCACATATGTGAAAAGGGATTAATATGATTTTAAAAATACAAAGAACTCACATAACTCATTAGCAAAAACATCCACCCGATTAACAAATGGACAGAGAAAATAATTAGACATTTCCCCAAAGAAGACAGCTGAATGGCCAACACATACATAAAAAAGTGCTAAGCATTACTAATCATTAGGGAAATGCAAATTAACACCACAGTGAAATATCACCTCACACCTATTCGATATCACTTTACAAGAGTTGGCAAAGATGTGGAGAAAAGGAAACCTTTATGCATAGTTGGTGGGAATGTAAATTGGTGTAGCCTCTATGGAAAACAGTATGACTGTTTCACAAAAAATAAAAGAACCAAAAATGGTCCAGTAATTCCATTTCTGGGTATTTATTATTTATTTTGCTTATAACTTGGGTGGTATGAACAGATAAAAAGAGTTAAAATATGTTTCCATTATGAATATGGCAAGAGGGGAAGAACAACTTTTTTCTTTGAGCAGTGTCTATGAACAGAACAAGGGCCACTCAGTGGTGACATGGACCCAACAAAACCAGTGTTCCATGATACTCACTGCCACTTGTTCTAACTCTCTACTAGTTCAGCCAGTCCTCACCTCTTGGTGTCTTCATCTACTATCATACAGACGTAGCATTACAATTCACATTTCCCAAGTGTTTTGCAGGAATTTAATGGGCTAATCCTCATTCCACCTTCAGGAACATAGGTTATTTTTAGGTGGACCATATTCTAGAAAGTGAAAAAAAGGCAACAAAAATAATAGGAACTTTTGAGTCATGGTGTAAGTCTGCACTAAAACAGAGAGGTCCACCCCTCTCCCCATTCCTGTTGGAGCTGCTAGTGAGGATTAATATAGAAATTTAATTTAAAATGTTACATTATAATAATTTAAGATGCCAAAAGTTAATCATCATAGTCATCATGTATCACTCTTTACAATAAATCTTTTGCTTCTTTCCACTTTCCCTGAGGATGTTTCAACTATTAAGTTTCATTTAGCTGTGGAAAGTTACCGCATTATTGTGTGTGACTGAGTCATTAAACAATCATGTGGGTTAAAGTTTATTGATTCTTTTGTTACCTGACAGAGTGCATTAGATGTAATCCCAGTGCATCTGAAATACTAAAAAAAAACCCTACAAATAACCAAACCAAAACAAAATAGAAAACTTAAATCTCAGCATTTTCAATATTAATAACAAGTCACCTATTAATTATATTCCGTCTTACAGATACATAAGCAAACCTTAAAGGCCAGCATTTCTCCCAACATGCCACAAAGAAGATCAAAGCCAGGTGGTAATAATACAAAGAAAGTATTTTCCTGTGCCAATGGAGTGCATAATAAAAATAAAGTCAAAATAGACCTATTTGACTACAGTGGGGCAAGTTGTGATTGCAGCCTGCAATCAGTGTGGAGCTCATCTAAGCCACTTCTTTCATCTGAGAAGAATTTAGTCTAATTACTAGGTCGTTCTCTGAAGACTGTTCCTGTTTCAAAAATGGCTAAGACTCAAGGTCTGTACTAAATTGAATATTGGTTTCATCTTGGTTTATTCTTAAAACCTGAACAACTAAAGGATCTATAAGGCAGAGATGCAGAATCGAGGCTCTAATAACTGAAGCTCATAGAAGCATGCCCCAGGTTTGGCATCCTGGCAGCATTGCAGGGTAAGATGTTGACTGTGTCAAAAAGATCTAGAATATAGACCTGATGTCACTTAGATGAGTATGGTGCTTTACTATAAAAAGACCTGAAGTTTGCTGTGAATTGGAATGCTGAAGCTAACCATTTGATTCAAAGATAAGGCAGCTTGTAATATTCATGCTTATTTTAAAATGCAATTTAAAGAGTAATAGATATATATGATCTGTCATTTATGATGTGTTTTTTATTTTATTTGATCCTCGCAAAGCAGCAGGCACACTTTTTAAGCATTCTTATTCTCCAATGATTAAGATTTTATGCCTTTAGTTCGTTAATTATTTTATCCTGACTTTTCAAGATACATTAATTCCCTCAATATTTCAACCTAATTCCACCACCCTTACTAAAAATATTGAAAGCAACTTTATATCAATGGACAGGTGTAAAGAATGAGGTAATGATCTGACACAGAAAGATTTACAAATATATGTAATTTATCTTGCGATCACATTTCTGTATCAGTCAACACAAAATTAAGATGAACACACACACACACAATATGCTAAAATGGATAACATAAAGTTACATATAAGAAAATTATTTTGGTTCTAGATCCACAATGTAAAACTGGGTGAAGTGAGGGAGTATGCAGAAGACACAAAAGGAAACAAAACCCTAGCTCCCTAGAATTGCATATTAGAAGGAAACTTCTGGAGCTCCAGTGGCGCAATTGGTTATCGCGTGGTACTTATACAGAAGGAAACTTCTGTCGGATGTTCTGTGAGTCTCACTGGAAAGTAACCAGGAGAATCAACAATGGTGCCAGATTTTCACTTCTGACTTGCATAAGGGACAAATGCGACACTCAAAAAATGCACCCATTTCAACTGAAATAGAGACAGGACCATCAGCTACTGATCTGTAGTGTGGCCAGAGACGGTGGCAGCAACACAATGCATGGAGCCAGTATAATTCAAAGGGGAGAGGCACTATAGCAGAAGAAAAAGTACTGAATGACAAGTAAGAAACCTAATTCTAGTTCTGGCTCCATCACAATTTCTATGTGATGCTGGGTGAGTTATTCCACTTCCCCATGTGTCTCTTTTCTTGACTTGAATATGAGGACCTTGACTATGAGCAGGAAGATAGGCTTTTCCTAGGGTGCAAACTCCTTTTGCTTTAGCAAAGCTAGGGAAAGTGACTGTGTGGGCATCTTACCTTTGCTGCTCTGGATAGACCTAATTTGGGAGACATAGTTCTAGTCCTGTGATGAACGATCCTCTCTGAAAAGTCACCTATTAATTGTATTCCGTCTTACAAATACATAAGCAAACCTTAAAGGCCAGCATTTCTCCCAACATGCCACAAAGAAGATCAAAGCCAGGTGGGAACAATACGAAGAAAGTATTTTCCTGTGCCGATGGAGTACATAATAAAAATACAAACTAATCCATCTCCATCAGCGTCTCAGGCTTCCTCTCACATTGTTTGTTTAAAACTGCGCTGACCTGCCACGAAGAGCCGCTTTGAGAATCAGAGAACTCCTGACCACTTGAGCTCCCTGGAGAAAAGGCCAGCAACCCGATGTGCCCTCTGTGTTTCTAGTTAGAGCAAATTGTGTGTGTGTGTTTTAAAAGTGATGAGTTGTGTTGGGGCCGCGGCTTTGATATGGTCCTCTGTGGCCCTTGTGTCAAACCGTAGCCTTGAACACCACTCCAGGGATGAGAAGGAGCAGAGGGGTCAGTGCATGGGAACTCCAGGGTAATGTGTTAGCCCGTAAGTCTTCAGAACCTCCTGCCACGGATAACAGCTGTGGCTTGCCAATGTCCGAACCCTGAGCTTTTTCTGTCCCCTTGTTTTGTCCTTGGGCAGAAAACTGTAACTGGATCTATTCCTGCTTGGCCTCAAAGGCAACCCATTTAACAAGTGGGGGCTCTGGGCCTGCTAGGTATTTGAGAAGAAATGCAAGGTTTCCACCCCCTGCAGGGAGGGCTTCATCTCGCAAAAGCTCAGACTGGCCCATTTTCAGCCTCACTGGCTCTGCCTCTGGCACTGGGCGTCCCCATTAGTGTGTCATTAGTGCCATTAATGAAAATCCGGTTTTACACACTGAAAGTGATCTGAAGCAGTCTGGAGGAAATGCCGTCAAGGCTGGCCCCGCTGTGAGCAGGAGCCCTGGACACACCTGCAGTTTTCACGGGGCTCTTAAAAAGTCCTCTGCCCCTGGATGGCAGGAGGGGAGGCCAGTACAAACAGTACAATAAATGGCACAAATAGTTTCATTCTGGGGCCGTGAAATCCCCCCCTCGGCGTCTTTATAAAGCGCGTGCACCCTGGGATGGCAGAGTGAAACGGGGAGGTTTGCAGCGCGAGCAAACTGGTCATTAACCTCAGGAGCAGGAACCCAGCAGTCTTCAACAACCTTGCTCTGTGGTATTTTTGTCAAAGACAACTACAGAAGTACAAGTTGTTCCTTTAAAATAATTATCTGTTTAGTAATAAACTCAGGTATAAACTCAAGCATTAGGGCCTCTGTTGTACACTCTGCAGTGAGTGGAAAGAAGGCAGAGCCAGTGGTTTTAATCCAAAGACTCAACATAGAATTAGTGAAATTCATTGGAAAGTTGAAAGGAACAAAATAGGTAATTTCATTAAGATACTACTGTATTAAATATAGAAAGAAGTTGGGGTAGGGAAGTGGGCCCTGAACTTTTTTTTTTTTTCCCGAAGCTGGAAACCGGGAGGCAGTCAGACAGACTCCAGCATACGCCCGACCGGGATCCACCCAGCATGCCCACCAGGGGGCGATGCTTTGCCCCTCCGGGGTGTCGCTCTGTTGTGTCCAGAACCATTCTAGCGCCTGAAGCAGAGGCCACAGAGCCATCCCCGGCGCCCGGGCCATCTTTGCTCCAATGGAGCCTCGGCTGCGGGAGGGGAACAGAGAGACAGAGAAGAAGGAGAGGGGGAGGGGTGGAGAAGCAGATGGGCGCTTCTCCTGTGTGTCCTGGCCGGGAATCGAACCTGGGACTCCTAAACTACTTCTTAAACAGCATTTCAGCAAAAAGCACTTAAACTGCTGCCATGAGAATGGAGAAATGGATGGTATGAACTAGACACTGATAAACACAACCAAATGGACAGGAATAGGACTGTTTCTTTTTCCTTCTTTCCCACCCATGGGTTTTTGGCATCAGCTCAACATCTGAGACAGAAAACCAAGGAACCAAAAGGACAAATCGCTGAGATCAGGAGGTAACAAAGAGAAGTGCTGATGCAGGGAAGATGGAAGATCTCCGATGCTGCCGAACTCTTCAGCACCTTCATCCTAATTTGAAGCCTTTGTGTTTTTCTGCCTGTGATTCTCTGTGCCCCTCCTGTTTCTGTGTCTGCTGAATTGCCTAGTCGTGGGTCCTTGGGCAAATAGTTTAACCTCCCTGACCTCCCTTGTTTCATCCACGGTGGGAATAGTCAACTGTATTTATCTCATAGGATTGCTGCGATGATGAAGCAACGAGCCGGATGTGACAGTTTATTTGCTATAGTGAATATTAAGTAGATAACTTTCCAATGACAGCTTTGCCAAATTGGTGGGGAAAATAGCAATATCTTTAATACTTTGTATGTGTATACATCTAGGGCAAAAATATTGGCACTTCTTAAATACTATGTTGTGGAGGTTAAGAATCCTAGCTCTAAGGTCAGATAGGCATGGGTTTGAATTAAAGTCTAAATCTTACCAGCTGGGTGAACATGAGGACAAACTTATCTAAACCTCAGTTTCCTTCTTTGTAAAATGGGATAATGCTAGCATCTGATAGAATTGAGTAAGATGTTGCACACACTATGTAAATTTCAGCTTAGTGGTTTACCATAGGAAAGGCTCAATAACTTTAAAATAGATACATTCAATAAAATGTTTTAGGTCTTTAGTGTATATAAAAGTTTACTTTTGAAAGATGGTTGAGAATAAACATAGCCACAGCTTTAGAGTTGTATTGAATATTAAAAGAGTATTGAAAAATTAAGCCTAAAACTACAGCAAATAAAACCTCACAGTAATAAATCCAAAGACATCCCTTGAGGAAGGAAAGCCCAATCAATCATAAAGGAAGTTGGTTTTCTGATCGCTGCTGAAGGGGTAGTCCTTATTTAAAGATCTCTCTCTTCCTGGTAGATAGTGATCTGTTCATTGCCTGCTTGGATAATGGCATTGACATGGAACTCACTACATCACAAGTCATCAGATTCTGTCTTTCAGTAATTCTTATTTTAAAATCAGTTAACCTTATATTCTCCTCAAATAAGCATACCTCTTCCTTCCACCCTGCTGATCCAGGTTCAGACCTGTTACAATTGTGAGTAATCCAAGCTCTTTTCCACTGACAACCCTTCACATAGTTTGAGTGACAGGCAAACCATTTTTGTCCCTCCTTAGGAAGCCATAACTCAGCTCATGCAGCAGCGGGGTAGAACAGCGATGCTCGTCATCAGTTTCCTGTCCTGTGTAAACACATCTAGAGGGGAGTGGGAGCCCCTCTCTTTGTTGGCTCCCCCTGGTCTCAGTGGACATGAGGGAGTAATCCCCATTCCAGCTGATGAGCAAAGGTCAGCTCCACACATTCCTTTTTAGGGGGATTATTCCAAGGTCTATATTCATAAAAAAAAAATCTAGTAGGGACTCTGGCTATGACTACTGGGAGGAATGGCTTAGTCTGCAGGGCTCCCCTTTAAAAAACGATTAATTATGTGGAAGTGTCGATGGCACAGCATCAAGACCAGCTGGCCCTGGCTACTGGCTAAAGTGATTCTTCTAAACTTAGTTTTATAAATTGTAAAGTTAATATTTCTACTTATATGTTTCTTATACCTATGTATATTTCTTAACTGACTATATATATTCACAGTGTGGTTTATTAAACCACTTGTAACACTAACAAAAGACAGTGCTTATCTTTTCAGAATCTTTTTAATAGACTTGAAATGGTTATTAATGCTCTGTGTTTTGTAAAAAAATATATAACATGTAATGAGATAAAAAATACAACATTAGATATAAAGTCTTTTAAATTATTTTAAAATTTCACAGATATGGCTTATGAGAGATGTTGACACAGTAATGATAAGAGTTAATATACCTGGGGACAGAATCATGGAGGATTTTTTTTCTCTTTTAAATATTATTAAATTAGTAAATAAACCTGAAACTGTAAAAACATTAAACACATAGTCTGAAATTCTCAAAGCAATGAAAAAAAATGTCTCAGAATTAAATAAGCTATAACTCCTCAGATAAAAGGGTCCACTGATTAGGATAAATTGTACAAGATGCATCCATTAATACATTGTGGTGAAATTTCAGAACAATGAAGTGAGAGAAAATGATGAAAGCTTCTAGTGTTTGGGATTTTGGAGGAGATTTGGGCAAGGAGGTAGTGGAGGAGAAGTAAACAATTATATCCCACAGTGCTGGCATTCAAAATGAAGAAACGCATTAATTGAGAAATCTTATCACACTGAGACTTCCTCTAAGATCTATATGGTACTGGGTATGATCCACTAGAGAGACAAATGAACTAAGTGTATAAAAAAAGTAGTGAGTAAGGACATCAAGAAATCATATTGATAATTATAATTAACTTGTTGCAAAATATTTGGACGTATAATCTCAGCTTAAAGACTCAGTATAGCAATATGGTGGAGCCATTGAAAATACTGATTCTGAAACCAGGGTGCCAGGAACAAAACTCAGTCTGGAATGAACTTGGGGACCTTAAGTAATTCAGTAATCTCTCTGTACCTCAATTTTCTCTTCGGTAAAATCAGGATAGTATTTTTTTTTTTTTACATTTTCTCCACAGGGTTAAATATATTAATGTAGATTAAACATCTAGAAGAATACCTAACACATAGGGAACAATAAAAATTTATTATTATTTAGGTGGTAGTATAGACAGATGATAGCTGAATGTTTTTATCTTATTTGTAGGGAGGAAATTAAAATGGATTAATTTTAGACATTTATTTATTTATTGTAATTCATCAGTGACATATGACTAAAAAAACATAATATAATGATATTAAGTTTACTCCAGAAATGCAAGGTTGGCAGAACATTCACCACAGTAACAGAAAGAAAAAGGGATAATTATCTTAATGCAGAAAAGCTTTAAATAAGGGTTTTACATCCATTCATGATAAAAAATAAAAACAAACTAGGAGTAGAAAAGAACTCCCTTTTCCCCAGCTTTATTGAGATATAATTGATATAATATTATATATGTTTAAGATGTATTTGTAAATAGTAAGGCAAATACTGAATTTGATGTTGATAGTGCAATGGAAAACTATACACAAACCATGAATATGGTAGGTTTCCTTTTACTGTTTTTACTGTGCACTTTTTAAAATTATGTTTTAATTTCAGTGCCTAAGAACAACAAATATTTTGTGTATTTTCAAACTCAATTATATGATAATCAATTTGGTATCTATGGACTAGATATGTTTCTGGATAAAAAAAATAACAAAGTATATAGTATGATGCTATGATGTTCATATACAGTAGTCCCCTTTTATCCATGAGTTTGCTTTCTACAGTTTCAATTACCTGTGGTCAACCATGGCCCAAAACTATTAAATAGAAAATTCTAAAAATAAAAATTCATAAGTTTTAAACCTTGTGCTATTCTAAGTAGTGTGATAAAATCTCACACTGTCCAGCTTCGTCCAGCCAGGATGTGAATCATTCTTTTGTCCACCATTTCCATGTTGTGTATACATTAGCTGCCGATTAGTCACTTAGTGGCTGTCTCAGTTATCAGATTAACCATCATAGTATCACACTGTTTCTATTTAGTAACCCTTATTTTACTTAATGACAGCCCCAAAGTTGAAGAGTAAAAGGTGTGTGTGTGTGTGTGTGTGTGTGTGTGTGTATGTATATTTATACTGTGCATATATATAGGAAAAAACATAGTATAAATATGACTCAGTACTCTATGCAGTTTCAGGCATTCACTGACAGTCTTGGAATGCATCTCCCATGGACATCGGGGGAGACTACTGTTTATTATGAAATGACTGACACGGGTTATCTCACACATGTGTTAGGTTAGCCAACACATCCATCATCTCACATAGTTACATTTTGGGTGTGTGGATAGTGAGATCATTTAAGTTTCACTTTCATAGCAGATGTTCAAGTATATAATACAGTATTGTTAACCATTGTCACTATGTTGCACATAGATTCCAAGACGTTATCAATCTCATAACTGAAATTTTTGCCCTCTTTGACCATCTCCCCATTTTCCCTACCCTCAAACCATTGGAAACTGCCAACCTTTTCTGTTCCCGTGAGTTCAACATTTTTACTTTCCACATATGCAGTATTTATTTCCTCTGTCTGACTTATTTTATTTAGCATGATGCCCTCAAGGTTTATCTATATTGTCACAAATAGCAGGATTTAAAAGGAAATCTTTAAAATCTGGTGATGGTATCTACAAAAGACCTACAATAACAGCATACTTGATGATGAAAATTGTCAGTTGTCTTCTTAAAAACTGAAACAGAACAAGAGTGTTGTCATGGAGGAAGGTAAAAAGGTTGTAGTCATTTCAACAACATATACAAAAATAGATAAAATATATCAGAATTTATTTATTTATTTATTTATTTATTTAAATTAAATGAGAGCAGGGAAAGCAAAGAGACAGACTCCTACATGCACCCTGGGATCCACCTGGGAAGCTGCCTATGGGGAGAAGATCTGCCCATCTAAGACATTGCTCCATTGCTCAGCAACTGAGCTATTTTTAGTGCCTGAAGTAGAGGTCACTGAACCATCCTCAGTATCAGGGGCCAACTTGCTGGAATCAATTGAGCCATGGCTGCAAGAGAGGGAGAGAGAAAAGGGGGAAGGGGAAGGGCAGAGAAGCAGATGGCATGTTTCCTGTGTGCCCTGACTGGGAATGGAACCCTGAACATCCACATGCTGGGTGATGCTCTACCACTAAAGCAACTGGCCAGGGCCTATATCAGAATTTAATAGGACCAAAACATTAATAATTGCAAATAACATGATTTTATACATAGAAATACTGACACTCTAGTTTTAGTGAGTGAATTTAATAAGATCACTGTGATAGAAGATGATCTGACTTTGGGTGGCAGGCACACAATGCAATATACAAATGATGTATTATAGAAATATATACTTGAAACCTATACAGTCTTACTAACCAATGTCACCCCAAGAAATGTAATAAAAAATAAGTTCACTGAATAAAAGGCAAACATAAAACTAAATTTTATTTCTGGTAAAAGGAATAAATAATTGGAAAATTATAATTTAATAAAATGGCATTAAAAATATCAAAAACATCAAATACTTCCAAATATATCTAGTAATAGATATAAAAGACTTTTATTTAAAATTCAGTCTAGCCCTGGCCGGTTGGCTCAGCAGTAGAGCATCGGCCTGGCATGTGAGGGATCCGGGTTCGTTTCCCGGCCAAGGCACATAGGAGAAGCGCCCATTTGCTTCTCCACCCCCCCCCCATTCCTCTCTGTCTCTCTCTTCCCCTCCCACGGCCAAAGGCTCCATTGGAGCAAAGATGGCCCGGGCGCTGGGGATGGCTCCTTGACCTCTGCCCCAGGTGCTAGAGTGGCTCTGGTCGCGAAAGAGCGATGCCCCGGAGGGGGAGGGGCAGAACATCGCCCCCTGGTGAACATGCCGGGTGGATCCTGGTTGGGCACATGCGGGAGTCTGTCTGACTGTCTCTCCCCATTTCCAGCTTTAGAAAAAATAAAAAATTAAAAAATAATAAAATTCAGTCTAATTTTAAGCCAAATTTTATCAGAGTTTTGTGTGCAAATTGATAATCAGATTATAAAAATTACATGAAACAGCAAAAGAACTAGAATAACTCAATAGTTTTGAGCAATAAGTTAGAGGACCTTGCTATCAGTTATTAAGGCCAAATATGAAACTATCGTAGTTAAGATATTGTCGTATTGGTTCAAGGTAAATCAGCCAATGAATCAAATAAATAAATAAATAAAAGATACCTAATTTGTGTCAAAAGTAACACTTAGGCAGTGAAGAATGAACAATGTTTTTAATATATAGTGTTGTATCTTTTGTTTGGTTGTACAGCGGGAAATACATCTTGGTCTCTACCTCACATGTACAAAACAACTTCATAAGGATTAAAGATTTAGATATGAGAGGTAAAACATAAAACTTTTAGAAAAAATGAGAGAACATCTTTATGACATTGTAGAAAGTAAAGTTTTCTTAAGCAGGACTCAAATAGGCTATTCATAAAAAAAAATTGATGAATTGTATATTATATTTAAATTAAACCTAATTTTTAATTGAAGGACACCTTTAAGACTGTAAAAAGAAAAATAATACTTGAAATGTTATTTTTAAGACCTATTTCCAACAAAGAACTCATGTCCAAATTATAGAGAGAATATCTATCTCTAAATTAATAAGAAACTGGTAGCCAACCAATATACAGATGGGCAAAAATATTCAAACAGTCTTTTCCCTAAAATAATAGGTGGTTAGAAAGCACATAGATAAATCTAAACTTCATTAGTCACAGGGAACATTCCGTTAAAACCAAATTAAATAAAATTGCCGAATGTTGGTGAGGATGTTAATCAGAGCCCTCATGTACAACTTATGAATGTAAATTGATAAAAAACCACTTTGTAAACTTGATAGTGCCTAACAAAGATAAACATATGTAATAGTATAGCAATTCAACTACTATGCCTATACCCAAAATAATATTCAAAAGTATATATACATCATGTTTACAGCTGCACTATTTAGAATAGTAAAAAAAAATAGGAAACTGCCACTTCCCATCAACAATAGTTGAAAAGATATATATTATGGTATATTCACAGAATTGAATGATATAAAGCAATGAAACTCTATGAATTAAAGTATTTGCAACAATGTGGCAGAATCTCAAAAGTATAATCTTCAGAAAAAGAACCCAGAAACAAAAGAATACATATGGTATGGTTCGATTAATTAAAAACATATAAACAGTTAAAAAAAAACAAAAACGCTTCAGTGTTAAAAGTCAAGAGACTGGTTACTCTTGATTGAGTGTAGTGAGTAGAGGGTGGCATGGACGTGAACTGCTGGCATGCTAATGATATCAGTGGTTTGTGAAGATTCACCAAGCTGTACACTTATGAGTCATGCATTTTTCTGTCTGTATGGTTTCCTTCAATTAAAAGTTTATGGAAAAAAGAAAATTTCTTTTATATATACAAATACACCAGCAAAATATTAGAAAATATTTTAACAGGTCATTTATATAATCACATCAAAATAAATAAAAGAATTATGATAAATTGAAGTTGTACAGAATTCCACCCAGCAAACTACAGAATATAATTTAAGAATTTATTGAAATGTGCCAGGTGGGTGCTAGAAATCTCAAAAGGAACACTTTTTAAATTATCTGATTGTCTAACCACTATGCTATACACCTGAAACCAATACAAAATAATATTAAAAGTAAAGTGTAATTTAAAAAATTTATTGATATTTCTTGTGTTCATAGATTTAATTGGAAGAAATGACATTGTAAAGATGTCAGTTCTCCTCATAAGATCTATATATTCACCCTGGCTGGTTGGCTCAGTAGTAGAGCATTGGCTTGGTGAGTGGAGGTCCTAAGCTCAATTCCCAGTCAGGGCACACAGAAGAAGCACCCATCTACTTCTCCACCTCTTCCCCTCTCGCTTCTCTCTCTCTCTTTCTCTTCCTCTCCTGCAGCCATGACTTGATTAGAGCGAGTTGTCCCCGGACACTGAGGATAGCCCATGGCCTCTGCCTCAGGTGCTAATAACAGCTTGGTTGCTGAGTAACAAAGGAATGCCCCAGATGGGAAGAGTATTGCCCCCTAATGGGCTTGCTGGTGGATCTGATCAGGGCACATGCAGGAGTCTGCCTCTTCCTCCCTTCCTCTCACTGAATAAAAAAAACCCAAAAACAGAAACAACAAAAAAAGATATATATACTCAGTGCAATCTCAATCCAAATCCTGTGTGTGTGCATGAGACTTCTAGTACTTATTCAAACATTTATATAAAAAATGTATCAACCAGTTATTTTCATAATAATGATGCATATGAAGTTATCTGAAAATTCGGACTTTTAAGAGCAAGCACACTTTCTGTTTCAGCTCAATCATATGAAGAGCAGAGAAATCTTTCCCTCCATTCTGATAAGAAAGAGTAGGATAAACTGAAAATCAGTGACTTTTCTTGGACCCTGGACTATTCTTGAGCTGAGATGTCAGGAAAAATCACCGTCCTAAATTTTGGAGAGACAAGTGCATCTAGAGTCATATGTGAGATCTGTTAACCTAGAACACAATGTTTTAGAGCTTTAACTTCTAGAAACTTTTAAACAATGACTTTAAAAAACGGCTGAAGGCATTGAGTGAGAAACTGCTGGTGGGTCACAATCTTGAGTGTTCCACACTTTTGTGGGTTTTACCTTCAGGAACCTCATCATGTTCTCATAGTGAAGAACCCAAACAAAAAATTCTTCTATACCTTGGCAAAAGAGAGGAAGAGTAGTGATTGTAAAATACTCCCAGAACCTTCACTCCTCTATTGCAAATGCCTACTCTGATAGGAAAAACTTATCTTAGCCAGAAGAAGGGTGCAGTTGAGACCATTTGAGCTTTCCTTTCTTATCTATAAGGGTGAGGAAGAAACATAGTCAACAGGGCAAGAGCTTCAAAAAAACAAAATTGGGAACACTACTTCTGAGGAATGAAATAAGGAGAAATAGGGAGTAAAAAGGGTTATACTTCCACAGAAAGACTTGAGAAGGTCACAGTTATGAGACACAGGCCCACAGAAACCTGACATTTCACTAGAAGATTCCAGAACACTCCCCAGCCCAACACCTTACCACCACAACAATAGCCTTTAAAGTACAACAGTGGGTTAAAACGGAAAGAACTGTAAGACAGCTTCTCTAAGAGGAGTAATTAGGAAAGTCTAAAGTCCAGAGAGGAGAAAAAAACAAGGACACTATAGAAATTTTAAGGCTGGCATTTGTAGCTATAACAAACGTTAAACAGAGGCAAATTCTTAACCGGATTAACATACATCCTCTCACTAATAGCCTGTTTAGTTCAGCCCCTATTCCTCAATAAACGTGTCCTGCTTTCATCAAAAATTACAAGGCTTGACAAAAGGGAAAAAAAACCCACCATTCTGAAGAGACAAAGCAGTCACAACAAGCAGATTTGGACATAACAGAGATCTTAGATTATTCAGACTTGGAATTTTAAATGGCTATAATTAATATGCCAAATGTTCTAAAGGAAAAGGGGTAAAATATGTGAGGTGAGTAATATAAGCAGAGAGATGAAAACTATAAAATAATCAAAAGAAAATGCAAGAAATCACAAACACTGTAACAGAAATGAAGAATGCACTTGATGTTACTCATCAGTCTGAGGATGGAATCAGTGAGCTTGAAGATAGTTCAATAGAAACTTACAAAATTAAACTTCAAAGAAAAAAAGAATGAAAAAACAATCAACCCAGATCAAACATATTATAACTTTGGGACAATTTCAAAGGGTTTAACATTCACATAATTGGAATATCAGAAAGAAAAAAAAAGAGCAGAAAAAATATTTGAAATAATAATGGCCAAGGATTTTCAAAAATTAATAACACATCAGAACAAACATTGTAGGTTTTTGAGCAGAAAAAATACAAAACACACACAAGAACCTAAGGCTATTATGTTTAAACTGTGTAAGCCAAAGACAAAGAGAAAATCATGAAAGCAGCCAGGAGGAAAATAAAATCACCTTACCTATAGAAGAAAGAGAATAAGAATCTCAGCAGACTCCTCAGAAGAGACCATGAAGGCAAGAAGAGAGTGGACTGAATTATATAAAGTGCTAAAAAACAAACAAAAAACCCCACCCCTGATCTAGAATTATATATGAGTGATATTATGTTTTTTAAAAATGAAGGACAGCCCTGGCTGGTTGGCTCAGCGGTAGAGCGTCGGCCTGGCGTGCGGGAGACCTGGGTTCAATTCCCGGCCAGGGCACATAGGAGAAGCGCCCATTTGCTTCTCCACCCCCCCTCCTTCCTCTCTGTCTCTCTCTTCCCCTCCCGCAGCCAAGGCTCCATTGGAGCAAAGATAACCCGGGCTCTGGGGATGGCTCCTTGGCCTCTGCCCCAGGCGCTAGAGTGGCTCTGGTCGAGGCAGAGTGACGCCCCGGAGAGGGACAGAGCATCGCCCTCTGGTGGGCAGAGCGTTGCCCCTGGTGGGCGTGCCGGGTGGATCCCGGTCGGGCGCATGAGGGAGTCTGACTGTCTATCCCCGTTTCCAGCTTCAGAAAAAAAAAAAAAATGAAGGACAGCCTGACCTGTGGTGGTGCAGTGGATAAAGCATCGACCTGGAAATGCTGAGGTCGCTGGTTTGAAACCCTGGGCTTGCCTGGTCAAGGCACATATGGGAGTTGATGCTTCCAGCTCCTCCTCCCTTCTCTTTCTCTCTGTCTCTCTCTCTCTTTTCTCTCTCTCTCTCTGTCTCTCTCTTTCCCTCTCTCTCTCTCATCTCTAAAAATGAATAAATAATTTTTTTTTTAAATGAAGAACAAACAAAGACTCTCAAACAAAAACTGAGAGAAGTAATCACCAGCAGACCTTCTCTGAAAGGAATGTTAAAAGAAATTCTTTAGTCAGAAGGAAAACTATGGCCATGAACTTTGCTCTATATAAAAAAAGGCAGACCTTTGGAGAAGAAATAAATGACCTTAAAATACTTTATTTTTTATTCTTAGTTGATGTAGAAGTTAATGGTTTAAAGCAATAATAGTAGTAGTATTGGAGTGATCAAAGCATTTAATTGAAGAGCATAAATTACAGCAATGTCACAAAGAATGAGAGGGAGAGTTGGTAATACTCTGATATAAGGTACTTGCACTACATGTGAAGTGGTATGGTGTTACTTGAAGTTGAACTTATATTAGATAAAAATGTATATTGTAATACTAAGTCAACTACCAAACAAAAATTTTTAAAGGAAGTAAAATTGATATGCTAAAGAGAAAATAAAGTAGAATCATAAAATGATCAATTAAAATCAGAAAGTGCAGAAAAATAAGAAAAGATTTAAAAGAATAATTGTAAAAAATAGAAAACAGTCATTAACATGGTAGGTAGTACTTTAACTATGTGAAATGGGAATGGTCAAAAAACTAAATTAAGAGAGAGATTGCTAAATGGGTAAAAAAAACTCAAAACAAGACTCAACTCTATGTGGTCTTAAAGAAATCTACTTTAATATAATATATAAAGAAATTTGAAGTAGCTGTATTTATTTCAGACAAAGTTTTCAGAGGTAAGTAAGTTAATAAAGAATAAAGAAGGGCATTATATAATTAAAACTGGGTCAATTCTCCAAAAAGATATACCAATTCTAAATTGTTACGTGCATAGACGCCTAACTACAGAGCATCAAAATACATGAGACAAAACTGATAGAACTAAAGAAGAAATAGAAAAATCCACTATAATAATTGGAGACTTCTACATCCTCTTTTAAGTTATTGATAGGTCATGAAAGTAGAAAAGCAGTAAGAGTATAATTATTATTTTTAGCGTTATTGGTCAACATGATCTATTTGTATTTTATAGAATACTCCAGCCAACAATGTCAGAATTTATATTCTTTTGAAGCTCACATGAAACATTGATCAAGACACAGTACATTCTGAGCTATAAACTATACCTTAACAAATTGAAAAAAATAAAAATCATACAAAGTACGATTTTAGACTATAAAGGAATTAAGCCAGAAAGCAGAAATACAAAGATAGCTGGAAAATCTACATAATTTGAAAATCTCCACAATTCTAAATAATCCATGATCAAAGGAAGAGAAATAAAAATATTTTGAATTAAATGAAACTGGAAGTACAACTTAGCAAAATCTTTGGGATGCAGCAAAAGTAGTGCTTAGAGGAAAATTATAGCATGAAAAGAACTATTTATACATAAGCACTGTACCTCGCTTGATACATGTATGGTTTAACAATTCAGAAGTGACCATTTATATATGAATACTGGAATTGAAAAATTACGTGTAAGGCAGAAGGTGAGTGCAAGGTTTCTCACTGTTGGACTGGGGGCTAATGATAGCGGGTGAAGTTTAGAAATATGCATGTGGTTCTGGGTTAGAATTGGCCATGTTGCATAAATTCATGTTGAGCTTAAAATAAATAGATTCTTTCACATAAAATTTTTATACACAGGTTAGTGTACATATGTGTTTTCAGGTTCTATCAGTTGAATAGACTAGAAGCAATGACATCCCAGTAGCTATGAACACACCACATTTTGAATTTCGTAACACCATAAATTAAGGAAGTGCTACAAACACAAAATAAAAACAAACAAACTAAAACACCATGATGATGAGGCTCTGTGTCAGTGTGACATAGGAGCTAACTGAAAGAGCTCTCAATGTCCAAAGTGTTACAAGTTGTGTAATAAAATGCATAACAGAGTGTTGTTCTAAAATTAAAAAAAAATAAAAAAACTTTATTTAAATAAAGCTAAAGTGGTAAAGATAGATTTTATGAGGGGCAAAAAACTGGAGTAGAAAACCAACAAGCATTAATTTTAGATCTTTGTTTCAGGTAAGAGATTCTTCTGGTTTTCAGTGGTCTTACTCATGTGTCTACCTACTAAGGCAAAATGTTAATAGCAAGAGAAAATGGATATATGGGTATTCTATAAATGTTTCTAGCTTCACAACTGTTCTGTAAATGTAAAATTATTTAAAAATAAAAGTTTATTAAAAGTAAATAAAGTTGGAAATGAACATATATTTATTAAGAGCAAATGTTTACTCACACTGGTGGGTCTGTAGGTTGGCTGTGGTGAATTGAATTCAGGCTCAAGTTTGTGAGTCAGCTGAGGAAGCTTTCATCTACATGCTTTGATCTATCTAGAACTGTGGCTGGAAGGCAACATCTACCCAGGATGTGGTCTCATGATGATATGAGGGTTGCAAGAGAAAGGAGCCAACTGAACAAGCATGCCTGAAGCCTTTACTCATCTCATATCTACCAATATCTTATCAATAAGATCAAATCATAAAGCCAAGCCCAAAGTCAACAAAAGCATACCCTGTCAGACTTGAGACCAGGCAAGACTATGGTTGTATAATCCTACGACAAAGGAGAGAAGATGAGGGACAAATTATTTGGTGACTGCTAAATAAAAAGAATCAGAAACAGTCATGGTAATCTTCAACAATAAGAACCAACTGAAGGATTTATGCCATTAGATATCAAGACATAAAATAAAACCACAAATATTGAAACCATGTCATGTCAGCATGAGGAAAAATAAATATTCCACTTGAGTCCAGAAACAGATTACTTATTACAGCACAGGAGACATCAAAGGGCCTGCGTAGAAAGACAGTGTTAATTACATTAACACTCATAATTACAAGTGAATTGAAGATCTAATATAAGTGGCCAATTAATAAAACTTCTAGAAGATATCATATGCAAACAGCTTTATAATCTTTGATAAGTAAAAGATTTAATAAATAGTACTTTGGAAACACAAAACATAGAGGTTGTGTGTAGTGAGAATGTAGTATTCTGAAGACACATTTGAATTTTCTATTTGTACAGTTAAAATTAGATTACAAAAATTTAAAGTAAGCATTTAAATCATATTGGCTTTATTCAAATTTTCTGCTTAGTTTATAATATAATATTTAAAATAATGAATCTTATTATTTGAGGTTCAGAGTATAAGTATGACCAGGAGTGTGGTATGTTAACACTGATATAATTTTTAGTTAACTTCAAGAAGGATTTAGTTAAATCTTGAAAAATTAACTATTAATGAAAAACTAGGGGACATTTTAGAAATGTGGTGCATGTTTAATGAATGGTGGATAAGTTTTAGTTGTTCAGGAAATAGCTTTGGGTGCTGCCATATAATATAATTCTCTTAGAAGATCTACCTCTTTGAACCTATTGTGACATTTCCCATGTTCTGAGAAATGCTGATGTCAATTAATTTCTGTAATTTCTTTAGATAATTCTGATTTTTTATTTCTTTTAAAAAAAAGCTTTCTATTTCCCTTGAGAAACCACAATGGAATGTTTTATGAGCATAATGAGGTCTCCATAGCAAACGACTGACTGCTAATATGTCTTTGTTCAGCGGGAACAGACTGCCAAATTTCTGAGACGAGAGAATTACAGCACTTGATTTCTAGATTAGCAAGGAATGAAACTATTCCTTTATTTTTCTCCCAGTTTGAACAACTGCAGTTTAGGAAGTTAAGTTTTGCTGTTATTATTGTTGACTTTTATATTCATTCCCAATCTCACAGGAAGATTATGAATGTTGAAAACCAATGGCTGTTTTAATTTGCATTTCTTTAATGATTAGTGATGTTGAGCATTTTTTTCATATGCCTATTGGCCATCTGATGTCCTCTTTGGAGAAGTGTCTATTCATTTCTTTTGCCCATTTTTTGATTAAATTGTTTATCTTTCTGGTGTTGAGTTTTACAAGTTCTTTATAAATTTTGGTTATTAACCCCATATCAGACGTATTGTCAAATATGTTCTTCCATTATATAGTTTGTCTTTTTATTCTGTTCTTATTGTCTTTAGCTGTGCAAAAGCCTTTTTAGTTTGATATAGTCCTATTTGTTTATCCAGTCTCTTATTTCACTTGCCCGTGGAGATAAATCAGCAAATATATTGGTGCGAGAGATGTCGGAGAGCTTACTGCCTATGCTTTCTTCTAAGATGCTTATGGTTTCACAGCTTACATTTAAGTCTTTTATTCATTTTGAGTTTATTTTTGTGAACTGTGTGAGTTAGAATGGCGTTCACCAACAAAACAACACAGAATAAGTGCTGGCGAGGATGTAAAGAAAAGGGAACCCTCCTGCACTGCTGGTGGGAATGCAGACTGATGCAGCCATTGTGGAAAACAGTATGGAGATTCCTCAAAAAGTTAAAAATCGAAATGCCTTTTGAACCATCTATCTCACTTTTAGGAATATACTCCAAGAACACCATAGCACTGTTTTAAAAGGAGAAATGCATCCCCATGTTCATGGCAGCATTGTTCACAACAGCAAAGATCTGGAAACAACCCAAGTGTCCACCAGTGGACAAGTGGATTAAAAAGCAATGGTACATATATACAATGGAATACTATGGGGCCATGAAAAAAAAGGAAATCTTACCTTTTGCAACAACATGGATGAACCTGGAAACTATTATGTTAAGTGAAATAAGCCAGGCAGAAAAAAAAATATCATATGACCTCACTCATTTGAGGAATCCAGTGAACAATGTGAACTGAGGAATGGAACTGAGACAGAGGAGGGATCAAAGAGACCAGAGGAAAAGAGGACAGAGGGAAAGGGAGGATAAGTTGGGATAAACCTGAAAGGAAGGGGAGAGCTAGGGGGAGGGGGGCAAGGAAGATGTTGAGGGGAATATAGGGGAGAGGGTGATGCATTAGGGACAACACTAGAATCTATATAAACGCAATAAGTTAAAATCAATAATAAATAAATAAATAAATAAACAAACAAATAAATAAAAGGAAACTGACGGTTGTTTATCCAATCATAGTGCTGATCACCATTGGCAGGACTTTCTTCAAATTGCCAAACATCTGACTTGTCTCCTAACAGTTTCCTAATCCAGAAAGGTCTGCTAAATTATAGACTTATACCCACTATTCCAGTTACAAAAAGATAGACAGCATGACCAGCTAATGATTCAAAGTCCTTTTCTACAGGATTTTCATTTGAAAACAGAGATTTGTATCTTTACAATGGTCCTGACAAAACACCATTAGTCTGCCCTTGTGATTAAGAGGTTTTATCTTAGTACAAGTTCTTGGTGTAGGTTATAGTCATTCACGGATGAAATCATAATATTTACTGTATGTTCACATGTGTATTTATTCAATCAGGCATACAGTTAATAAAAGCTAATGGAAGTGCAAGATCATGCCTAGTTATATAGACTTTACATTTTAGTGTGTGAAGACTGATAAAAATAAAGGTAGTTAACTTGAACATCAGTAGTAAATAAAATTACACATATTCATTACTTTGTAGCCATTTTTGCAATAAAATCTTGAAGAAAGATTGCTAATACCCACCTATATATAGTTTTCTCTTTCCTGGATACAGGAAATACTGTCCTTTCAAGCCCCCTGCAGCTGGTTGGCCATATGACTTGTTCCAGCCAGTGAAATGTGAATAATAGTGATGCAGGGCACTTCTGAGTGAAGCCTGTGTATTAGTTCTTTACTGCTGTGTAACAAAGAAGCTTAAAACAATACATGGTTGTCATCTCACACTTTCTGAGTATCAGGAGTGTGGGCACAGCTCACTGAGGCTCTGCTTCAGAGTCACGGGGCTGCTGCAATCAGCTCAGCAGAGAAAAGTGGCTTTCCAGGTTCACGCAGTCATTGGCAGCACTAAGTTCCTTACAGGCTCCCTGACTGAGTCTTAGTTTCTTGCTGCCTGTTGGACAGGAGCCACCCCTCAGCTCCTTTCTGCCTAGCTCTCTCCATATGAAAGCTTATGGCATGGCTGCTTGCTTCTTCAAAACCAGCAGGAGAGAGCAAGTCTCCTACCAAGCTGAGTTAACATCTTACATGATGAAGTCACATACATATGATGATGTGCATCCCTTTGTCTTTGCCTTAATCCATTGCTTAGTACCAAGTCAGAGTCCTCATACACTCAAAAGGGGAGGCTCACAAAAGGGTGTGAAACAGGAGGTAGGAATCATCAGACCACCCTAGACACCATCTACCACAGGCAGTCAAGTTCCCTGAGTGATTCTCCAGCTCTCAACAGTTCCCTTGGCAACCCCACAAGGTGGCTGGATGAAAGGGCAGAAACACACATGGAAGCACATTGGGTCCCCAAATTACTGCTGGAAATGGGATTGTCCTGAAGAGCCACTCATCCAAAGTAGATTTTGACTATGCAAGAAATTTGAGACGTTTTATAGTCTGACTTTTTTTTATTTAGACAATTAATTTTTAACGCAGTGACATTAATAAATTAGAGTACATGGATTCAGAGAGAACATCTCCAGATCATTTTGATATTTGATTATGTTGTATACCCATCACCCAAAGTCAAATTATCCTCTGTCACCTTTTATTTGGTTTTCTTTATGCCCCTCCCTTTCCCACCCCCTCTTTCTCCTCCCTTCCTCTACCCCTGGTAACCACCACACTCTTGTCCATGTCCATGAGTCTCAATTTTGTGGCTCACTTATGTATGGAATCATACAGTTCTTAGTTTTTTCTGATTTACTTATTTCACTCAGTATAATGTTATCAAGGTCCATCCATGTTGTCATAAATAATACTATGTCATCATTTCTTATGACTGAGTAGTATTCCATAGTATATATGTACCACTTCTTTTTTATCTAATCATCCATTGAAGGGCTTTTGGGTTGTTCCCATGTCTTGGCCACTGTGAACAACGCTGCAATGAACATGGGGCTGCATGTGTCTTTACATACCAATGTGTTTTTTTTTTGGTTTTTTTTTTTGTTGTTGTTGTTTTTCGAAGCTGGAAATGGGGAGAGACAGTCAGACAGACTCCCGCATGCGCCTGACCGGGATCCACCCGGCACGCCCACCAGGGGCGACGCTCTGCCCACCAGGGGCGATGCTCTGCCCCTCCGGGGCGTTGCTCTGCCCCGACCAGAGCCACTCTAGCGCCTGGGGCAGAGGCCAAGGAGCCATCCCCAGCGCCCGGGCCATCCTTGCTCCAATAGAGCCTTGGCTGCGGGAGGGGAAGAGAGAGACAGAGAGGAAGGAGGGGGGGGTGGAGAAGCAAATGGGCGCTTCTCCTATGTGCCCTGGCTGGGAATCGAACCCGGGTCCCCCGCACGCCAGGCCGATGCTCTACCGCTGAGCCAACCGGCCAGGGCCACATACCAATGTTTTTGAGTTTTGGGGGTATATACCCAGTAGAGGGATTGCTGGGTCATAAGGTAGTTTTATTGTAATTTTTGAGGAACCACCATTCTCTCTTCCATAATGGTTGTACTACTTTACATTCCCCCAGTAGTAGATGAGGGTTTTTTTTCTCCACAGCCTCTCCAACATTTTTTAGTACTTGTCTTGTTGATAATAGCTAGTCTAACAGATGTGAAGGGTATCTCATTGTAGTTTTTTGTTGTTGTTGTTGTTGTTTTACATCCTTTTTTTTTTTTTTTTTTTTTTTGTATTTCTCTGAAGTTGGAAATGGAGAGGCAGTCAGACAGACTCCCGCATGCGCCCAACCGGGATCCACCCAGCACACCCACCAGGGGCAATGCTCTGCCCATCTTGGGGCATCGCTCTGCTGCAATAAGAGCCATTCCAGCGCCTGAGGCAGAGGCCACAGAGCCATCCCCAGCGCCCGGGCAAACACTGCTCCAATGGAGCCTTGGCTGCGGGAGGGGAAGAGAGAGACAGAGAGGAAAGAGAGGGGGTCTCATTGTAGTTTTGATTTGCATTTCTCTAATAGCTAGTGAAAATGAGCATCTTTATAAATATTTATTGGCCATTTGTATTTCTTCCTGGGAGAAGTGTCTGTTCATGTCCTCATCCCACTTTTTTATTGGATTGTTTCTTGTTTGTTGTTGCGTTTTGTGAGTTCTTTGTATATTTTAGATATTAGCCCCTTATCTGAGCTGTTGTTTGAAAATATCATCTCCCATTTAGTTGGCTGTCTGTTCATTTTGTTGTCAGTTTCTTTTGATGTGCAAAAGCTTATTAGTCTGATGTAGTCCCATTCATTTATCTTGCCTTCATTTCCCTTGCCTTTGAAGTCAAATTCATAAAATACTCGTTATGGCCAAGGTCGATGAGTTTAGTACCTATGTTTCCTTCTATGTAATTTATTGTTTCAGATTTTATATTTAGGTCTTTGATCCATTTTGAATTAGTTTTGATACAAGGGGACAAACTGTAGTTGAGTTTCATTCTTTTGCACATGGCTCTCCAGTTTTCCCAGCACCATTTATTGAAGAGGCTTTCTTTTCTCCATTGTGTGTTTTTGGCTCTTTTATCAAAGATGATTTGACCATATATATGTGGTTTTATTTCTGCGCTCTCTATTCTGTTCCATTGGTCTGAGTGTTTATTTTTCTGCCAATACCATGCTGTTTTGATTATTGTGGCTCTATAATATAATTTGAAGTCAGGTGTTGTAATGCCCTCAGCTTTGTTCTTCTTTCTTAGGATTACTTTGGCTATTCAGGGTTTTTTTATAGTTCCATATAAACCTGATGATTTTTTGTTCCATTTCTTTAAAAAATGACATTGGAATTTTGATGGGAATTGCATTAAATTTGTATATTCCTTTGGGTTACATGGTAATGTTGCCTATATATATATATTTTATCCAAGAACAAGAAATATTTTTTTCATTTTATTGTATCTTTTTCAATTTCCTTTAACAAGGCTTTGTAGTTTTCATTAGGTCCTTACATTCTTTGTTATGTTTATTCCTAGGTATTTTATTTTATTTATTTTTTGCAACTATAAAAGGGATTTTTTTTAAATTTGTTTTCTGATGTTTCATTGTGGGCATATAGGAAGGCAATAGACTTCTGTATATTAATTTTGTATTCTGTGACCTTACTGTATTGGTTTATTGTTTCTAATAGTCTTTTTGTGGAGTCTTCGCGGTTTTCAATGTACAGGATCATATAATCTGCAAAAAGTAAAACCTTTACTTCTTCTTTCCCAATTAAATGCCTTTTATTTCTTTCTCTTGTTTGATTGCTGTGGCTAGAACTTCCAGCACTTTGTTAAATAAGAGTGGAGAGAATGAGCAGCCTTGTCTTGTTCCTGATTTTGGAGGAAAAGTCTTCAGTTTTTTGCCATTTAATATGATGTTAGCTGATGGTTTGTCATAAATGGCCTTTATTATGTTGAGATATTTTGTTGAGTGTTTTAAACATAAAACTATGTTGTATTTTATCGAATGCCTTTTCTGCATCTATTGATAGGATCATATGTTTTTTGTTCTTTGTTTTGTTGATATGGTGTATTATGTTAACTGTTTTATATATTTTGAACCATCCTTGTGATTCCAGGATGAATCCCACTTGATCATGATGAATTATTTTTTTAATGTGATGTTGTATTTGATTTGCTAGTATTTTGTTTAGGATTTTAGCATCTGTATTTATTAGAGATATTGGTCTGTAGTTTTCTTTTTTTGTGTTGTCCTTGCCAGGTTTTGGTATGAGGGTTACGTTGGCCTCATAAAATGTTTGGAAGTATTGCTTCTTCAATATTTTGGAAGACTTTGAGTAGAATAGGAACCAAGTCTTCTTTAAATGTTTGATAGCATTCACTAGTATAGTTGTCTGGCCCTGGGCTTCTATTTTTTGGGGAGGTTTTTGATAGTTGCTACTATTTCTTCCCTGCTTATGGGTTTGTTTAGGCTATCTACTTCTTCATGACTCTCTAGGAAGATTGTATTGTTCTAGGAATTTATCCATTTCTTCTAGGTTGTTAAATTTGGTGGTATATAGTTTTTCATAGTATTCTACAATAATTCTTATTGTATCTATGATATCTGTGGTAATTTATCCTCTTTCATTTTGGATTTTGTTTATATGAGTCCTTTCTCTTTTTTTCTTAGTGAGTCTTGCCAAGGGTTTGTCAATTTTATTGATCTTTTCAAAAAATCAGCTCCCTGTTTTATTGATTTTTTTCTATTGTTTTCTGTTCTCTATTTCATTTATTTCTGCTCTGATTTTTATTATTTCCTTTCTTCTGTTGGTTTTGGGTTGCCTTTGTTTTTCTTTTTCTAGTTCCTTAAGATGTGATGTGAAGTTGTTTACTTACGCTCTCTCTTGTTTGTTCATGTCAGCCTATACTGATATGAACTTTCCTCTTATTTCTGCTTTTGGTGCATCCCAGAGATTCTGATATGTTGTATTATCATTTTTGTTTGTAGGTATCTTTTCATCCCTGCTTTTATATCTTCTTTGACCCACTCATTTTTTAGAAATATGTTGTTTAATTTCTACATTTTTGTGGGTTTGTTTACTTCTCTTTTGTAGTTGAATTCTAGTTTCAAAGCTTTATGGTAAAAGCATATGTTTGGTATAATTTCAATCTTTCTGAATTTGTTGATGTTAGTTTTGTGGCCCAACATATGGTGAATTCTTAAAAATGATTTATGTACAGTGGAGAAAAATGTATAATCTGATGTTTTGGGATGAAATGTCCTGTAGATGTCTATCATATCCAATTGTTCTTGTGTTTCATTTAAAGCCCATATTTCTTTATTGATTTTCTGTTTGGATGAATGATCTAGAGCCATCAGCAGTGTATTGAGGTCTCCAAGTATGACTGTATTTTTGTTGGTTTTTATTTTTAGATCAGTTAACAGATATCTTATATACTTTAATGCTCCTTGGTTTGGTGCATATATATTAAGAAGTATTATGTCTTTTTGATTTGATATCCCCTTTATCATTATGAAATGACCACCTTTGTCTCTGATTACCTTTGCTGTCTTGTAGTCAGCATTGTTAGATATGAGTATGGCTACACTTGCTTTTCTTTGGATGTTATTTGCTTGGAGAATTGTTTTTCAACCATTCATTTTGAATTTGTTTTTATCCTTGTAGCTTAGATATGTTTCTTGAAGGCAGCATACAGTTGGATTTTCTTATTTAATCCACTCTGATACTATTTGTCTTTTTTTTTTTGTACTTTTTTTTAATTAAATTTAATACAGTGACATTGATAAATCAGGGTACATATGTTGAGAGAAAATATCTCTAGATTATTTTGACATTTGATTGTGCTGTATACCCCTCCCCCAAAGTTAAATTGTCTTCTGTCACCTTCTATCTGGTTTTCTTTGTGCCCCTCCCCTCCCCAACCTCTCTCTCCTTCTTCACCCCATCCCTCCTCCCCCAACCCCCCGCCCCTGTTGCCATAACACTCTTGTTCATGTCTCTGAGTCTCACTTTTATGTCCCTTCTATGTATGGATTCATCTTAGTTTTTTTTCTGATTTACTTATTTCACTCCGTATAATGTTGTCAAGGTCCATCCATGTTATTGTAAATGATCCGATGTCATCATTTCTTATGGCTGAGTAGTATTCCATAGTATATATGTACCAAAGTTTTTTAATCCACTCGTCATCTGACGGACACTTGGGCTGTTTTCAGATCTTCGCTATTGTGAACAATGCTGCCACAAACATGCGGGTGCATTTCTCCTTTTCGAGCCGTTCTATGTTGTCCTTGGGGTATATTCCTAAAAGTGGGATAGCTGGGTCAAAAGGCAGTTTGATTTTCAGTTTTTTGAGGAATCTCCATACTGTTTTCCACAGTGGCTGCACCAGTCTGCATTCCCACCAGCAGTGCAGGAGGGTTCCCTTTTCTCCACATCCTCGCCAGCACTTATTCTGTGTTGTTTTGTTGATGAGCGCCATTCTGACTGGCGTGAGGTGATATCTCATTGTGGTTTTAATTTGCATTTCTCTAATGATTAGTGATGTTGAGCATTTTTTCATATGCCTATTGGCCATCTGTATGTCTTCTTTGGAGAAGTGTCTATTCATCTCTTTTGCCCATTTTTGGATTGGGTTGTTTGTCTTCCTGGTGTTGAGTTTTACAAGTTCTTTATAAATTTTGGTTATTAACCCCTTATCAGACGTATTGTCAAATATGTTCTCCCATTGTGTAGTTTGTCTTTTTATTCTGTTCTTGTTGTCTTTAGCTGTGCAAAAGCTTTTTAGTTTGATATAGTCCCATTTGTTTATCCTGTCTTTTATTTCACTTCCCCGTGGAGATAAATCAACAAATATATTGCTCCGAGAGATGTCAGAGAGCTTACTGCCTACGTTTTCTTCTAAGATGCTTATGGTTTCACGGCCTACATTCAAGTCTTTTATCCATTTTGAGTTTATTTTTGTGAGTGGTGTAAGCTGGTGATCTAGTTTCATTTTTTTTGCAGGTAGCTGTCCAATTTTCCCAACACCATTTGTTAAAGAGGCTGTCTTTACTCCATTGTATTTCCTTACCTCCTTTGTCAAATATCAGTTGTCCATAGAACTGTGGGTTTATTTCTGGGTTCTCTGTTCTGTTCCATTGATCTATATGCCTGTTCTTATGCCAGTACCAGGCTGTTTTGAGTACAATGGCCTTGTAGTATAACTTGATATCAGGAAGTGTAATACCTCCCACTCTATTCTTCTTTTTTAAGATTGCTGAGGCTATTCATGTCCTCTTTTGGTTCCATATAAATTTGTGGAATATGTGTTCTATATTTTTGAAGTATGTCATGGTATTTTAATTGGTATTGCATTGAATTTATAAATTGCTTTGGGTAATATAGACACTTTAATGATGTTTATTCTTCCTAACCATGAGCACGGTATATGCTTCCACTTGTTTGTATCTTCCTTGATTTCTTTTATCAATGTTTTGTAATTTTCCGAGTACAAGTCTTTAGTCTCCTTGGTTAAGTTTACTCCTAGGTACTTTATTTTTTTGGTTGTAATTGTGAAGGGGATTGTTTCCTTAATTTCTCTTTCTGACTGTTCATTGTTGATGTATAAAAATGCTTCTGATTTCTGAGTATTGATTTTATATCCTGCCACTTTGCTGAATTTATTTATCAGGTCCAGTAATTTTTTGACTGAGACTTTAGGGTTTTCTATATACAATATCATATCATCTGCAAATAATGATAGTTTTACTTCTTCTTTTCCAACTCGAATGTCTTTTCTTTCTTCTTCTTGTCTGATTGCTGTGGCTAGGACTTCCAGGACTATGTTAAATAAGAGTGGTGAAAGGGGGCACCCCTGCCTTGTTCCTGATCTTAAGGGGATTGCTTTTAATTTTTGCCCATTGAGTATGATGTTGGCTGTGGGTTTCTCATAGATGACTTTTATCATGTTGAGGTATGTTCCCTGTATTCCCACTTTGCTGAGAGTTTTGATCATGAATGGGTGCTGGATTTTATCAAATGCTTTTTCTGCATCTATTGAAATTATCATATGGTTTTTCTCCTTCTTTTTGTTTATGTGATGAATCACATTGATTGATTTACGAATATTGTACCAGCCTTGCCTCCCCAGAATAAATCCCACTTGATCATGGTGTATGATTTTTTTCCATATATTGTTGGATCCGGTTTGCTAATATTTTGTTGCGGATTTTAGCATCTATATTCATCAGAGATATTGGCCTATAATTTTCTTTCTTTGTGTTGTCTTTGCCTGGTTTTGGAATCAGAATTATGCTCGCCTCATAAAAGGAGCTTGGAAGTCTTCCTTCCTCTTGAATTTTTTGAAATAGTTTGAGAAGGATAGGAGTTAGTTCTTCTTTAAATATTTGGTAGAATTCCATTGTGAAACCATCGGACCCCGGACTTTTCTTTGTTGGGAGTTTTTTTTTTTTTTAATAAATTTTTATTAATGGTAATGGGATGACATTAATAAATCAGGGTACATATATTCAAAGAAAACATGTCTAGGTTATTTTGTCATCAAATTATGTTGCAAACCCCTCGCCCAAAGTCAGATTGTCCTCTGTCACCCTCTATCTAGTCCTCTGTGCCCCTCCCCCTCCCCCTAACTCTCTCCCTCCCTCCCTCCCATGTCCTCCCTCCCCCCCCCACCCTTGGTAACCACCACACTCTTGTCCATGTCTCTTAGTCTCATTTTTATGTTCCACCAATGTATGGAATCATGTAGTTCTTGTTTTTTTCTGATTTACTTATTTCACTCCTTATAATGTTATCAAGATCCCACCATTTTGCTGTAAATGATCTGATGTCATCATTTCTTCTGGCTGAGTAGTATTCCATAGTGTATATGTGCCACATCTTCTTTATCCAGTCTTCTATTGAAGGACTTTTTGGTTGTTTCCATGTCTTGGCCACTGTGAACAGTGCTGCAATGAACATGGGGCTACATGTGTCTTCACGTATCAATGTTTCTGAGGTTTTGGGGTATATACCCAGTAGAGGGATTGCTGGGTCATAAGGTAGTTCTATTTGCAGTTTTTTGAGGAACTACCATACTTTCCTCCATAATGGTTGTACTACTTTCCAGTCCCACCAACAGTGAATGAGGGTTCCTTTTTCTCCACAGCCTCTCCAACATTTGCTATTACCCGTCTTGTTGATAATAGCTAATCTAACAGGGGTGAGGTGGTATCTCATTGTAGTTTTGATTTGCATTTCTCTAATAACTAATGAAGCTGAGCATCTTTTCATATATCTGTTGGCCATTTGTATCTCTTCCTGGGAGAAGTGTCTGTTCATGTCCTCTTCCCATTTTTTTATTGGATTGTTTGTTTGTTTGTTGTTGAGTTTTATGAGTTCTTTGTAAATTTTGGATATTAGGCCCTTATCTGAGCTGTCGTTTGAAAATATCAGTTCCCATATAGTTGGCTGTCTGTTTATTTTGATATCAGTTTCTCTTGCTGAGCAAAAACTTTTAATTCTGATGTAGTCCCATTCATTTATCTTTGCCTTCACTTCTCTTGCCATTGGAGTCAAGGTCATAAAATGTTCTTTAAAACCCAGGTCCATGATTTTAGTACCTATGTCTTCTTCTATGTACTTTATTGTTTCAGGTCTTATATTTAGGTCTTTGATCCATTTTGAATTAATTTTAGTACACGGGGACAGGCTGTAGTCGAGTTTCATTCTTTTGCATGTGGCTTTCCAGTTTTCCCAACACCATTTGTTGAAGAGGCTTTCTTTTCTCCATTGTGTGTTGTTGGCCCCTTTATCAAAGATTATTTGACCATATATATGTGGTTTTATTTCTGGGCTTTCTATTCTGTTCCATTGGTCTGAGTGTCTATTTTTTTTGCCAATACCATGCTGTTTTGATTATCGTGGCCCTATAATATAGTTTAAAGTCAGGTATTGTAATGCCCCCAGCTTCATTCTTTTTCCTTAGGATTGTTTTGGCTATTTGGGGTTTTTTATAGTTCCATATAAATCTGATGATTTTTTGTTCCATTTCTTTAAAAAATCTCATAGGGATTTTGATGGGAATTGCATTAAATTTGTATATTGCTTTGGGTAATATGGCCATTTTGATTATATTTATTCTTCCTATCCAAGAACAAGGAATATTTTTCCATCTCATTGTATCTTTTTCGATTTCCCTTAACAATGCTTTGTAATTTTCATTATATAGGTCCTTTACGTTCTTTGTTATGTTTATTCCTAGGTATTTTATTTTTTTTGTTGCAATCGTGAAGGGGATTATTTTTTTGAGTTCGTTTTCTAATATTTCATTGTTGGCATATAGAAAGGCTATGGACTTTTGTATGTTAATTTTGTATCCTGCGACTTTACTGTATTGGTTTATTGTTTCTAATAATCTTTTTGTGGAGTCCTTTGGGTTTTCGATGTATAGGATCATATCATCAGCAAAAAGTGATAGCTTTACTTCTTCTTTTCCGATATGGATGCCTTTTATTTCTTTGTCTTGTCTGATTGCTCTGGCCAGAACTTCTAGCACCACGTTAAATAAGAGTGGAGAGAGTGGACAACCCTGTCTTGTTCCTGATTTAAGGTAGAAAGTCCTCAGTTTTATGCCGTTTAATAGGATGTTGGCTGATGGTTTATCATATATGGCCTTTCTCATGTTGAGATATTTTCCTTCTATACCCATTTTGTTGAGAGTCTTAAACATAAAATTGTGTTGTATTTTATCAAAAGCCTTTTCTGCATCTATTGATAAGATCATGTGGTTTTTGTTCTTTGTTTTGTTGATATGGTGTATTACGTTAACCGTTTTGCGTATGTTGAACCATCCTTGAGATTCTGGGAGGAATCCCACTTGATCATGATGTATTATTTTTTTAATATGTTGTTGTATTCGGTTTGCCAGTATTTTGTTTAGTATTTTAGCATCTGTATTCATTAGAGATATTGGTCTGTAGTTTTCTTTCTTTGTGACATCCTTGCCAGGTTTTGGTATGAGGGTTATGTTGGCCTCATAAAATGTGTTTGGAAGTATTGCTTCTTCTTCAATTTTTTGGAAGACTGAGTAGAATAGGAACCAAGTCCTCTTTGAATGTTTGATAGAATTCACTAGTATAACCGTCTGGGCCTGGACTTTTATTTTTGGGGAGATTTTTAATAGTTTTTTCTATTTCCTCCCTGCTGATTGGTCTGTTTAGGCTTTCTGCTTCTTCATGACTCAGTCTAGGAAGGTTATATTTTTCTAGGAATTTATCCATTTCTTCTAGATTGTTGTATTTGGTGGCATATAATTTTTCATAGTATTCTACAATAATTCTTTGTATTTCTATGATGTCTGTGGTGATCTCTCCTCTTTCATTTTGGATTTTATTTATTTGAGTCCTGTCTTTTTTCCTTGGTGAGTCTTGCCAAGGGTTTGTCAATTTTGTTGATCTTTTCAAAGAACCAGCTCCTTGTTTTATTGATTTTTTCTATAGTTTTTCTGTTCTCTATTTCATTTATTTCTGCTCTGATTTTTATTATCTCCTTTCTTCGGCTGGTTTTGGGTTGTCTTTGTTCTTCTTTTTCTAGTTCCTTAAGGTGTGAAGTTAAGTGGTTTACTTCGGCTCTCTCTTGTTTGTTCATATAGGCCTGAAGTGATATGAACTTTCCTCTTATTACTGCTTTTGCTGCATCCCAGAGATTCTGATATGTCGTATTTTCATTTTCATTTGTCTGTATATATCTTTTGATTTCTGTGCTTATTTCTTCTTTGACCCATTCATTTTTTAGAAGTATGTTGTTTAGTTTCCACATTTTTGTGGGTTTTTCCCCCTCTTTTTTGCAGTTGAATTCTAGTTTCAAGGCTTTATGATCATAAAATATGCTTGGTACAATTTCAATTTTTCTAAATTTGCTGATATTGTCTTTGTGGCCCAACATATGGTCAATTCTTGAGAATGTTCCATGTACACTAGAGAAAAATGTATACTCTGTCGCTTTGGGATGAAGTGTCCTGTAGATGTCTATCATATCCAGGTGTTCTAGTATTTCGTTTAAGGCCACTATATCTTTATTGATTCTCTGTTTGGATGACCGATCTAGAGCCGTCAGCGCTGTATTGAGGTCTCCAAGTATGATTGTATTTTTGTCAGTTTTTGTTTTAAGGTCAATAAGTAGCTGTCTTATATATTTTGGTGCTCCTTGGTTTGGTGCATATATATTAAGGATTGTTATGTCTTCTTGATTCAACTTCCCCTTAATCATTATGAAATGACCATTTTTGTCTCTGAGTACTTTTTCTGTCTTGTAGTCAACATTATTAGATATGAGTATTGCTGCGCCTGCTTTTTTTTGGGTGTTGTTTGCTTGGAGTATTGTTTTCCAGCCTTTCACTTTGAATTTGTTTTTATCCTTGTTGCTTAGATGTGTTTCTTGTAGGCAGCATATAGTTGGATTTTCTTTTTTAATCCATTCTGCTACTCTGTGTCTTTTTATTGGTAAGTTTAATCCATTTACATTTACAGTAATTATTGACACTTGTGGGTTCCCTACTGCCATTTTATAAATTGCTTTCTGTTAGTTTTGTATCTAGTTGATTCTTCTCTTTTGTTTTTCTATCTTTTGTTTTTGTTTTTTTGTGTTCCATACTTCTTTCCTCTGTTGCTACCTTTTTTAAGTCAAGTGTTTTTGTGGTGGTTTTTTTAAGGGTGGTTACCATTAAGTAATGAAAAGGGTACCTACCATATTCATTGTAGTACCCTATCTTATGAGTATTTCTGCACTTCATCGTCCTTTGCTACTATTAATCTCCATCCTCTCCCCCCTTTTTTTCCTTTGTTGTCACAGTTTAAGTTTGGTTTTATTGTGTTCTTGGTGGAGCTGTTACTTGCGGTGTTGTTTTCTTTTGTTCTTTGAATCTGGTTGGAAAACCCCCCTTAGTATTTCCTGGAGTTGGGGCTTTCTGTTGATAAATTCTCTCATCTTTTCTGTATTTGTGAATGTTTTTATATCTCCTTCATACTTGAAGGATAGCTTTGATGGGTATAGTATTCTTGGCTGAAAGTTCCTCTCTTTCAGGGCTTTAGATATTGGGGTCCTTTCTCTTCTAGCTTGTAGAGTTTCTGCTGAGAAATCTGATGATAATCTAATAGGCCTTCCTTTATATGTTGTACTCTTCTTTTCCCTGGCTGCCTTGAGAATTTTTTCTTTGTCATTGGTTTGTGTCATCTTTATTATGATGTGCCTTGGAGTGGGTTTGTTGGGGTTAAGAAAACTTGGTGTTCTGTTTGCTTCTTGAATTTGAGGCTTTAGTTCCTTCCACAGGCTTGGGAAGTTCTCGTCTATTATTTGTTTGAGTATATTCTCCATTCCATTTTCTTTCTCTTCTCCCTCTGATATACCTATTATTCTTATGTTATTCTTTCTGATGGAGTCAGACAATTCCTGTAGGGCTTTCTCGTTTTTTATTATTTTTGAGTCTCTTTCTTCTTCTCTCTGTTGTGCCTCAAGTTGTTTGTCTTCTATTTCACTAATCCTATCTTCAATCTGGGCTGTTCTGTTAGCTAAGCTTGTTACCTCGTTTTTCAGCTCGTGAATTGAGTTTTTCATTTCTGTTTGATTTGTTTTTATAGTTTCAATTTCCTTGGTAATATATTCTTTGTGTTCATTGAGTTGTTTTCTGATCTCCCTATATTGCCTTTCTGTGTTTTCTTGTATATCTCTGAGTATTTTTAAGATTTCTATTTTAAATTCTCTGTCATTTAGCTCCAAGGCTTCCAATATGTTAAGTCTTTTCTCCATAGATTTTTCCACATCTATTTGTGTTACCTCTCTTTCTTTTGTATCCATAATATTCGATTTCCTCTTTCTTATCGGCATCTGAGGGTGGTCTTATTGATAGCACTAATTAGAATTAATAAAGAGTAAAAAGAAAAAAAAAAGGGTAAAACACCCCACAAAAAAAAAACAGTAATAATTTATTATTTCCCCCTTTTTTTCTCTCTTCTCTTTCCCTCCTCTCCCCTCCTCAGGGAAATATCGTGCCTATAATGGAGGGCCTGATTTGGGGTGAAGAGTTCAAGGGGAAAAAAAAGGGAGTAGGGACCTACTAAATGCAAAAAAAAAAAAAAAAAAGGAAGAAAATCTTAGACAAGCATAAGATGATTTGCTTGTAAGTGATGGTCAACTAAGAGATATAATGAGAGGGATAAGAGGGAATCAGAAAAAAGGACCAAAAAAGAATAATAAAGAAGAAAAAATAAAAATAATAAGTAAAAATCTGTTGTATTAAGTGGAGCGAAGACTAAATACAATGGAGACCTTGGGTTGGGAGGACCCAAAATGCCACAAAAATAAACAAACAAGAGAAAAAAAAATAAAAACAAAAGCAAAAAAGAGAAATAAAGCCAAAAAAAAGCCTTGAGTCCCAAATTAACTAATTTGTTCGTGATTGAGGATTATATGGGAGGAAAGTAAAATGAGAAAAGAAAAAACGAATAGAAAGGAAAAAATAAGAAAAAGAGAAAAACGAAGGAAGAAATAAAATAGGAGGAGAAAAAAACAAAATAAAGCAAGACAAAAAAAACAAAACAAAAGAGGAGAGAGTGAGAGTTAAGTGTTTTGGAGCATAACCTTAAAGGAGGGTGAGGATGAAGAAGAAAAATAAAATGCAACACTCATGGGTAGTGTAGTTCAAGAAAGGGGAAGCATAAGATAGGCAGAGAATAGAAGGACCGAGGTGGAGGAAATAAAGGCAATAAGATAGAAGAAACAAACAACAACAACAACAACAAAAAATTAGTGGATTAAGTTGTAAAGTCTGTGGGTTTTTCTTGATTTTGAGAGGTTAACTTCTTCCTTTTTCTTTTCTCTCCCTCTTCCTGGTCGGTGACTCTGTACCCCAGGCTCTGCCCCTGTGTCACTCTTAGGTAGGGATTTGCAGTTGATGGGATTCTATGGCAATGTCATATAATTGGCTTTAGTCTTGCTGGAAGTAAAGGCTTGTTGGCGTTTGCAGGGTCCAACGATGAGAGAGTTTGCTTTCCTGGATTCTCTCTCCTAGTCCCCCCTTTCTGAATTAGCAGCCTGGTGATCCAGCTATAAGGCTGCAACTGCTTCTGCCTGGGGAGTAAGAGGCTCAAAGAGCTGGGAAATCCCCACTCTATCCCCACTCAGTGCAAGGCTTTGGGAAAGGCTCTGACAGTCAGGGCCTCCAGTGTAATCAGGCGGGGGTGGGAGTCAATTGTTGTCAAGGTGACTGTTCAGCGCCTATCATTTAGTTGGACCTCTCAACCCAGGCTTTCCACACTTTGTAGCCTGTTTTTGCAGGGAAGAAGAGGCACTAGTCTCTGCTTACGACTAGTGTAGTATAGACCTTATTATCTGCCAAGTCCTTCTTGTTAGCGTTTATCCCTGAATATGGAGGCTCTATCAATCAGAAGTTGCCCCGCCCCTTTAGCGAGAGGCACTAAAAAATATCACGCCTCTTGTCTTGGATCGCTGAACTGAGAGAGATCTTATCAATTAGAACCGAGGGTGTGCAGATTTTATGGGTTAAGCTAATTTCAGTGATTGGGTCGCAGCTGTGCTTCCGAAGGTATTTTAGGCTGCCTGCGTGCGCCCCTCCCCCAACGCTTGATTGTTAGCTTGAATGGCTGGGTGAGGTGCCCCGCCCACGGAGAGAATCTCCCAAGCCTCTCCCGCTCGCCCCGCCGCTGGCGGCTGGACCGCACCAGGCGCAGGATAATGGAGCCCCCTGGGTGTGCGGGCCAGCAGGGCGCCCTGGGCGCGTGGAATGCCCAAGGCACGCGCGCGAATGGGGCTCTCCGGGCACCGGTGGCCGGCGACCCCCACTCGCAGTGTGCGGGCCGCTGGGAACGTCAGCGGTGCTCAACCGGACCGGGCGCACGCGGCTGCTCGCGGCGGCGGCGGTTCACGGCGGCCGCTCGTGGCGGCGGCGGTTCGCGGCGGCTCGCGGCGGCTTGCGGTGGTGGCTCACGTCGGCCGCTCGTGGCGGCTCGCGGTTCCCAAGTATATGGGCTGACTCACCGCAGGCGCACTCCCTGGCGGCTTGAATGAGCCTCGCTGCAGTAGCTTCCTCCACAGCCTCGTCTCTCAGATTCAAGTGATAACAGTCCTTTTGCTTTCAGTTTGTGTGGAACTCCGGAATGCTCTGAGGATAAATTTTTCTGTTTCTAGTTGATAAATTTGTTGTGATTTAGGGGAGAGCTGTCGGACGCGCTTCTCACGGCGCCATTTCCGTGACGTCAGTTGGGAGTTTTTTGATAACTGTTTCGTTCTCCTTTGTTGTAATCTGTCTGTTTAGGTTTTCTGATTCTTCCAGATTGATTTTTGGAAGATTGTATGTTTCAAGGAATTTGTCCATTTCATCTAGGTTGTCTAGTTTTTTGGCATACAGTTCTTCATAGTATTTTCTTACAATATTTTGTATTTCTGTTGTGTCAGTTGTTATTTCTCCTTTCTCATTTCTAATTTTATTTATTTGAGTCCTCTCTCTCTTTTTCTTGGTGAGTCTACTTAAAGGTTCATCAATCTTGTTTACCTTTTCAAAGAACCAACTCCTAGTTTCATTGATCCTCTGTATTGTTTCTTTAGCCTCTATGTCATTTATTTCTGCTCTAATCTTTACTATTTCCTTCCTTTTACTACATTTGGGCTTTACTTGCTGTTCTTTTTCTAATTCTTTTAGATGCAGGGTTAAGTTGTTTATTTGAGCTTTTTCTAGCTTCTTAAAGTGTGCCTGTAGTGCTATGAACTTCCCTCTCAGCACTGCTTTTGCTGTGTCCCATAAATTTTGAGTTGTTGTATGCTCATTGTCATTCATTTCTAGGAATTTTTTTATTTCTTCTTTGATCTCATTCTTAATCCATTCATTATTTAACACCCTGCTATTTAGTTTCCATGTGTTTGAGAATTTTTGAGCTTTTCTGCTGTGATTCATTTCTAGTTTCATGCCGTTGTGATCAGAGAAAGTGCTTGATATGATTTCAGTCTTAAATTTGTTGAGAGCACTTTTGTGCCCTAACATATGGTCTATCCTAGAGAATGTACCATGAGCACTTGAAAAGAATGTATATTCTGTTGCTTTAGGGTGAAAGGTTCTGAAGATATCTATTAAATCGAGTTGATCTAGTGTTTCCAATAAGTCTGCTGTTTCTTTGTTAATTTTCTTTCTTGAGGATCTGTCTAGTGATGTTAGTGGGGTATTGAAATCCCCTACTATTATAGTATTGCTGTTGATCTCGCCCTTTAAATCCATCAAAGTCTGTTTTATATATTTGGGTGCTCCTATATTAGGTGCATAGATATTTATAATAGTTATATCTTCCTGTTGGATTACTCCCTTTATCATTATGTAGTGGCCTTCTTTATCTCTTACTATATCCTTTGTTTTAAAGTCTAATTTGTCTGATATAAGTATTGCTACCCCAGCTTTTTTTTCATTTCCATTTGCATGAAACATTTTTTTCCATCCTTTTACCTTCAATCTATGTGTGTCTTTTGTTCTAAGGTGTGTCTCTTGTAGACAACATATGTATGGGTCCTGTTTTCTTATCCACGCAGCTACCCTATGTCTTTTGATTGGATCATTTAATCCATTTACATTTAAGGTTATTATTGATATGTAGTTGTTTATTGCCATTTTCTTCTTTAAAGGTGTATTCCTTTTTTCTTTTTTTTTCTGTATTCTTTTCCCACTTTGATCTGTTTACACCAGGCCCCTTAATATTTCCTGCAGCATTGGTTTGGTTGTGATGAATTCCTTGAGTTGTTTTTTTTCTGGGAAGCTTTTTATTTCTCCTTTGATTTTAAATGATAGCCTTGCTGGATAAAGTAGTCTTGTTTGTAGTTTCTTGTTCTGCATTACTTTGAATATTTCTTGCCATTCCCTTCTGGCCTCAAGTGTTTCTGTTGAGAAGTCAGATGTCATCCTTATGGAGGCTCCTTTGTAGGTGATAACTTTTTTTTCTCTTGCAGCTTTTAATATTTTCTCTTTATCGCTTAGCTTTGGTATTTTAATTATGATGTGTCTTGGTGTAGGTTTCTTTGGGTTTCTCTTTAATGGAGTCCTCTGTGCTTCTTGGATTTGTGAGAGTTTCTCTTGCATTAATTTAGGGAAGTTTTCAGCTATGATATGATTGAACAAAGTCTCTATCCCTTGTTCCTTTTCTTCTTCTTCAGGAACCCCTATGATGCGGATGTTATTTCTCTTCATGTTGTCACAGAGCTCTCTAAGAGTTTCCTCTGACTTTTTGAGTCTTTTTTCTCTTTTCTTCTCTGCTTTCATGCCTTCATTCCAGTTGTCCTCTAACTCACTGATTTGATCCTCTGCTCTATCTATCCTGTTTTTAATTCCTCCATTGTGGTCTTTATTTCTGATATTGTATTTGTCGTCTCCAACTGATTCTTTTTTATACTTGCTATTTCTTTATTTAAGTTTGCTATTTCTTTATTTAGGTTTTCAAACTGCCCCTCCATTGTTGTTCTAAGATCCCTAAGCATCCTTACAATCATTATTTTGAACTCCGCATCTGGAAGTTTGATTATTTCCATATCACTCAGTTCATCTCTCGAAGGTGTCTCTTGTGGTTTCATTTGGATTGCACTCCTTTGTCTTGTCATCTTTTTTTTATTTGTAGAGTTGGTTGAGTCTAGGCTTGGTGTTGTCTGCCTCCAGTTTTCAGTTGTGTTATTTCTAGGTCTTCTTGGGTTGGTATCAGCTATTATTTGTAATCCACTTTTGGATTTGGGCAGCTTTGAAGTCTTGATTTGTTTGTTTTCTTAACAGGTGATAGTCTTGTTAACTGATCTCAGCGGGGGCTTCCTTCAAACTGTAACCAGGAATGCTATGGGTGTAACCTGAGACGCTGAAGGTCTCTTCCACCAACTAATCTCACTGGGGGCAGGGTTTTTTCTCAGCTTCAGTAGGGGGAGGTGTATCTCAGATCTCCATGGAGACCTGAGTTACTGCCCCTCCTCCCTACTTTTTGTTTTCAGCTGTGTCTTGTTGTGCTGATTGGAGCTGGATAGATGTCCGGAGATCTCTGATCCGGAAGCACTTCAGCTCTGTTTTGTGAAAGGTTCAGTCCCTCCCCCAGCTATGGCCGCCTCCAGCACGAATGAGTCAGCTTTTTAATTTTGTTTCTTGCATACCTTAGCCCCTCACAGTCTGTCCCTATCCCTGTCCTTTCCACTTGGGAGATAAGCTGGTCTTTTCAACCCACCTTGCTCCCTGGTCACCAGGTTAGTGGCTTTGAGCAGTAGTTTCTGCTCTTTTTCCTCTGTGAAATCCTCTCTGGGCTCTCAGCCTCATCCTCCCCCCCTTCTGTTCCTGTAAGCAGAGGAGATTCAGGCACTCCTTACCAGGATTATTGTGGCTTCCTCTTTGCTCCTTGGTTTTTGAGAGCTGTTCTTGCAGTTCAGTGTTGGTTTTTCATGCTGATTTTTTCTAAATTGATTTGTATTACAGTTTGGTGTTGAGAGCTGGGTGTCTGTGCGTCCGCCTACTCCGCTGCCATCTTGTTTTCCTTTTTTGTACTTTTTTTTTCTGAAGTTGGAAACGGAACGGCAGTCAGACAGACTCCTGCATGCGCCCGACTGGGATCCACCTGGCATGCCCACCAGGGGGCGATGCTCTGCCCATTTGGGGTGCTGCTCTGTTGCAATCAGAGCCATTCTAGCACCTGAGGCAGAGGCCATAGAGCCATCCTCAGCGCAAGGGCCAACTTTGCTCCAATGAAGCCTTGGTTGCTGTGGGAGGGGAAGAGAGAGACAGAGAGGAAGGAGAGGGGGAGGGGTGGAGAAGCAGATGGGCGCTTCTCCTGTGTGCCCTGGCTGGGAATCGAACCTGGGACTTCTGCACACCAGGCTGATGCTCTACCACTGAGCCAGGGCCTAATGTTTGTCTTTTTATTGGTGAGTTCAATCCATTTACATTTAATGTAATTATTGACACTTGAGGGTTTCCTACTGCCATTTTATATATTGCTTTCTGATAGCACTGTATCTTGTTTGGTTCTTCTCTTTTGTTTTTGTTTGGTTGTATTCCATACTTCTTCTGTTTCTCCTTTTCTAAGCTATGTATTTCTGTAGTGGTTTTTTCAGGGGTGGTCACCATTAGATCAGGGGTCCCCAAACTATGGCCCGTGGGCCGCATGTGGCCCCCTGGGGCCATTTATCCGGCCCCTGTCGCACTTCCAGAAGGAGCACCTCTTTCATTGGTGGCCAGTGAGAGGAGCATAGTTCCCATAGAAATACTGGTCAGTTTGTTGATTTAAATTTACTTGTTCTTTATTTTAAATATTGTATTTGTTCCTGTTTTGTTTTTTTTACTTTAAAATAAGATATGTGCAGTGTGCATAGGGATTTGTTCATAGTTTTTTTTTATAGTCTGGCCCTCCAATGGTCTGAGGGACAGTGAACTGTCCCCTGTGTAAAAAGATTGGGGACCCCTGCATTAGATAATATAAAGGATATATATCATATTCATTGTAGTACATTATCTCATGAGTACTTCTGTACTCCATCCTCCTTTGCTACTGTTAAACTTTGTTCTCTTTCTTTTTTTGTTTGGGTTGTCACAGATTAATCTTGTTTTTATTGTGATCTTGTTGAAGACTTTACTTGTAATTTTGTTTTGTTTTGTTCTTTGTATCTGGTTGGATAACCCCCTTTATTTCCTGAAGTGGGTTTTTTCTGGTGACAAATTCCCTCATCTTTTCTGTATCTGTGAATGTTTTTATTTCCACTTCATATTTGAAGGATAGCTTTGATGGATATAGTATTTTTGGCTGGAAGTTCCTCTCTTTCAGTACTAAATACTGGGGTACACTTTCTTCTGGCTTGTAGAGTTTCTGCTGAGAAATCTGATAATAGCCTAATGGGCCTTCCTTTTTTATGTTGTATTCTTCTTTTCCCTGGCTGTCTTGAGAATTTTTTCTTTGTCATTGGTTTGTGATCATTTCATTATGATGTGTCTTGAAGTAGGTCTGTTTGGGTTAAGGTAACTTGGTGTTCTATTTGCTTCTTGGATTCGAGGCTCTAATTCTTTTGACAGGCTTGGAAAGTTCTCATCTATTATTTGTTTGAATATGTTGTCCATTCCATTTTCTCTCTCTTCTCCTTATGATATACCCATTATTCTTATGTTTCTCTTTCTGATGGAGTCAGACAATTTTTGTAGAGCTTTCTCATTTTTTTAAATTTGTGAGTTTCTCTCCTATTCTATCTATAGTGTCTCTAGTTGCCTGTCTTCTATGTCACTAATTCTCTCCTCTATCTGGCCTGTTCTATTAGCTAAGCTTGTTACCTTGTTTTTCAGTTCATGTATTGAGTTTTTCACCTCTGTTTGGTTCCTTTTTATAGTTTCAATTTTTTTTGGTGATGTATTCTTTTTGTTCATTGAATTGTTTTTTGAGTTCTCTAAATTGCTTTTCTGTGCTTTCTTGTATCTCCCTGAGTATTTTTAGGACTTCAATTTTTAATTCTCTATCATTTAACTCCAAGGTTTCCAAGCAATTGAATTTTTTTCTAGAGATTTTTCATCATCTATCTGAACTACATCTCTGCATTTTGTATCTGTGATATTTGATTTCTTTTTCCTTAATGGCATTTGAGAGTGGTGTTGTTAACACTAATAAGAGATAATTTTTAAAAATTTAAAAAAATGGAAAAGATATAATGAAAAAATAAAAATTCTATTATGATAAGTGGAACAAAAACTACAGAGTACAGGGAGCCAGAACTGAGAGAAAATGACAAAGAGATAAAAAATAAAGTAAAAAACATACAGCCTGACCAGGTGGTGGCACAGTGGATAGAGCATCTGACTGGGATGCAGAGGACCCAGGTTCAAGACCCCGAGGTCTCCAGCTTGAGCACGGGCTCATCTGGTTTGAGTAAAAGCTCACCAGCTTGGACCCAAGGTCACTGGCTCAAGCAAGGAGTTACTCGGTCTGCTGAAGGCCCACAGTCAAGGCACATATGAGAAAGCAATCAATGAACAACTAAGGTCTCGCAACAAAAAACTGATGATTGATGCTTCTCATCTCTCTCCGTTCCTTGTTTGTCTGTCCCTGTCTATCCCTCTCTCTGACTCTCTCTCTCTGTCCCTGTAAAAAAATAAAAATAAACAAACAAAAACATACAAAATGCCACAAAAAATATGAATCCAAAATAAAATAATTTTTTGATAAATGATGATAGAATGAGCAAAAAAGAAAAAAGAAAAAAAAGATAAAAGAAAGAAAAAAAAGTTAAGGTTTTTGAAATGTAACCCTCATAAAAAAAATGAAAATGTAACAACTATGGATAATAAAGCTCGAAAGGAAAAGGAAAGAATAAAATGGAAAGAAGATAAAATGACTAAAGTGGAAAAAAAAGAAAAAAATGAAAAAAAGAAGTTATAAAAAATGTAATTTTTTTCTGGTTTTGAGATGTAGCATCTTCTTCTTTTCCAGCAGGTGATGCTGTATTACAGATTTTGCCCCTGTGGGGCTTTTAAGCAGAGATTTGCTATTGTGTTGCTATGGCAAAGATGTAGGGGAGGCTCCAATAATGGGAGACTCAATTGGTTTTCTAGGTGCCTCTCCCCACATCTCTCCCTTCTGAGCTAGCAGCCTGGGGACTTATCTGTGAGGTTCGCCCCAGCCACTGCTTGCAGAGCAAGAGGCTCTGAGAGCATCTAGGTCCTTCCTCCAGTAGCTCTCAAACCGCCAGTGAAAGCAGGAAGGGCTGGGAGCCGATTGCAGATCAGGTGCCTAAGAGCCCCCAGGCATGTCTAGTATGCCTCAGTGCTCCATGAGTCTAATCTCTCTACAGGCTTCTCCATTGTGCCCTGTTTGGTAACTCACAGCAAGCCACATGCATGCCCAGCCCACACAACTTCCACAGTACAAACGAAAGTCTGCTTCCCTGCTTAGGCACACATCACCTGTGTCTCAGTCAGTGTTGGCAATTCAGGAATATTCTTTGAGACTTGTATCCACTCGTGGAGGTGCCCCGCCCAACAGGTCCAGGCCTAGGGATCCTGGCCCTTGTGACCTTCCGTGCTATTGGTTGGGGAGCCAGGACCACACAGAAACACTGGCTAGAGCCCACGCAGAAGTCCACCACTGATAATCTCGGGCTTAGCCTTCCAGCCCATGAGTGCATGCTCCCATGCCAGAGGTGCCAGATGGAGCCACTTGCACACCGCCTGAAATAGTGGACCCAGGAGTGCACAAAGCTGCTCCGGCGCTAACCTCCATTGGAGCCTGCCACCTATGCTAGTCCCACATCCGCAATCTCAGGCCCAGCCAGCTCACTGTCTCTACTGCTTTATAACCTACCCTATCCCAGCTTCTTCCCTCTGCCCTAGATCTTTCATTTCTCTAGGTTCAGGATGAAAACAGGATAAGGATACTTCATTCTCTGTCTTATTTCCTTCAGAATGGATTATATATTCAGCCACCTTTTCACCCAATCATACCTTTGTCTGGTGTGTGTATATTTCAGGTGCTCCTGAGATTTTTTTTTCTGTCTTTCGCTGTTGAATTTGTTGAAATTTCAAGGGGAGATATCGGGAGCACCCCTCATGGCACCATTTCTCTGTCACTCTATAGTCTGACTTTTAAAGGAAAGAGGGAGGAGAAAGCCATGAAAGAAAAGGAAAAGAAGGAAGACATAGGCAATTGAAATGAGTTGTTAAAAGAAAAAAGAAAAATGGAAAGTATGAAAACAGACCCTGAGTTGAATGTTCACAGAGAATTCAGGAGGAAAATAATGAAGTTGACTGAATACAGTGAGAAAGAATGAATATCAATGCAAAAAAATAACGATGTAATAAATTTTCACGTTATTAGTAGAAACAATATAAGGAGTTATAAAAGAACCTATAAAATAGGCTAAACAGTGATATTAACAATGTGAAAACAAGTAGTAGGCATGATAAATTTTATACTTTAATGGTATATCAAAGTCAAGGTCAAGGTCAAATCTTTATTTCTTCAGCTCAAAAGCAATTGTATAACATGCAGAACAAAATACATTATGTTCTGGAACTCTACTTAGTTTTAATGGTGAAGAAGACTTGAAAATCTGGACCCTAAATCAGTGATTTACTAATTTACACTCATCATCACCTGATATCACCTAGAGAACTAGGAAATGTGAAAATCCCTAAGCTCCCTTGCCAGGGATTCTGACTCAGCAGGTCCAGTTCAGGGTCTATTGTTTTGCATTTCTAACAAGATTCCAGGTAATACTAATGGTTTATAATCCGGTAGTGTTGACAATATCCCTATGCTGTACATTAGCTTTACAACCATAATTATCTACTCATTTCTACTTTGTACCTGTAAAAAGCATGTTCCCAATTCCCCTACCCCTAAGCTCTAGTAATCACCATTATACTCCCTGTTTTTTTAAGTTGGTTTTTATTAGATTTCACATATAAGTAATATCTTATAGTATTTATCTTTCTCTGTCTGAATTATCTCACTTAGAACCATCTCTGTTGTCTCAAATGGCAGTATTTTCTTACTTTTCAGAATAGTTTTCCATTATATATACGACATTGAATAGTATTCCTTTATATATGTGTGTGAATGTGTATATATGACTACTAGTATTTTTTATTCATTTATGTATTTACAGACTTAAGTTGTTACTATATCTTAGCTATTGTGAATAATGCTGCACTAAACATAGAAAATGTATATATCTCTTTAAACTCTTGTTTTTATTTCTTTTGGATATATATCCACAAATGAAATTGCTAGATCACATGATAGTTCTATTTTTAATTTTTTCAAGGAACCTCCATAGTATTTTCCATAGTGGCTACACCAATTTACATTCCCACCTATAGTGCCTAAGGATTTCCTTTTTTCCACATACTCCTTGACACTTATGTCTTGTCTTTTTGATGATAGCCATTCTAACAGATGGGAGATCCTATCTCATTGTGGTTTGATTTACTTTTCCCTGATGATTAGTGATGTCAAGCACCTTATCTTCATATAACTGTTGGCCATTTGTATGTTTTCTTTGGTAAATTGTTTATTTAGTTTTTCTGCCCATTTTATAAAATCAGGGTTTTCTTTGTGATTGAGCTATATGAGTTCTTTATACATAATATGGAGATTTTAAAGTATTAAAGTGATTAGGGATTTGTACTTGGTACAGTATAATTATATGTCATTCAAATATCTGAAAACAAGCAGCTATTTTATCAGTTCTGTGGTTGAAAACATATGCCAGCTTCCCAGTGCTGTTCCCATCTGTGGGGAAGAAACTGAAGGCTCGAGAGTGTTAACTCCCTGGCAGTCCTGCATGTTTCCATTGCCTCAGTGTCCCTAACTCTTACGATACTCAGTAAAAAATCAATTTTTTGTGACTGTGACTCTTACACTGACTAATTTTTTGCTTTAAAAAAGTGCTGATAATCTTTCAAAAAAGCACACTGGCTAAATTAAACGTGATCTGAATGAAAAAATATTTCTCAATGTGTTCTCTTTGATTGACTAAAGGCATAGGAAAATAAGGGTCAGTCATCAAGTAAATCCAAATTAACTGAACAGCCACACACAATATTAAGTTTATTTTATGTACTCCCTAAAAATGTTGAAAACTCAGTGCTTTTCATGCATTTCAAAATTAACGACAAAATGGTTTCAACATAAGTTGAGTTGAAAAAGACTAGGAACAATGTGTAATTAATTACCTATGGTTTGAAATGAAATTGAAATTCTAGAATGAAAAGTAAAACAAGCAGTTAAAAACTCAATTTAACAGCAGGTAGCACATAGCTGAATAGTTAGTAAGCTGGAAGGTAGATTATAATACAAAAATCTAGAAATATAGCAGAGAGAAGGGGAAAACGGTGGTAAACAAAGAAAAAAGATGAAGTGAGAAGGAGGATACATTGGAAAAACCTGAAGTGTTCTTGAGTGGAGTCTTGGATGGAAAGGACAAGAAGATAGGACATAGAAACTATTTTAACGAATAGTGGTTGAAAATCTAAAACATCAATCTACATATACCAAAAGCTTAACAAGTTGTAGGCAAAATAAAGAAGAATATTTCCTATATACTTCATAAGACCAACCAAACACACAAACCACAATAATCAAACACAAGAGGAAAATATTATGATGAAATAAAAGGAGAAAAGCTTTTTTTCCTTTAAAAACAAGACAGTTAAGCTTTAAGATGATTCTCTGATACCAGTATTTGGCCAGAAGACAAGAAAATGACAGTCATCATAGAATTTAATATTCAACAAAATTATGTATGGAGAAGTAAGGCAGTAGTAAACGTTTTTAGACAAGCAAAAACTAAGAGAGTGTTCTTCTAGCAGACTTGAATTAAGAAAATTCAATATAGCCTGACCTGTGGTGGCGCAGTGGGATAAAGCATGGATCTGGAACACTGAGGTCGCCGGTTCAAAACCCTGGGCTTGCCTGATCAAGGCACATATGGGAGTTGATGCTTCCTGCTCTTCCTCCTTCTCTCTCTCTCTCTCTCTCTCTCTCTCTCTCCCTCTCTCTCTCTCCCTCTCTCTCTCTCTCCCTCTCTCCTCTCTGAAAAAAAAATTGAATAAATAAAGTCTTTAAAAAAACAGAAAAAAAATTCAATATATAATGTATTTATACTTCAGGGAAGAAAATTATTCTAAAAGGAAGGAATAAAAAACTAAGTGGTAAATATGTGGATAAATCTAAATAAATATTGGTTCTTGAAAAGAACAATAATGTGATTTAATATATAGATAATGAAAAGTCCCAATAATAGTGTGTAAATGAAAAGAGTATGTAAAGTATTATAATTTTATAATTTCCTCATGTTTTCTGCATAAGAGTAAATGTGTTGATAAAAATTAAATTTCTAAGTTAAAGATATATACTTTAATTTTTAAGATGACCACAGAAAATTAAAAAAAAAATTTCTTAAGTACGAAGTAGGAAGGCAGAATGACAGACTCCCACATGTTCCCCTACCTAGCAAGCCCCCTACTGGGTGATACTCTGCTCATCTGGAGCCATTGCTCCATTGCTCAGCAACCAAGCTAATTTAGTGCCTGAAGCAAGGCCAGGGAACAATCCTCAGCACCCGAGGCCAACTTGCTTCAACTGAGCTGTGGCTGCAGTGGGGGGGGGGGGGAGAGAGAGAGAGAGAGAGAGAGAGAGAGAATGGAGAGGGGGAAGGGTTGAGAAGCAGTTGGTCACCTCTTCTGTGTGTCCTAACCAGGAATTGAACCCAGGACATCCACACACCGGTCCAACACTCTACCACTGAGCCCACTGACCAGGGCTGAAAATTTTATTTAAAAAAGTGTTTTAATTATCTATCATTGTGTTTAACAATATTGCCACAAACTTAGTAGCTTAAAACAACACATATTATTTTACCTCATGGTCAATGTGTGTCAGGAGTTCAGGCATGGTAGAGCTCAAACTTCTGCTTTAAACAGGATGGACAACTGGATTTTTAAAATGAATTAACCAATTGTATGGTATTTATAAGAGACATTTCTAAGATATAAGAATGCAAATATAAAAACAAAAGATAGAAGAAGTATCCATGCAATTATGTTCTAAAAATGAGTAGGTGTACCTCTATTAATATTGGTAAAATATGGACTTGAAGACTGAAAGCATTTTTAGAAATTAAGAGTCCCCTTTTAAAGAAAAAAAATTATTCAATAAGAAGTAATCAATGCTAAAATTTTAAAATGTATAAAGCAAAATTTGACAAAATCATAAAATGGAGAAATCACAGTCATATTTAAGGACCAAAGCACTCTTCTCTCAGAAGTTCATAGAATAGCAAGCAAAGAAACCAAGGATAATATGAAAGATTGGGGCAAAAGGATGAATATGCTTGGCCTCATGAATACACAACACTGTAGTCAATGACAGCAGAATACCCCTTATTTTCAAGCACACATGGAATGTTTACATGGATTGGCCACATCCTAAGGCATAAAACTAATCTCAACAAATTTCAAAGCATATGAATTGGAGAATTTTTCTCAGAATAGAATTAAGCAAGAAATTACTAATAGAACATAAATAGAAAATAATTTAGGTAATAACTTACCTGCATAAGGATTAAAAAAATTACATGCACCTTTATTTTTACTATTCTATAATTAAAAGTAACCATTTCTTTTGATATTGAATATAGGTAAAAAAAATACTATAGAATTTACTGTCCCCATGACAATCACACATAGAAATTATATAGCTTTTCTTGTCATATTACTATTATTACAAATCTCTCTAGATAACCTTCACACTCATCACCACTTTGAAATTATGAAAGAATTAGATCTAGTTTTCATCCTGCTCTTTAAGTTATTAATAAAGTAGCATATCCATGACTTGATCTCAAATTTGTTATTTTAAATGTATTTAGCTAACTGTATTTCAATATAATTGATTTTTCTTATAATCTTATCTATTTTTCTTTACACACTGAAAAACATTATTCTGAAAGATCCAAGGCTTCTTTATGTGAAAATCTTTATGCTTTTTCTCATGGGATCTGCTCTTCCCCTGCTGCCTTTCCCTTTCTATAGTCTTATAACACAATGGAAGATGTTTTTTTCCAGTGACCTAAGAGCCTCTCCTCTTAAGAAAAACAGAGAGAGAGAGAGGCACTCTCCTCAGGTACTCTGATTCATGAGAAGGTTTATAAGTCAGTATAAGGATCTTTAGAAAGGGTCATATGGGGATATAAGGGGTAGCTCCTCAGGGAAAAGGATTCTGTGTGCATGTGCATGTGTGTATGTGTCTGTGTCTGAGATAAACACTGTGATTTCTTCTCTGGGATATCTCACATCATTGATGAAACTACCGCAGCATTACAGCATGCTGGGTGTGTCTGCGCTTCCTCAGGAACCTGGCTAATTCTGCAGAAAATCAGTGTAGCAAGGGAGGTCAAGCAGCATGGACTGTTATAGGAACAGAAGGAGCCAGCCTTGGTCAATTTGTTTAATCTACATTTTGAGCTTCATTAACCTTCACCTACCTCCAAGACTTAGGAGGGTCCCAACCAACATGCAGTAAGTGTAATTAAAATACAGAGAAGAAAGTTACCTAGTCAATAATAAAATGTATAAATTTGGTGTGGTGTTTTCACACAATAGAATATGATATTCAATAAGGACAAACTACAACTGTACCCAGAAGTCTGGATAACTCTAACAACACAATGTTGAGTGAAAGAAACCAGACAGAGAAGAGCACAAACTGTATGATTCTATGTATTATAGCCCTAAAAAAGATAACACAACTCTAATTATTGCTGACTACATTTAAAATACAGTTTACCTTTGTTAGTAGCTAAAGTGAATTTGAAAATTAGGCAATTTCTGGCCGCTCAGTACTCAGGGGTGTTCAGGATGCCAAAATTTATTGTGTTATGCTTACAGTATGTACTATTTTCATTATTTAACCTTCAGTTTAGAATTTTAAAAAACTACAGGAAAAAATTATTTCCTCAATCATAAAGTTAATGCATCATACACCTGCCTTATTTTTCTGCCTTGGTTTCTTTATTTTTCAATGCTCTGAGGATCAGGGAAAATTGAAGCTAATAGGAGGAATAAAATAAATGCAGGTCAAAGAGGTTCTTTAAAAGAAAAAGGCAGAATTATCGTCTTTAAGGAAGATAGTCACCACATACAAATTAATGAAATTGAACAGATATTTATTGAGCATTTACTAAGTGCCAGGCATTGTTCTGGGTACTTGGAATAGATATGGGAATGAATCTGACCAATATCCCACCCACATAGGGCTTAAGTGTACCAAGAGTGGGATTGGGGTGTGCAGACTATAAAAAATAAATATTTATATAATAAATGTGTGAACTATGTTGTAGTTAGACGATGATCACTACTTTGGAAAAAAGTGATCAAGAATGTTGAAGGAAAACTGGTCATAAGTTTTTTTGTTTCTTTGTTTTTGGCTTTTTTACAGTACAAGATTATTTATTATTAAAAGCCCATTTTGCAGGATGGGTGGAAAGCTCTGCTTCACCTTCGGGAACCTGTATTTCCAATACTTGGCTTCCACTCTAAGTCTGAGTACCAACATCCAGCTAGTCAAATGGAGGAAGCTTGGAGTGAAAGAATGTGAAAGACTTCTGAGGTTATTAATGACCTAGCTTGGAAGTGGCCTAGTGATTAATGATTATGATCTGCCAGCAGATCACCCTGAACCAATGGATGCTTGCTTTTAGGCTATGTAGGACTACAGTGTATCAGTTTAATCCTTACTATTAGGATATAGCTCTTATTCTTACTATTAGGATGTAGGGTGTGGTTCTGTCTCTTACAGTGTCACCCTGCTGGAGTCTCAACTGAAAGCTCAAGATATTTACCACAATCTCTCTCTCATGGCAGAACTTCAACTCCTATCTTTGGCATCCAGACTGAGCATGTGCCGGCTGAAATCTCTGCTTGTTCTTCATACTTCAATTGCTGTTTTCTGCTGGGTTTCTTGCTCTTTGCATGCATCATTTAAGAGTCAGTCAACAGCCCTGGCCAGTTAGCTCAGTGGCAGAGCGTCGGCCTGGCGTGCAGGAGTCCCGGGTTCGATTCCCGGCCAGGGCACACAGGAGAAGCGCCTATCTGCTTCTCCACCCCTCCCCCCTCCTTCCTCTGTCTCTCTCTTCCCCTCCCGCAGCCAAGGCTCTATTGGAGCAAAGTTTGCCCGGGCGCTGAGGATGGCTCTGTGGCCTCTGCCTCAGGCGCTAAAATGGCTCTGATTGCGGCAGAGTGATGCCCCAGATGGGCAGAGCATCGCCCCCTGGTGGGCATGCCGGGTGGATCCCGGTCGGGTGCATGCGGGAGTTAGTCTGACTGCCTCCCCGTTTCCAACTTTCAGAAAAATACAAAAAAAAAAAAAAAAAAAAGAGTCAGCCAACAACTTAATGGGAATTAATGTGAAGGCTTTGAGATTCCTTGTTTGTGGTTCCCTCCTCTTGGAAATTTTTCCTCTTGAGTTTAGCCATTTTTGGCATCTTTGTACTCTGACTCCTTGTATCCTCTGTGTACCACATTGTGCTTGAACTCTAGTCCTTGACACCACATTTTTTAATGCTGCCAGGAAAAAAGCCAGGATAATGTTAAGCTCACCTTGGATGTCACTTCTCTCTAAAATCATAGGCTCTCAAATTCTCCTTGCATTATTGACTCTTCAATGTCTTCAAACAGTTGTTTTACGTACTTTCCCAGTTTTTATAGTTACTTTTTTATCTTTTTTTTTATTTTTTTATTTATTCATTTTTTTAATTCTTTATTTATTTATTCATTTTAGAGAGGAGAGAGAGAGAGACAGAGAGAGACAGAGAGGAGAAAGAGATAGGGGGGAGGAGCTGGAAGCATCAACTCCCATATGTGCCTTGACCAGGCAAGCCCAGGGTTTCGAACCGGCGACCTCAGCATTTCCAGGTCGACGCTTTATCCACTGCACCACCACAGGTCAGGCTATAGTTACTTTTAATGGGAAGGTTAGTTGATGGAAGTTAATCTGTTCTTGTTGAAACTGGAAGTCCACCAGATGGTTGTTTTAAAGTTTGAACAAGGAAATGCAGTTTTAGCCTAGTCATAAGTTTTTAAAGGTGGTAAAAATATAACATTTGAACAAAGACTTTAGGACAACAGTAAATAATCTCTATTTCTCCTGCCATTTTAGTATCAGGAAAACAAAATTGTATTCTGATCCTTGGGAATGCTTATTGCCCCTCATCTAATCCCAGAATGATTAATACATACATGTGAGTTAGCCTTACTTCATCACCCAAAGCACATATGACCCAAATGCCTGGAGTCCTGAGCAACAATAAAAAATTGCTAAAAACATAGATCTTTGTCATTTTATCTGCTTTGTTATAGTTTTGTTTCTCATGGTTGCTTTTTATCATTAACTGAGTTCCCTGAAGTATTTTTACGATATGGCAAAACAGAAAGAAAAAGTGTGGGTGCTTTCCATTGTATCTTTTCGTTGCTTATTAACAGGTTGCTTGTTTTATTATTTATTTATTTACCTATTTATTTATTTATTTTAATAGCGTTTATTTTTTAGAGTGTAATGTACGAGTCTAATGTTTCTCACACTCACATAGACACGCACACACACACACACACACACACACAGCCTCCTTTATTGTCTACATCTCATATCCATCAGAGTGGTACATTTGTAACAATAGATGAATTTATATTGATATGTTATTATTGCCCAAAGTCCATAGACTATATTAGGGTTCACTCTTGGTGTTGTACATTCTGTGAGGTGTGATAAATTTATAATGACATGTATCCGCCATTGTAGTGTCACACAGAATAGTTTCACTGCCGTAAACATTTTCTGTGCTCCATCTACTCATCCCTCACTCCTCCCTAACCCTTGAAATCACTAATTTTTTTTACTGTTTCTATAGTTTTGCTTTTTCCAGAATGTCATGTATAGGAGTTGGAATCATTCAGTTTGTAGCCTTTTTAGACTGGCTTCTTTTATTTAGTAATATACCTGTTTAAAGTTTCCTCCTTGTCCTTTCATGGTTTGAAAGTTTCTGTGTTTTTTATCATTGAATAATATTCTTCTGCTTGGATGTGCAGCATGCAACAGTTTATTTATTCACCTACTGAAAGACATCTTGGTTGCATGTTCATGTCCAGTTCCAGAACTGTCTCATTTGTTGAAGAAACTATCTTTCCCCAATATAAAGGAGTGCACAAAAGGAAGTTTACAGTTGTTCATATGGAAAAATACATAATACAAAATAAATAATTATGGGTGGAGTAGAGAGCACATTCCTAGAAGCTGTGGCTGATGCAATGCTGTGAGAATACTCCAGCTCCCAGAAGCCTCCTGGGCATACCCAGGAAGGAAGCTCACCCGCTATAAGGAAGTGACTTAGCACCAACCACGCAGCTCCCTGATCTTTTCAGCCATTGGCTTTGAGGAACACGCTGTAACATCCTATTGGCTGAACCCATGTATATAAGCTAGTTTACTTCCATAATAAAGTGGATCTGCGTCACTGAACCTGGTCCCCAGAGTCGGGTTTTTGCATCTCCGTCGTCCTCACCCCTGGCACGACTTGTCCACAAATAATAATACAAGAATAGACTCTGTGTTTTGCATAACTCACAATTGTAAATCTAATTTTGCCCACCCCTACATTGCCTTTGCTTCTTGTCAAAGATCAGTTGATTCTATTTATGTTGATCCATGTCTAGGCTCTTTATTCTGTTCCACTGATCTCTTTGTCTATGCTTTTACCAACAGAGAAGTGTCTTAATTACTGTAGCTTCAGAGAAAGGTTTGAGGTCAGGTAGTTTTATGTTGGCTATATTCTAGGTTTTTGTCTTACCATCTAAACTTTAGAATTAGTCAATATTCACAAAATAAATTACTGGGCTATTGATTGGGGTCATGTTGAATCTATAGAAAAAGTCGAGAAGAACTGACATCTTGACAGTATTGAGGTTTCCTATCATAAATATAGAATATTTCCTATTTAGTTATTTTTTCTTAATTTATTCATCAGAGTTTTGCACTTTTCCTGTATAGATCTTATACATATTTTGTTAGGCTTTCACCTAATTATTCCTTTTGTTTAGATGATTATGTTAATAGTATTATGTTTTTTATTTCAAATTCATTTGTTCATTGCTGGTATATAGGAAAGCCATTGACTTTTGTATATTAATAATGTATCCTGCAAATTTGAGATCTCACTAATTAGCTCCAGGAGTTCTCATTGTTGTTGACTGTTCTGAATTTTCTACAGAATCATGTCATCTGTGAACAAAGACAGTTTTATTTCTTCCTTCCCAAACTGTCGACTCACTTGTTTAAGTATAGTCATTCCAGTAATGAGAGAGGATGGTTAATTTCCCCTGAAAGACTTTGTAAAGTTTCAGAAATGATCTCAATCTTAATAGAGTAATCAGCTTCCTTTAAATATTAGCTGATAGACTGAATTTACCACAATCTTGCAACTCATTGCTTTGAATTTACTCAACTGTTTTCTGCTTACCAAAGGAAAATGTGCTTCTTATAACAAGATGTTGAAATGGAAATTTCATCTAACACAGAAAGATATGCTAGATAATGAAATTGCAATGAAGATGCTAGACTATTGGCAAAAAGACTTAAATTAAATTATTGTAAAATATTTCAACAAATTTTGAATGTGTCACAAAAGTAAAAGATAAACAGTCCAGTGATTGGGAGTTAGTGAGGTTTCTTTAGTGAGGGATGATGTTATGCTATGAGGCCCAGATCCCATTGGGGAAGGACAAGAATACATCTTTCTTGCCCCTCAAATCTACTAAGAGTGGCTTTACCAGGTCCACTTGAAGAACTTGATAAATGTTGGTCCTTATGGTAAGAAAAGCACAGTGACTGAAATCTGACCCCCACCTTAGTATTGTGAGGTGAGTCTGTGGCTTTCACCTCTAGTTGGCAGCACAAGAAAGGGTAAGCGTTAAGGACAAAGTTTAGGAAATAATCATAATCTCAATGAAGGGTAGGAAAAATGATGATAAGACCCATATGTGGGTCAAATTGAGGAAAATGTACCTAAAGCTACCTTGATTCTTGCCCAATGTAAATGCTTCATAGGCTGTTGGGAATCTAATAGTGTCTGTGTTGAGAATACCCAGAACATTAGTGGCCGAGGGCAGAGTGGCAGTTAGAAGAATTGAATGGATAGTCAGTCCATATCACAGGAGGTAGTTTATGAAGCCCAAAGGGGGTACCAACAATAACCTATGAAAGAGTCCATTAGAGCAGACTTCCATTTCCACCAGACCCAGAGAATGTGAATTCATCATAATTATCACTCAGGTAATAATTATCTTCTCCCATTGGTCTCTTCCTGCTTCCTCTTGCCCATTCCGGTAGATGTCAGTGACATGGCTAGGGCATAGGAGAAGGAAAAGGAAAAGGAAGGTAATTATAATGTCTCTCCAAAAGCAGGTGGTCAGCCTGTGGCCAACCCCAGCTAAGGTGAAAGTACATGTTAATGTTAAATGTAGTTCAGAGTTCTGGTCATTTTCTAGAGGTAGACATTTTTAAGTACTCAATCATGACTAAGTGGCTAAAAACGCTGTATGACTTTCTCTAAATTCAATATTGAAACCATGATGTTCACCTTGATTGTCACCTAAAAGGAAGTTTCCACCACTCCACACCACCAAGGGGGTTTAAAAGGACAGAGGGAAAGAAAAATAAAGCTCTGTTTATGACCCACATCTTAGGAGTCATACATGTATATTTATTGTGCTGACCCATGAGTAAGGCTTTCTGGGCCTATACATGAAGACCAATGTTTGGTAGGTATGATAGCAAAAATAAAAGTCTATTATGAGTTGATTCTAACTTCAGTCCATGTTTAAATATATTTGGCCAATCCAACTCACAGTGCTTTACCCTATGATGTTAGAACAACTCCTCAGAACAGCCTGGGCAAATGTTCTCCACACCAATTCTAGATTTAGAATCCTCAAACTTTAGTAATTATGCACAGGAGCTAATAGCTGATCTTGTTAAACATGAAGCTTTTCAGGCCCCACCCAAGAAATGATCATTTATAATCTTTGGAGTACAGTGTTATTCATTAGCACCCCGAGTCATTATGATGTAGGGGGCCTGGAATGTCCTTTTGGGAAATGCTGTTTTAGGGCAGTTCTTCTCAAACTTTACTTGTCATGTGAGTCACCTGCAGATTGTACTAAAATATATTTTGGTTCATGGGTCTAGATTGTGTGAGGTTCTGCATTTCTTACACAAGCTTCAAGGTGATGCTTCTGTTGCTGGTCCAAATACCATACTCTGAGTAATACTGGCTGGGACATTGTTTCCCAAACCTGCCTTGTCTTAAGAATCACAGCTTGTGCCTGTTCTATTTAAAACACAGATTTCTACTCTCCACCCTTGTCGTCTTGACTCACAATCTTCAAATGAGGAATCAAGGAAGTGAGGGGGAGTATCCTCAGATTCTAGCTGGAGTCAGGAGCAAATTCAAAGCCCTCGGGCTATGTCTAGTGGGAGACATCAGGGACTAAGACAAGATGAACAAAGGAACTGTTCCTCTGTTCTTCCTGACCACTGGGCACCAGTGATCAACAAGAAGAAAGAAGAGAAATTTAAAGCCACTAGTTCTGTTCCATAGTCCATAGTCCTGGACCATGGGAGACAATTCTGAATTTTTCTAAAGGGTTTACCACTCAAACTTGATCTTACACAAAGGCTATTGACCAGTGGTTCTCAATTTTTATTGCAAACCAGATACATCTGGGGAATTAAAAAATATCAACATCTAGACCCTACCCTCTAAAAATTCTGACTTGGTTGGCCTAGATATTGGGATTCTGATTTAACCGGTTATATACGGGCATTCTTAGAAGCTCACCAGGTAATTCTAGTGAGCAGTGAAAGTTAGGAACCAATCCCCTAAAAGACGTAGTTTGAAAGTCCTGCATAAAGAAATTGCAGCCTTTGTTTTGTAGCTATGTCTAAAATCTGGTACTTAGAGTCATTTGAGGTTAATTTATTGCTTTGGAACATTTCCTGTCAGAACTATATGGCCCAGGATTATATCCCTTGACCCATTAAAATGTTGGCAAGCTTTAATCAATCAAAAAGCCAAACACCCTGGCAGCAAGCTTGATGCCTTTTTTTTTTTTTTACAGAGACAGAGAGTCAGAGAGAGGAATAGAGAGATAAGAAGCACAAATTATTAGTTTTTCATTGCGCATTGCAACACCTTAGTTGTTCATTGACTGCCCTCTCATATGTGCCTTGACCATGGGCCTTCAGCAGACCAAATAACCCCTTGCTTGAGCCAGTGACCTTGATTCCAAGCTGGTGAGCTTTTGCTCCAGCCAGATGAGCCCACGCTCAAGCTGACGACCTCGGGGTCTCAAATCTGAGTTTTTCGCATCCCAGTCCGACACTCTATCCACTGCGCCATTGCCTGGTCAGGCAATGATGCTATTGTTGTGTTGCTATAACAACTACTGATATGACTTCTTTTGCATCTTGCCCTTTCTACACATTTTCCATTCTCACAGTGGTCCACATGTCACATTTTGTTATTTCTACAAGAAGTTGAAGATGCTGTATCTCAGACTGCTAACATGATCTCTCAGTCAAGCTCTAGTCCTGCAGAGCTAATTGACTAGTTGAAAACAGGGATGCCAAAGGCACTTAAACTCAACAAAACCACAAATAAATCAAGATCTTCCTCACCTGGACCTCTTCCATTGTCTCCATTAATTTCAGGCCCCTTCCTCCATTTTTGTAATATTAGACTTACCCTTAAAACCTTCAGATCTTCTCCATCATCTCCCACATCTAATTCCTCACCAAATCCATTTGATTTTTACTTCCTGACATCTCCAGAATGAATTAATTCTTTTTCATATTCTCCCCCTTTATTACCACGTCAGTCCAACGTGTGATCATCTTTTTTTGGTTCAACCCTTCTCATTGGTCATTGGAATCAACTCCTCATGCTTCTTTACCACCCATATCTCCTCTTCAGACAATATTGTTTCTGAAACCCCAAGCCTCTTAGGATAAACACTTTTCTCTTAAGGACAGTAAAGCCCTCCTTGCCTCTCCCGCATCCACTCTGGTCTGCCCTACGCTTTGCGTCACTGTGGTTGTGGCCACACTGACCAGCACACGTCTCTGTTCCCTCTTCCACAGAACACTGCATGTGCAGCCACTTCACAGGCAACACTGTTCCTTCTTCTCGTCACACTGTTCACTTCCACTCATTCTCCAACTTTTATTTTATTTTATTTTTTTAGTGTTTTTTTTTTTTGTATTTTTCTGAAACTGGAAACGGGGAGAGACAGTCAGACAAGACAGACTCCTGCATGTGCCCGACCGGGATCCACCCGGCACGCCTATTAGGGGGCGACGCTCTGCCCACCAGGGGGCGATGCTCTTCCCCTCCGGGGCATCGCTCTGTTGCGACCAGAGCCACTCTAGCGCCTGGGGCAGAGGCCAAGGAGCCATCCCCAGCACCTGGGCCATCTTTGCTCCAATGGAGCCTCAGTGCTGGAGGGGAAGAGAGAGACAGAGAGGAAGGAGAGGGGGAGGGGTGGAGAAGCAGACGGATGCCTCTCCTGTGTGCCCTGGCCGGGAATCGAACCCAGGACCCCTGCATGCCAGGCCCACACTCTACCACTGAGCCAACCGGCCAGGGCCTCATTCTCATTCTCCAACTTTTAAATTGATTACCACTTTCTCAGGAAAACCTCCCTACATTAAGTAAACTGCCATAGTTATGGCACTACAAATCATCACTTTGCTATACATATCACACTCGCGGCTTGCCATTTACTTATGATTATTTGATTAATGTTTATGTCCCCTAGGAGACTACAAGCCCCAGGACAAAAAGAACCATGTTTTTTTTTGTTTCATATTAAATGGCACCATGGTTAGCACATAGTAGATACAAAATTTAAAAAAAAAAGAAAAAGAAAAGCAGAGAGAGCTGTGTGTGTGTGGGGGGGGAGACTGGATGGAGGAGGTGGAGGGATTAAGCAAAAAAACAAAAATAAAGAAAGAAAAAATTCATGGACATAAACAACAGTGTGATGATTGCTGGGGCTGGGGAAGGTGAAGAAAGTTATGGGGGGGCAAACGATGGTGGACAGAGACTTGACTGGGGGGTAAACATGCAATATAGTGTACAGAGATGTGCTGTAGAATCGGGCACCTGAAACCTGTATAATTATGTTAACCAGTGTCACCCCAATAAATTCAATTTTAAAAAAAGAAAAAAGCAAGAATGAATGAGTTGATGAATAAAAAAATAAACAAGCTGGATGTTATAGAAAAAATTTTCCCATGGCCAAAGATTATCTGTGGCTCTAAACATTTTTAAGCAAAGGAACTCTTTTCTGAGTGAAACCTTATGCGACGCCTGACCATGTACGGCATAGAGATGTGGGGCCAGGCTCTGAGGGCCTCAGAGACAGGTACTCAGCTTCCCAGACTTTTTCACCAGCCCTGCTGTAGAGTGGCCCACTCCCCTCAGAACCCCCGAGGCTCCCTAAGTCACTCTTGGCTAATCACTGGTCTAGTTCAACCTGTGCATTTAACAGTGGAGGAAGCTGAGCATGAGACAGGTGAACGGATTTGATCAGGTAACCAGCTAGCTGTGAGCCCAGCTTTGTTTACTCGGATTTCCTGTGGATTGGTGGATATATATGTCATGGTGCGGTCTACCTCCCAGAGTCTATACTACTTTCTGTCTCAGAAAATGTATTTGAGCTCTTAAACATGCCTCTATAACAATCCAAGCATTTGTATACATCATATTCTTTCCTTGGAATGACCTTTTGCCATTGTTTTGGTGACCCCTGCACTTCCACCTGGGAATGTTCTGTTTGTACTTTAAGATCCCATCAAACAGTACCCCTGTCTTTCAGTCTCCTGGATGGACTTGGCCATTGTCCTCATTGCTCCATTGCTCCTGCAGCATGTTGTCAAGCCTCTATCTGTTGGGCAGAATTCTAAGATGGGTCCCAACACCCCATCCTCCTGGAGTGCACGCCCTGTATAATCCCTAGGATGATACATAAGATATATTTTATTCCTATGATGAGCTTCTGACACAGTTCATTTTAAGAAAGGGACATTATTCAGGTGGGCCTGACTTATTACATGAATCTTTCAAAAATACACCTAGAGGTTAGAGAAGAGGAAGACACACAGGAAAGATGGGAGGGGGGGGGGCAAGCGGTGAGAACCTGAGAGTGGCTTCTAAGAGCTGAATAACGCCAGCCAACCATCAGCGAGAGAATAGAAACTTCAGTTCTGTAACCACAAGGAATGAATTCTACCACTATCCTGGAATGCACTTAGGAGAAGGCCTGGAGCTCCAGGTGAGAACACATAGCCCAGCTGACATCTGGCTGGCAGCCTGTGAGAGCCTGAGCAGAGGACCCAGTCAAGCCCAGCACGTTCTGACTTAGAGAACTGCAGGATGCACAGTGATTATGGTTGTAAGCCTGCTGTTTGTAGGTGATTGTTATGGCAGCAGTAGAAAACTACTACCCTATATTGTCCTTCTCAATTTGTTGCTCTGTCATTTATTTCACCTAATAGATTTTGGTTTATTTCACCTAAAGATTACTTCACCTAATAGATTTTGTGTCTTTCAAATCTTGTCTTATTTCTTGTTATAAATTTCACGCCCTAGTGTACATTGATTGGTCTTCCTAGCTCCCTCCTACTAAATTGTCCCTTGTTACTCAAAGTCTGGTTGTCAGCCAGAAGTGTCTTAGTCTCCCGGCAGCTTACTGGGAGTCAGCTCTGCCGATCTGTGCCGGGCTTGCTCAGATGTTTGAAGGTCAGCTAAGTCTAGGCAGGTCTGTGTTGGCCTTGGCTGAGTACTGAAGGCTTATCTATGCTTCTCTCTCTTACCCACCAAAAAGTTAAGAGGAGAGAAAATAGTCTCCTTCTCTTGACGGAGGGTTTCAGAGTCTTAGTGCAGCAGGGAAGTCATGAATAGGACCAGAAATGCCATCAGTCCCCCAAGTCATCTCAAACACACCCACCCAGGCCATCCCACAGTCCTGCCAGGAAGTCTCATGGATAAGGGAGCTGGCTTCAGCTCATTCAGTGTGTAGGCTTTAGCACTTAAGTAAATGAAAAGCTCTTACGATTTTATTTCAAATGTTTGAAACCTGAAGAGGTGTAAATATCTAAGAGAAATAATGTTTTTAGTTGATATTTGTTTTTAAGACTACTTTATAAATTCACAGTGGGAAACTTAGATTGATTATTATAACACATGACTCACCACCAAAATTAGCAAAGGTTACAACATACAGAAGGCTGAAATTTAAGAAATCAAAAAAAAAAAGATCACTCTAAAAGCCACCTTTAGTTTAACCAGCTGACCCTCTCCTCAGTCCCTCCCTTCTTTATTAATGTATATTAGCAAGAGGGGCTTGCAGTAGGGGATCTGAGAAAGGATCTCCTGACTCCCAAGGTAGCGATTGCATGTAAAGCTAAAGCCAAACCCTGCATTTCTTTCTCAGTTAGCCTGACCAGTGTGCTTTCTTTGCTTGAGACCTTCCTTGACTGCCGAGAGTTCTTGTCACTACTGCAAGAGACCCTGAATAAGAAATTTAACATCTATACTCCCGGGCGACATCGTTTCTGAGATACATAAGAGCAAACCACGTGGATTCAAAGGCCTGTCCTTATACAGCAATAAACATTTGATCCACTGGTTTTACAAGACAGATCCCACTCTTCCCTCAGGGCAGACCACTAGGCTACCTGGCTTCAAGGTAACCAGACTCTTCTAAGTTAACCCTGCTTGTCCTTAGTCTTTATTACTTATATCCCAACTTGTTTTGAATGGTTCCCAAACAAAGAAGTGTTGTTTATTTTTTTAATCTTCACTTTACCCCCCCCCCCTCCCCTCATAACCTACATTCAGCAAAGCACACGAGAAGGCAGGGGTGAAAACAAGGTTGACTTCTAAAAGGTGGCGAGAGTGTGGCTGGGGTGGTAGTTTTCTCCCCTAAAGGCCTGAACACACTGGCTAGAGTTGATCAAAATCTCTTTTGCAAGGAAGCCAGGATGCCAGTTCATTTGTTTCCAAAGGACTTGTTTATGTAACTTTAATTACAGCATAACCAAATCACAAGTATTTTGCCATGGGAAAATGTAAAGTCATTAAGCAACTTAAATACCACCACGCCCTTTTCAAGCAGACAACACAACCATTAAGCAATTAATGCATGTTAAGACATTTCCAATTTTTTGGCATGAATGCCAGTTCAATCATTTGGGCTGGAGAGCATAGGTGAAACCCAGTCATTACACTTCTTGATGGGAAGAAGAGTATTTTATGTGTTTCTTTTTAAAGTAGAATTCCAATCTCCAGCCCCTACCATGCACAAAACATTAACCTGGTTGCAAAACAGAAGTGCATACTGTTTGCCGTTGCCTGGCATTTCCAATAGGTGTATGAGTCATATTTGGAGAGACGTTGATCTCTGTTAATTGGGTGTCTTCCTGAGCTGTGGATTGTAGGCCTCCCAAGTCCTTGGGTTCTGCTGACATATTGGGCTGTGGTTTGTGTGAATCTTACCAGATGAAAAACTTCATCTGCTTCAATTTCCCAAAGAAAAATAATGACCTGCTTTATTTCTTTGTAAAAATGGAGCCACACTAGTGGTAGTGGGCCATGTTCTCTTAGTGTACTAGTGGAATTATGGACATGGAAAAAGATAAAGACTATTCAAGGGCTTTTGTATAATTTGTTCATTGAAAGTATTGAGTCACTAAAAACCTTGCGTTCTTGCATGTTTCACTTGCTCAAAATTCAATGTCTACAATTCAGTCATTGACAGGGGATACTTATGTTGTAGATAAAAATCACTTCATTCCCTATGAGAAGCAAGAATACATCATTGATTTTAAAACTACTAATCAAGATTTACCATGTGCTAGGCACTGTCCTAAGTATTGAGGAATGCAACAATGAAAAAAGAAACAGGGAATTCCTAATCTCTTAGGACGTGTATTCCTGTGGCAAGAGACAGACTACAAATAAGCATACAAATAAATAAGAATATTACATAGCAAAAATACTACAAAGGAAATAAAACATGGTAATGAGATAGATTGATCTTAGGGGTCTTTTTATAGATTGGAGGGCTTTGGTGATGGGTTGACACTTAACTAAGACCCAAATACAGTGAGTCTTCACTCAATGTCATCGATAGGTTTCGTGACTTTAAGTGAAATGATGTGTAGTAGAACCAATTTTACCATAGGCTAATTGACATAAATAGGAGTTAAGTTCCAATGGCATCTCATCAGTATGGTAATGAAATGACACTGAGAACCTTAATTGGCAACCTGAAATACTCCATAAAACATCTGCTCTTTAGGCAGAAGGAACATTTAGCATATAGGTGGAAGTACTAGTTTGACAAATATATTATATTAATGGAAATACACATATAATATCTTTACCCAAAGAAGCTATCAGAATGTATTTATATGTGAGCTCTATGAAGATTTGTTATTCTTATTTGAAAACCACGTTTTTATTTTTGTGTTTGTTTTTTATTGTTTGGTGAAGGCACCATAGACACATCATGTTTTTCTTTCTAAAGCTAGCTCCCTTCTTTTTTCAGATTGGGGTCTGTGGGAAAGACTGATTTAAATATTCAGGCTGTGAAAACAGAGAATAAAGAGAAGAAATCCTTCTCCAAGACTTGTAGGCTTATTCCTAATGACAGGTGTATCTATTAGCTTGTACTGTATAACACACCACTCCAAAATGCAGTGGGTTAAAACATCAGAGCTTTGGTTAGCCCGCGAATCTGCAGATCGACTATTTGTGTTGTGCTTAGCTGGGTAATGTATTTTTCACTCCATAAGACTTACGGGCATTTCCCCCTCCACTTTTGGGGGGAAAAAGTGCGTCTTATGGAATGAAAAATACAGTATTTTATTAAATATTTTAACACACCATTTGGTTTAGAATATTTTTTTTCTTATTTTCCTCCTTAAAACTCTAGGTGTGTCTTAAGGTCAGGTGTGTCTTATGGAGCGAAAAATATGGTACTTCCTTGGTCTTGATCAGGAGGATTCATGCATCTGTGGTCAGTCACAGCTTAGCAGGACGAATCTGCTCTGGAGAATGGCGGGCTGTCAGCAGAGGCAGTGAGGTGAACAGGACCACATGTGTCCCTTCCGTAGGCTTGATCACAGAGGCTGGTGTCTGACAGAGCAAGCCGAAGTGAGCAACGTCTCTTGAGGCCCAGGCTCTGGATGGGTACAGTGTCACTTGCTCAGCACAGGATCAGAACAACTCACAAGGCCACACCAGATCCAATGGCTGATAAAATGGGTTCCACTCTTGGTGGAGAAAGCTGCAGTCACATGAAAAGGAGATGGATTTAGGCAGCAAGCCATGTTTTTAAAAAATCCACCAGCCTCAGAAGGTGAATGCTAACACAGCAGCCTAGCAATGCCTATATTCCTGGAGTTGGCAAGCATTATTTGTAAAGAAATGGCTAGTAAACGTTTTTTGTTTTTCAGGTCATATACTCAACTACTGAACTCCATGGTAATGCTAAAGCAGCCACGGATAATAAGCAAATGAATAAATATGCCAATAAAACTTCATGAACAAAACAGGTGGTAGCTTGATTCGGCCCCTGGGCTGTAGTTTACTGACTCCTTGTCCGTTATCCTAGAGCAAGGGAATTTTGTTATAAAACTTTACTTTTAGAGCAAATAGGCTAAAATATAATGTGGTGTTTAGTGGCTTCCATCAGACACTAACACACTGTTGGAGGAAGAAGTGAACTCAACACATCAGATCACAGGCCAACATAAGGGTGAGCTTTTGTTGTAATGGTGGTAGGAGGCTATTCTTTCTGCTTTTAGCACAGCATTTGTTTACGGAGCTACTTATATAAACTAAAATACCTATCATTGCTAGAGTTTGTTTGCTGCCTGGATGTAATAATTGCTTATTTTCTTTTGTTTGTTGTGGTTAGGTCAGTTTCAGGAAAGAAAGACAAAAATTTCTAAGCAGAACAACAGGAAGCCAAATTCTCTATCTGGAAGTGATCTCGGGCTGCCACACGCTTGTCTCACCCTTGGGTGCACAGTAGAGTCACTTGGGGAGAATTGCAAAATCCTGATGCCCAATCTACATCCCAGGGCAATTAAATTAGACTCCCTAGGAGCAAGAGCCAAGCATCAGTATATTTCACTTATTTAATTTTATTATTTTTATTTTTATTTAGGAGGAGATAGTGAGTCAGTCTCCCACATGTGCCCCAAGCAGGATATACCTGGCAACCCCATCTGGGGCCAATTCTCGAGTACCGAGCAATTTTTAGTGCCTGAGGCTAATGTACTCCAATGGAGCTATCCTAGCACTCGGGGCCAGTCTCAAACCAATCAATATACTGACTGCAGAAGGGGAAGATAGAAAGAAGGGGGAGAGGGAGGGAGGAGAAGCAGATGATCACTACTCCTGTGTGTTCTTACCAAAAATCAAACCTGGGATGTCCATATGCTGGGCTGACACTCTATCCAATGAGCCACCAGTCAGGGCCACCACAATATATTTTAGACCTCCCTACATAAGTTTAATAAATAGCCAAGTTTGAGAATCAGGGTTCTACCGTCTTGGTACCTCTTATCAACTCCATCTGTGGTCTGGAACATCCCATGCATGCATATCCCTCATGTACCTGAACTAACCATCTGAAAACTCAAAAGCTCAGGTTTATCCTTCCTCAGAACTTAACAACATGTAATAATTTTTTTAATGCCTCTGAATTCTGACATAGTTCTTTGTCCTGAAATTCAATATTTGCTGACTTGAAAGTTCATTCCTCTTTTCAAAATCTCACTTTTCTTTTCAGCATTCAATTACATGTTTATCATCTCTACCCAGAGTAGTCTATTTTGTAAAATCAATATTATTTCAACTGAAGTATTCCTTCTGTTCAGGATAAAAAAAAAGAATTATCTTAAGGCAGACTGTATTAAAGAACATATTCAACTTTCTTGTAGATAAAATAATCTTACAATTACAGGTCCTCTGGACATGCCCATAAACAAGTCAATATTTTATTAATTTTCCTTTAAATTGTTCCCAGAAGCATGGCAAATAGCCTTAGAAACTCTAATGAATCAGTTATAATCTCCTGGGTTTTTTTCTTTTTAAATTTTTTAGTGTGTGTGAGAGAGAGAGAGAGAGACAGACAGGGACCGACAGACAGGAAGGGAGAGAGATGGGAAAAATCAACTCATAGTTGTGGCACCGTAGTTTTTCACTGATTGCTTTATCATATTTGCTTTGACCAGGGGACTCTAGCTGAGCCAGTGATACCTTGCTCAAGTCAACGGACCTTGGGCTCAGGCCAGTGACCTTGGCCTTCAAGCCAGTGTGGGATCAAGCCAGCAACCACAGGGTCATGTCTATGATCCCACACTCAAGCTGGCAACCCGTTCTCAAGCTGGTGAGCCTGCCCTCAAGCCGGATGAGTCCACGCTCAAGCCAGTGACCTTGGGTTTCAAACCTGGGTCCTCAGCATCCCAGGCTGATGCTCTATCCACTGTGTCACTGCCTGGTCAGTCTGTTATGTTGCTTTGTTACTTCACTCAGGTCATGGGTGAAAATATAAGCCAACAAGAAGTTTAGAAGTCATGTGATTTCATGCCTTTTCCCCTTTCATAAATAAGCAAATAGCTCAAAAGTTAAGTGGCTTTCTCAACGTATGAAGAAAAGACATTTCTGCTAATATGCACTGTAGAGGGGCAAGAGTCTTGTTTTTAGAAGAAGGGCTCTATGGCGCTTTTAGGGAATATTTTTCAGAGCATGAATAATGTTCTCAGTCTCGTTCTCTCAGCCCCCTACATTTTGCTGCACCCACATCAGGGACTATGGCTTCTGAGTGGCAGTACCTCCTCTTCAGAAGTGACTCAGTCCAGGCTATCTCCTCAAATCCATCCTTGTGGAATCCAGAACCTTCTCTAGGGCTCCCCCAGAGGGGCCAGCTGGGGCTAACTATAGGAGAGTACCCAGCTAGAAGATTTTCTATGGAACAGGAAGCCGCGCTGTGAGAAAAGGGTAGCTGTTTCCTACTATCTTACCATTGCCAAGTCTCTCTCTGCCATGATGTTTCTCTCAAACCTTTCAAGTAAAGTCATTAGTATCTGGGAGAACAGCAGAGAGACAGTCAGGCCAAACATCTGCCCAGAGGCTGACCTTGCACCTGGAAAGAAATTATTACCAACTCTTTTGGGTACTGGACCCAAACCAAGGTCCTCCTTCCCAGTGACCTTTGAGCTAATAGTACAAGACTGAGTTCAGCAAAGCAGAGTAGAAACTTCAATCTTTGACCTAGGAATGGAGAAGACTAAGCTCCTGTTCTAAGAGCACATTCTCCCTGCCTCAGAGGAGCCTTCTGTTTTTATAGGCTGTGGCGTGGAGTGATGACCTTGTCTGAGGCGTGCGTAGCTATTCTTCTGTTGCACACAGCACATTTGCACATCGTCCTTTTTTCACAAAAAAACCAAGATGGCCACACCGCCATCTTGGTTCTTGTGCTCAGCCTTCCTCCTTTTGCAGTTGGGAGTCCTTTCCAGTTCCTGTAAGCCAGTGGTCCCCAACCCCCAGGCCGCAGACCGGTACCAGTCCATGGGCCATTTGGCAACGGTCCGCAGAGAAAGAATAAATAAATGTTAAGCGTAATCTGGAGGGACCCGAAACATTGAAGACACAAATAAGATCCGTCAATTACACATCAAAGCTTTATTGTCTAGCTTGGCCAAGCGGCGGCAACTCCGACAGAGGTCCGAGGGAGAGTGCCGGCCCTTTGTTCTATTTAGTTTTTATAGTTTTGTAAGTGGGAAGTACAGAAGCAAAAATTGTAATTAGAAGCCCCTTACCACTATTGGTTACAGTCATATGTCCTTTAACATGATAGGACCACGTTCAATTTGCAAGCCATACATTATTTTGGAGAAAACAAAATTTACAAGCCAACACAATGGTAGAAAGATGTCTTTTTACATATTAAGAGGCATTTCTATATTATCTAGTGTTTATCTGCCATCTCTGTCCAGAGTCACACGTGTTAATCACACGCATTTACATAGGAGAGGTAGTTTCTGTGGGGACAAATGCCCGCAAATGGCTCATTGCTATAAGAAAAGGTTTATTTTGGCTTTTCTCTGCCTGTACCTGGCTAGCCATTCACCCCTTTCCCCACAGGCATGGTGGAATGTCTGGGAATCCATGTTTCCCACCCCTTTGCATTTACAATACAATGCCAAGGGCCATCCTGGTCATGCCAATCACACAGTACAGAGACTATTTCTCACAATTTCTCTGCACACCTTAACCCAAATTAATAAAATGTTCTTCAAGCCTCCCAAAATATTAATATTAATTTTGTAGCTTTTGGTACTTTACAATACCTGCGGGTGAGGTGGCGCAGTGGCTCCTCATAACTTACATTATTTCCATTTTATTTATATAAATATTTAAGTCTGAATGATGTTTTATTTTTAAAAAATGACCAGATTCTCTCTGTTACATTCGTCTAAGACTCACTCTTGACGCTTGTCTCGGTCACGTGATACATTTATCCATCCCACCCTAAAGGCCGGTCCGTGAAAATATTTTCTGACATTAAACCAGTCCATGGCCCCAAAAACGGTTGGGGACCACTGCTGTATGCAAATAGAGGTCTTGACATAGCTTAGGTATTGAAAACATTAGGGTTTTTTCAATGATAGTCTGATGTCAGAATCAGCACCCCACTTTTTTGCAGCCACCTGAACTTTACAGCCAGCAAGCCCGAGCTGAACCTCCTCATTCTTGCTGCCGCTGAAAGACTGAGGAACCACAACCACCAGAATGCAAAGAATACTTTTCATAAAAAAAAACTTTGGAGGAATGTTCTGGCATTTGCCGTTTTGATGCTGTCCACCCAGACTTGATGAGGAGCAGCTCTAAGGCAAGCCCATCCAGGTTCTGATCAAAGGTATGCACCCCTCCAAGGGAGGGAACAGACCAGCTTAAGTCTGGGCTAGTTAACAAGTCGAGTTCAAAATCCCATTAGCCAATAATCTTAAAACCACCAGGAATAATGACTTTGCTACATAGATATTTTAATGACTTTCAAAAAAAAAAAAAAAAAAAAAGCAAATCATCAAATTCATATCAGTAGATCATTGTTTTTTTTTATTTTCTTGTTTATTGTTTAATCTCAAAAGTTTTAAAGTGTACACAGAGGTAGAGAGGATAAAATAGTGAAAACTCACACACTTCTCACCTAGTTTTAATCCTTTTTAACATTCTGTAGTGTTTGCTTTATCTCTTTTTTTGCTACAGTAAGTTAGAGAAATTTGCAGATGTCATGACATTTACCACTCCCCTCCCTCCTCCCAAATAAGTACATTTTTCTGTGTAACATAATATCATGATCTTACCCAACAACATTAATAATTCCTTACCATCATCTCACACCCCTGTATCATTTCTCTAATTGTTTCCATAATATTTGGGGGCTGGCTCATTCAAATCCAGATTCAAGGATGGTAGACATGGGTTTTGTGTGTGTGTGTGTGTGTGTGTGTGTGTGTGTGTGTGTGTGTGTTGTATACACATGCTTGTATCACTATGGAGAACAGCTTTGGGGAAACCCAGATTTCTCAGCATTTTGAAATCACCTTCAAGCTTCTCTCTCTCTCTCTCTCTCTCTCTCTCTCTCTCTCTCTCTCTCTCCTTCACTTTCTAATGAGATAAACCCAAAGAGCTTGAGAACAAATACAGAATAAACAAGTCAGGATTTCCTACAGCCTCATGCCACCCACGGGCATTTCACTCTCTCTGGAACAAGCAGTCAGAAGCCAGGACAGGCCGTTCTTGAATGATGCACTCATTTATGCCTCAGGATCATTTTGAAGCTCGAGGTTGAATGCTCAATGGCTCTAAGTCCTTATATGGGACAGAGCAAAGTTTTGTACTATTCAGTCATTAAATGAATAACTTTACTGCTCTGACATCTTTTGTGGAACTCATTATTCCAAATTGCTGTTAATAATTACTTAAAATTTAGATTCACTGTGACAGCACAACTGCCAAACCAAATGGGAAGAATCAGCACTGTAAATGATGATAGACTGACATATGAAGTTAAAACCCATTTCAAACATAACACTCCAAACTCAGGATACTCACATTCATGAGTGATGAAATAGGAAGAGATCAGAAATGTGTTTTCTCCACCCACACCGACCCCCCACCTTTGGAAGCAAAATTGAGAACATGATTTTCTACATTCGTATAATGAAAACATTGTACTTGGCACATCTAGAACAGTAAGTGTAATTTTAGCTATTTTCCACAGAAAGCAGGAGAGGAACTAAAATTGATTGTGCAAATGGAGAAATTGGGGCTCAGAGAATTCAAGAATGTTGTTCATGTCCACAGAGTAGAACAAGGTTTGCACTCAGGTTTATCTTGTTTCACAGTTATCCATCTCCTTCTCTTAAAACCTTTTTATTGGAACATAATATTTATACCAAAAAAATATATGCAAGTTTTATATATGAAGTGCTGAAATTTTTACTCAGTAAACATTTCATTTAAACAATCCCCAAATCAAGAAACTGAGCATTACCAGTACCTTAGAAATGCCTCACGTTCTCTCTGCAACACTCACTCCACATAAAAACCCACTAGACTTGTTTCCAATACCATAGATTAGCTTTGTCTGTTCTTTTTTTTTACCATTGATTTGTGAGAGAGAGAAAAGGGAAGAGAGAGAGAAGAGAAAGGGAGAGAGAGAAGAGAAAGGGAGAGAGAGAAGAGAAAGGGAGAGAGAGAGAGATGTGTTAACTCATTGTTCCAGTTAGTTATTTCATTTAGCTGTGCATTCATTGGTTGCTTCTTATATGTGCCCTGACTAGGGATTGAACCTGTGACCTGGGCACACTGGGACAATGCTATATCCACTGAGCATCCTGGACAGGGCTGAGTTTTGTCTTTTATTTTAACTTATATAAATGTAATCATATAGCAAGTCCTCTTTTGATTTCTTTTGCTCCCCTTAGGTTTGTGAAATTTATCATATTGTTATAAGTAGTTTCAAAGCATTTATTCTCAGTGTTGTATAATATTCCACTGTAAAAATACAAAACAATATTTTTACCCATTCTGTGGTGAGTAAACATGTGAGCTATTTCCTGTTTGCTGGTATTACAAACAATCCTGTTCTGAATATTCTTGGTGAACTTATTTAACATCTGGGTCTATTGCTAGGAGTGGAATTATTAGGTCATGAAATATGCATGTTATCAGCTTTATTGAATAATACCAGGCAGTTATCCAACATGGCTATGCTAATATACCTTTATAGTAGTAACATAGGAGAGTTCAGTTTTCATTCTTGTCAACACTTGTAATTATCTTTTTCCTTTAGCACATTTTAGCAGTATTGGTATTAAAATTCTGTTCTCTCTTGACTTTCTTATTCCACCTGTCTCAATTGTACTTTATAGCTTACATTTTTGAGGTAGCAAACCAGAGCCCCTAAATGTGCACATGGGCCTCAACCATCCAGACAGGAGAAGCAATAAGCCCATTAACAAGATAGTGGAGTCTTCAAGTGAAAACTAGTGTCTTAGTAACTGCTTCATAAAGAACAGCAAGAAGAAGTGATTAGAAGTGCAGCAGATTACAAAATAAGCCCAATTCTCCACCCTGTGTACACGCCCTTTTTGCAATATGACTTTGCTGTTCCTCCAATCAAGAGGCATAGTGTGTTTTCCCAGCCTTTAAATATGAGCTGGCCTTCCAGTTCACTCTGCTCAGTAAAATGCAGCAGAAGTAGCAGTGTGCCAAGTTGGCTTAGAACTCAAGATGTCTTGATTGTTTTTATTAATATATATTTTTAATCCTGCTGAGCTACCAAGTGAATAGCCCATGCTGGTTTGCAGGAGGATGGGAGACAAATGAACCAGATGGCTAAAACCATCCAGATGGTCTGAAAGAACCACCCACTCATGAGACAGTTTCACTGAGATCAACTAAGCCTAGAACAGGTCAGCAGACCACTGGTCAACTGCAGATTTATTTTATATATGTACATATAATATAAAAGCTATTGTTTCAGTGCACTAAATTCAAGATGATTGGCAAAATGTCCTGTTTTACATATTTCTCAAAAGTGGTCCCCCTGCTTCAGTCTGACACTGAATTTCTCCATTCCATATTATCTCTTCTTCCTAGGAAATAAACTACTCTTAAATCTGTGATGTTCCCTAAAGGCAAGTGAGGTATAATTCTTCTCTTCTTTAGTTTTACTCCACCATCTTGGAAGACCCTTAAAGAAGATTTTTGGGACAATTTCTTGGTAAGAGGAGGCTCCAAGAGGAAAACCCTGCTGCCTAATCTAAGTTACTTCCGGACAATGACTGCACATCGGTTTTCAAGTCCAACCCAAGAAAGCCAGGCGTTGCCTGTGTCAGCACATGCAGCTCCCCTGAACTCTGATGTGCTGCCAGACAATCCTCCTCCCAAAGCAATCAAGTCGTCCCTTTGCCGGCGATGAGAATGACCGCCTTTGATGTCTTCCCAGGTCTGTGCTAAAGCATTTCCAATAAAGAAAATGACTCTGCAAAAATCCTTCCTTAGTAGAGAGGCAATGTGGCTGAGTAGGCCCAAGCCTAAAAGGCACAGGGATTGCTTGGCAGTTTGTTAACATGAAGACTACGGTCAAGACTTCGGTCAAGGATGGGGCCTGAGAGTCAGTACTTTTATTAGCTCCTGAGTGATGTTGATGGTGCTGGTCCATAGGCCATACTTGTAGGAGCAAGGGTCTAGAGCGCAGATTTTAGACAAATAGACCTGGGACCCAGTGGCGTACAGCCTCAGCTTCTCATTGCCTAGTGAGTTGGTATGAGATTTATGAGAAACTATGTACAAAGGAATGCTCCCAGCCCAAGCACAGGAGACATGGAGGGGTTATAGAGTTATTGTATTATGCAGGATGTAGTTGCCCAATATTAAGCGTATAGTCTCTCTTCTCAGAAATGGGTCTTAGTTCTAACCAGGATTTATTTCTAAGGGCAAAGTATCTGGCTGCTTTTGATGTTTCCTGAGTCCTGTCTTTATGTCCTGGCAGCCTTGAAGGCAGGAAAGCAGAGGTAGAATACAAGTTCTGGAACTTAGGTATTGCTAAGGGAGTCTTATTTATGATGAGAAAGGTTGAAAGTGAGGGTCATAGAGAAGTTACGGTGAGCCGGGGTCCCCTGGTTTACACCTATGCTGTCTCACTGCTTTCATGACCCTCATCCACATCCCAGACCTGTGCAGCTTTTGGTCCTATACATTTACCCTTTTATTATAAGGTTAAGTGAAATAGTTTTGCCACAAGCAAAAATGTTCACCAGTTTTCCAAATGCACTTTTTCATGCAAATCAGATAATTGAACAGCTGAAAGAATCAGATTTTGTAAAACTTTTCCTTTAGATATGTTCACTAAACCCTTGCTACTCCAAGTATGACCCAGGGACAAAGCATTGACATCATTCGGACATTTATTACAAAAGCTGAAACTCCTGAATCAAGGTCTCTGGGATGAGGCCCTGGAATCTGTGTCTTAACAGTCTCTCCAAGAGTTTGTGAGGCATGCAAAAGTTTGAGACGTGTGACTATCAGACCTCAGAACAACAGCATCAATTGAGTAACCCTTTCTTTGATAAAAATGTAGGATCCCAGGCTTTGACCATCCACCTACTCAACTAGAATCTATATTTTAACAAGACCCTCAGAATGTTAGTATGCCTATTAAAGTATGGAAAATAATGTTTAAGTCTAGAGCATATCTTGGGACCAATCTACCCGCCAGGGAACAAATTTAGATGGGTTGTAAAAGCAGACAATATACAAATAAATTATTGGAGAAATAGAAAAGTCCAGAGAGCACCGTCATTGCATTGCATTGAAGCAGAGAAGGAATGAGAGCTTCAGGCATTAATGTTCTGCCACTTACACAGCGGCTTACCCAAGCTTTGGGATGCACTGGGCTTCACTTAAGCCAAGTGAGTTATAAACAGTGTTCTTGCTGGAAGACAATTAGAAACAATTTGCATCTTGGCAACAACAATGAGGAAAGAAAACTTGTGGTTTTCTGTTTTCTCCTTCTTTCATTTGGACCAGAGATTCAGCAGAAATGGGAGAAAGTTTTATTATTTGGCATGGGTGATACATTATTTCCCAAATTTTTACTCAGGGCCCTGGATTTAAAATGGACCACTTCTGCCAATTTTAATTTGAGGTCCTAGGTATAGAAAAATATACTGTGGTTTAAAACAAACAAATGACAAACAAACAAACAAAAAACCCTTCTGGGCAAGATGCCTCAGTGAGACATAGCAATCTTGCCACCTACTTGTTCTGCACAGGACTGGCCTGTCAGTCTAGGTCAGCAGCCATGCCTAGGCTTTTTCTGGATGTTTTCATGATCTCGGGGTAAATATGGGTCAAGTAAACTCTTGGTATTTGTTCAGAATTGGCTACTGGAATCATCAGGGGGTATGAAATTTTTTATTTTTTTTTAATGAACAATCACATGCCAAAAAATTAAATAACCTAGAAGAAAAGAATAAATTCCTAGAAACATATAACCTACCAAGACTGAATCATGATAAAATAGAAAATCTGAACAAACCAATTCCTAGTAAAGACACTGACTCAGTAATCAGAACTTCCCAACAAACAAAAATTCAAGACCAAACAACTTTGCTAATGAATTCTACCAAACATTCAAAGAATAGTTAATGTCAATCTTTCTCAAACTCGTCCAGAATGTAGAACTGGAGGAAACTCTTTGAAATTTATTTTGTGATGTCAGCATTACCTGAGACCAAAATCAGATAAGGGAGCTATAAGAAAATAAAATTTATGTTTATCCCTGATAAAAATAAATGCAAAAATCCTTACAAAATGTTAGCAAACTGATTCATCAATACATAAAAAGGATTTATACATCATGATCAAGTGGGATTTATTTCAGAGATGCAAGAATGGCCCAATATTTTTAGATCAGTCAATGTGATGCACCACATTAGCAAAATGAAGGCTAACAATCTTATGATGATATCAGTAGATGAATAAAAATACATTTAACAAAATTCAACATCTATTTGTGATAAAAACTATGACCAAAGTAGGTACAGAGGGAACATACCTGAACATAATAAAGGACATATGTGACAAGCACAGCTAACATCAGACTCAATGGTGAAAAGCTGGGAGTGTTCCTCTGTCTCCCCATTAAATGGGAATATTGGACAGGCACTACCAAAGGAATAAAACTGGAGCACTGTCTTATACCACATACAAAACATTAACTTACAAAGGATTAAAGACTTGAACATAAGACCTGAAACCATAAAACTCCTAGAAGAAAACATAACGGTAAACTCCTTGATAGAAGTCTTGTGATGGTTTTTAAAATCTAAAACCAAAAGCAGAAAAAGCAAAAATAAACAAGTGGGACATCATCAAACTAAAAAGTTCTGCAGAGCAAAGAAAGCCATCAAAAGAAAGAAAGAAAGAAAGAAAGAAAGAAAGAAAGAAAGAAAGAAAGAAAGAAAGAAAGAAAGAGCAACCTATTGAGAGAAAATATTTGTAAATCACATATCTCATACAACTCAATAACAACAACAACAACAAAATCCTAATTAAAAAGTGACCTAAAGATCTGAATAGACATTTCTCTAAGTCTAATGAATATATGCAGATAGCCAACAGGTACATTTTAAAGATGTTCTAGATTATTAATCACCAGGGAAAGACAAGTCAACACCACAGTGAGATATTACTTCACACTTCTTAGAATGGCTATTATCAAAAAGACTAGGAATAACAAGTGTTGGCCAGGTGTAGGGAAACGGATAGCACTATGCACTGCTTGTGGGAATGTAAATAGGTGCAGCCACTATGGAAAACAGTATGGAGCTTTCTAAAAAAATTAAACATAAGCCCTGGCCAGTTGGCTCAGCGGTAGAGCGTCAGCTTGGTGTGCGGGGAACCTGGGTTCGATTCCCAGCCAGGGTACATAGGAGAAGCACCCATTTGCTTCTCCACCCCCCCTCCTTCCTCTCTGTCTCTCTCTTCCCCTCCCACAGCCAAGGCTCCATTGGAGCAAAGATGGCCCGGGTGTTGGGATGGCTCCTTGGCCTCTGACCCAGGCGCTAGAGTGGCTCTGGTCGCGGCAGAGCGACGCCCCAGAGGGGCAGAGCATCGCCCCCTGGTGGGCAGAGCTTCGCCCCTGGTGGGCGTGCCGGGTGGATCCCGGTCGGGCGCATGCAGGAGTCTGTCTGTCTCTCCCTGTTTCCAGCTTCAGAAAAATACAAAAAAAAAAAAAATTAAACATAGATTTACCATATAATCCAACAATTCTACTTCTCAGTATTTATCTGAAGAAAATAAAAATGCCAACATGAAAAGATATATATATGATATATATATATCATAAACATATATATATATGCATCCTTATGTTTATTGCAATATTATCTAAAGCAGGAGTCCCCAAACTTTTTACACAGGGGGCCATTTTACTGTCCCTCAGACCATTGGAGGGCCGGACTATAAAAAAACTATGAACAAATCCCTATGCACACTGCACATATCTTATTTTAAAGTAAAAAAAAACAAACAAAATGGGAACAAATACAATATTTAAAATAAAGAACAAGTAAATTTAAATCAACAAACTGACCAGTATTTCAATGGGAACTATGAGCCAGCTTTTGGCTAATGAGATGGTCAATGTGCTCCTCTCACTGACCACCAATGAAAGAGGTGCCCCTTCTGGAAGTGCAGTGGGGGCCAGATAAATGGACTCAGGGGGCCGCATGTGGCCTGCAGGCCGTAGTTTGGGGACCCCTGATCTACAGTAACCACGGTTTGTAAACAACCTGTGTCAATGAATGAATGAATGAATGAATGAAGTCCTTGTTTGTACACACACACATACAAAATGTAATAGTCATAAAAAATGAAATCCTGCCATCTGCAACATTGATTGGCTTTGAGAACATTATGCCAGATAAAATTATTCAGAAAGAAAAAGAAAAATAGAAAAATACTACATGATCTTTCTTATTGTGAAATCTATACATACATGCATACATTCATACCAAATTCATAGATATAGAGAGAATGCATTGATAGTTACCAGAGGTGGGTGGGGGTGGAGGCATGGGAGAAATGGGTAAACTATTTTTTTTTAGTTTAAATATATTGAATAGAAAAATAAAATGTATTTTTAGTTTCAAAGATATACATGTATATTTAGCAACTGCTGACTTAGCATATAAAACTCATCTTCCTCCTTGTGCAAATCCTCCAAGAAGCAGATATTAAGATGTGATTAGCCATGCAAGGGTGTTATTTGGGGAACTGCCTTGACAAAAAAAAAAAAAAAAAAAAATGGGAAGGAAGGCTGGTAGAGCATGCAGACCATGCTGCAGATATGGCCCCTGTGGAGGAGAGAGGGAAGGAGGAAGGTTGAGAACAAGCATCTAAGATCACTGTGCAGTTTAATAAAGGTTTTTCAAGGCTGTCAGCAAGTCCCTGAGCCAGAACAGGCTGTCAGAGGAGTCCTGCGTCTCCCAGAAATGGGCCCACCTGTGATGGATGTATGTAGCAGCTGGGACTGTCAGTCAACATCTCTCCCTGTAGATGGAGGTCTGCAAGACACATTTTCAAAGCCACAACTTTAGACCTCATCCTTCTCACCAAAACCCTTCAGTGGTGCCTAGTATTTAAAGAACCATATTCTAGCCTACTTGGCATCTCAGGAAGAGTTACATAAATAGGAAATACAACCAATCTGCATTCCACACTATCAGAGCAAGCTGTCAACTGTGTGTTTGCATGGAGATTCTATGTTCTCTTTGGAGAATTGACAATAAAAACTTTGGCATTGTTATGTGAAACTTCGACAATGGAATCATGATTCTTAACTAAAGTGTTGAATGTCATTGGATAGCCTTCAAGAAGGCAAGAGACCAGTGTGGGTTTGAAAGTGTGAAATGATAGGTATCCTGCCTTGGAACGCCAACACTCTTGTTGGCAGTCAGGATACTTTGAGCAGCTCTCTGAAATTTTCATAAACTCTCCTCTGACAGACTCTTGTCGCACAATTTTCAATAAGGGGCATCGACAGGGACATACTCTGTAGCACACTAAAGATGTCCAATTTCAATTTTAAAAAATCCTAAAACCAAGAACCAGAAGAACTGGGTTTAAATTTTATCATCTTGCTGTATGACCTTAAGCAAGTCACTTAACCTCTCTTCAAAGCTGTCATGTTTCACCCTTGGGAAATAGAGGTAAAGGTACTTAATTGCAATTCACTTGATAGATTTGTTTTGCTTGTTAAGTGACGTCACTATTTTGAAAACTGTGAAATGTCATACAAAGGAAGGATGATTGTGTGAGTTGGACTCAAACCCTATTAAGGAAAATAGTTTAAATTAAGGATACAAGTGGATTATAGCTGAAAACAGAAAGCCCAGGGAAGCAGAGTAGAACAAAGGCTTGACTATTATCTCTCTGCTGGGGTTTACTCCTCTCTTCAGACTGACAGATTCCTCTCTCCTCCATGTTTCTTCATTTAAATCCTGGCCTCTTGTGGATCTTAAGGGAAGAACCCTAGACCTGCAATCACTCACCCCCCATGAAAAACCTCTGCCGAGAAAAACCTGGGGTTATTTCCTTAGGAAGTACTTTGGACTAGAGTATTTCAGTAAGAAAGAAGAAATTGGGCATAACTGGCACCAAGATAGATCCAACAGGTGCAGAATATAACTTGGCAAAGTGACATCATTGCTATAAATTGGACTATTGAATAGAAATCTAGAAGCACGACCTAGCCCTTCTCAATCCAATCCACGTGACGTGGTACAAATAAAAAAAAAACTGCTTTAAGCCTCAGTTTTCTTGCTGTGGATAAAATGGATTTGGAGGAAATTCAAAGAAGATAATTTACATGAAAATATGTTATAAACTCTGAGATTGCAAAGAATGACGACCAGTGCTTCAAAAAGAACAGAAGCAAGCAAGTTGAGATCCTAACTTGCCAAGGAAGTGAATACAAACCAGTGAAGAAATTCACCCAACAGCAAGGAGAAAACACCACATTCAGGAAGGCTTTTGATAACATGCACCATTTTTGACAGATTCCAAATAGAAAGAATAGTTGATTAAGTAAGCAGTGCTATGGTGATGGTGAAGGCAATCCACTAATCTTTTCATAAAAGATAAATGGCAAAATTGGGTTGTTTTTTTTTTAACAAAGAATTGAGAGGGCCTTTAGAAATCAAAGAATCAGATTGTGGAGTCGGAAGCACTGCTCTCTGTAAATGTAATCTCTCTCTTTAAAAGCTGGTTTTTTCAAAGGCTTGCTGGTTGGCAGACAAGCAAAACTCAGAGCATATTCATGAAAGAACATACTGAGGACTTGCAAAGACCTTGGAGACAGGAGGCTTGCATCCCGTGCTGCTCTTAACTGGCTGTCTAAGGCAAGGTTATTTATTTCCTTTCTCTAGGCTTCTATTTCTTCAGCTGTAAAACTCTCCAGAGCCAAGGACTAACACTAATGTCCTTTCTATTTCCAATAGACTCGGATTTCCAATAGAACTCAACCAAACCATAGCCTTAGAAACCTTCAGAAATGCTAAATAACATTAAACATATTAAGTATGATAACACTGGTAGAGCAGTTTTCTACAGTCATGACAATATTGTAACAAATCACCTCCTTCTTAAGCTTGATTACTTAAAACAACCACCATTTTTATTTTTACAAGTCTATACGTAGACTGGACAAGTGGGCTGATGTAGCCTGGGCTTGGTTGATCTTGGCTGGGCTCACTCACATGTCTGTAGTCAACTGGTGTGTAGCTGGGGTTGACTGGCCTCTTTTGGCACCGCCTGGGCCAAGTAGAATGCCCAGGTCTTCTCGCCAATGACCGGACTCTCCCATCTTCCTGCAGCCTCTTGAAGGCTTATCACATGTCAGTGTCAGGTTCCATGAAAGAGAAGGGAAAAACACAAGACCGTTTGAGCCTAGGCTCTGAACTAGCACATCGTCACTTCTATTGCATTGCACTGACCAAAGTAAATCATATAGTCAGACTTACAGGTAAGGAGGTAGGCTTCACCTTTTCATAGAAGGAGCTAAAAAATCACATTGCAGAAGTTCATGGAACTACAGCGATGAAGAATTGGGAAAATTTTGGCCACACATCAACACAACTAAATGGTATCTAAATAGTTCTATCTGATTCTTTCTGAAACCTTTTGCAATGTATTGATATATTTTGAAAATCAGATAATTTAAAGCTTCACATACTCATAGCCAGGAGAATCCCAAGTAGTAGCATAGTGTTCAGCTTTTCTGGAAAATCCTAGGAACAAACACGAAAACAGAGACATGGCATTTACCTAAGGAATTACAGGTTACTGGATAGTTTATATCTTTTTAAAAGGACTGGTAAAGTCCCAGGTAACCCTCAAGGCTCATTGCTCTTTCACCCAGTTCATAGCTGACAACCTCGAGTTTTCTCTAGTGCAGTCATTCTGAAAACTGTAACAGATGCAGATGGCATTACCAGATCGTGAGCTAGTGATTCAAACAGAAGCCCTGAAGCTTCTCTATCCATGTTAAAGGCGAGTGGTTCCCACATGCTAGAGATAAAGACATCACTCTTCTCCCAGTTGCTCTTCCCCAGCTGTCCAGTTGCACGAGCCCCATTTTAAGTGCTCAACAGGCCCAGGTGGGCAGTGGACAGTGCAATAAAGAAGACTCCTCCACTTCAGAGGGCCTGATGGAGAAGGAAGTGATTTGGAAATGTCTGAAGCTAGCTGGAGAGCACTGGCCCAAGTGGGGCATCAGGCAACCCTGGGACATGAATGAGGGAACTGGACACCTGTGAGCAAAGGAGATGGCTGTCCAGAATAGCCATCATGACTCAGGTGGCATGGCCCTAGTTTTCCTGACTACACATTCACTCAGCGACCTGGGGTGCCACATTTTCTTTCTTTGAATATTATTGTGTTCTTCAGGAAAATAAAATGGTTAGAGTAGATCAGGGCTTCTCAAACTTGTGAATCATCTGAAGATTTTGTTAAAAGGTAAATTCTGACATAGCAGGTGAATGAGGCCTTAGAGCAGGGGTCCCCAAACTTTTTACACAGGGGGCCAGTTCACTGTCCCTCAGACCATTGGAGGGCCGGACTATAAAAAAAAACTATGAACAAATCCCTATGCACACTGCACATATCTTATTTTAAAGTAAAAAAACAAAACGGGAACAAATATAACATTTAAAATAAAGAACAAGTAAATTTAAATCAACAAACTGACCAGTATTTCAATGGGAACTATGCTCCTCTCACTGACCACCAATGAAAGAGGTGCCCCTTCCGGAAGTGCGGTGGGGGCCGGATAAATGGCCTCAGGGGGCCGCATGTGGCCCTCGGGCCGTAGTTTGGGGACCCCTGCCTTAGAGGCTGCATTTCAGACCAGCTCCTGGTTTCAGATACTCCTGGTCCATGGACTGTTCTTTGAGTTACAAAGGATTGGGTAGGTCATGGAGTCATTGAACGTTGCCTTAGAAAGAATCCTTACCAATTCTTTATTCTAATTCTACATTTAAAGAATTCTCTCCATCAAGAGTTCCTGAGTTCTAGAAAAAGGTCCATTCACCTTCCTAAAGCGACCCTGTGTCCATGGCTCTATAAGAATTTAATGCTCATTTGAATGGTTCTATAAAACAGTGACAATGACTTCAGAGCAACTCCATGGTTTCCTTATAAGGGAAGGCTTGATTTTGCCTAATGGCCTGTATGAAGTAAAGAACTCTTCTAGTTTATATATTGCACTTAGTAGGAATGGAGTAATCTTTGCATAAATGAACACTCAAGGTCACTTTTCTCAGGATTAATTATATGGAGTGTAATATGGCTATCCCTAATAGCATGTCTATTCTTACTCAAAATTAGCAAGCAGAGCAGAGGAGAAGCAGCACAGAATCATACACCAAGTGAGAACTGCCCAGAGGCAGTGGTTGGCCTTATCTTTCCATGTCAATTGGCAGACTCAGGGGCTGGCAGAAAAATAATATACTATTTATGTGTGTGTGTGTGTGAGTGTGTATGCACACACACACACACACACCATAATCTACTACACAGCTCACTTCAACCAAGCCCCACGGGGTACTCTCAAGCTCATAGCTCATTAGTCTTGAATCTCAGATCTGCCTCTTTCTCATGAACCAAGCGATGCATGCTTTCAGTGAGCCAGACCAGCAGATGCGGTCCTTCGGCCTCTTTATGGGAGCCATTCAGCCCTTCCTAAATGGGTGGGTGTGTTTTCCGTATTAGCAACTTGGATTTCAAGGCTGGGAATAATAATGCTTAGGAAGCTGGAGTACAGAAGAAAAGAATAAAGGGCAAAGGACGAAAACCAACAGGGAAAGGCAATTACAAGGTGTATTAATGTACGCTCTGCAGAGGGAGGGATTTATTACACTTTCAGGGGTTTTGTTTTGTTTTGTTTGGGGTTTCTTTTTTTTTTTGCAAGAAAGGTAAGAGGGAAGGAACTGATATTTGTCAGTCTGAATTGGAGAAGTGCAGTCGCAGAGAATAAAGGGAGCTTTAGAAAGTGGGCAGCTGCGGCAGAGCCCGAAGCCATGGCACTTGATACTACAATATAGCCTCTTAGTGATTCTGAGCGGCTTTTGAGAACAGCAGGGAAGGCATTCAGAGTGAAGAACAATGGCACATGTCAAGGATGAAAGGAAGAATATAAAGTTTAAAAGACTGTTGATTGACAAGGAGGACAGATCAAAGAGACAAATTCATATCAAGTATTTATAATTACAATGCTAGTAGAGATCAATAATTGCAAGAAGAAAAAATATATATAAAAAGCCAATAGCATTCAATCTTAAAAACAAATAAATAAGAACAGGGAAAAAAAAATCTGGTCAAAGACTCAGTCACCATTTCAACTATTCTGACTTCTTCACTGTGTCTTTTGTTACACAACTAATGGCTAAAAGGGAGTTTTATAAGTGTGTTTGAATTTGTTTGCCTTAAATATTATACAGTGGAAATATTTGGGGGAAGCACAAGATGGAGCTCAATGATAATCACTGCGAATCCAGCCTAAGGGAAATATTTGAGGAGGAGCTTTTGCGATCTCTGCGCAGGACACGTTTTGCAGATTCTGAATCTCCACCACCAGGGTTCTCCGGGCTGGTTCTCACTTCCTTCTCGCTTCCATTCTATGCACCCACACAGGTGTGGCTGTGGAAAGCTTCCTCGTGGCAGTTGGGGAAGCCGGGCTTAAGGAAAAACCCTGGCTCTCTGAACTTGCTCAGGCTTGCTTAGGACCAGCGTGGTTTAGAAGCTCAAGGAGAAATGTTGAAATCAGTCATTGCAAAATCACTTTTGCAATAAGTAATGAATAAAAAACTGAAGGAAAATCTCTTTCCTCCCCAAAGTAAAAATCTACCATGGAACTTGTCTGAACAGCTCCTCATAATAGAACTTTAAAGGCAACATAAACTAAAATGTTTCTCATGGCCAAGGCCAGAACCTCCGGCCATCTTCAACTGATTCATTCCTTCGGTAAATATCTGTCAAGATGAGGTATGTGGCAATTCAGCTCTGGACAGTGCTGAAGAATTAGGAACATGATGACTCTCTTGACAGCCCTTAGATATCAGCTCAGATGTCACCCCTCAGACAGTCATTATCTGACACTCTCTCTTACCTCGCTCCACCTCATTTGTTCTCTATCATTTGGCTCTGGTTATTTCCATCATAGCCCTCCAAACATCTGAATTCTATTATTTAAAAATATTGGGTCTATCTCTACCCACTATGGTATCACTATGAAGATCCTTATGAATCGTTCACTGCCAGATCCCGAGCATTGGGGATAGAGCTCATAGAGAGTAATATCTTTAAAATCTGTTTATTAATGAAATGAATGAAGATGGTACAAACCACCCAACAGCCTTCCAGCTCAGATACAGTAGTATTACACACAAAGAGAAAACTACAAAGAAGTAAGTGAAAGATCCCAAAACAAACTCGATAACTTTTTATAGAGATTAATTTTTAAAACATATCTTTGAATAAGACCATCAGAGAAGACTATCCCCAGTTTGTAATCAATTTCCATTTGTGGATTCAAATTTGTGTGAAAAAATTTAAATAATTACATAAGCAATAACTAACTCTCTTTTTCAAAGCGACATTCTGGCAATAACATGTTCTGATCAATAGAAAATTATGGGTCTAGAAATTATGCAAAAAATGCACATGGGCATTGAATATGTGTCAAAGGAGGCATTTCAAATAAGCAAAATAGTGTTAGATTGTTTAATAAAAAGCACTGGAAAAGCTGGTTTGTCTTTTTTAAAAGTAAAATTGTTCCTCTTTGTTCCAATACAATTTGCACATTCCTTTTTAATGCAATTAAACTAAAGTTCTAAGGAGAATATTGGTAACTTGTAACATAATTTGTAGTGGGAAATTTATATAACTTCCTAATTAATATTTCAACTTCTAAAGAACAGAGTCAAAAGAGAGATAATAACCAGGGAGAATATTCGCTGGAACCCCAGGAATGCCCCAGTCGGGGACGCCAAGGAGGCGCGTGTGCAAGGCCAGTCTTCCCCGTGCCTGGACCTGGTGGGTATCCAGCAGCCTCTTCCTGGGGCTCTTCCCCGTGCCTGGACCTGGTGGGTATCCAGCAGCCTCTTCCTGGGGCTCTTCCCCGTGCCCGGACCTGGTGAGTATCCAGCAGCCTCTTCCTGGGGCTTTTCCCCGTGCCTGGACCTGGTGGGTATCCAGCAGCCTCTTCCTGGGGCTCTTCCCCGTGCCCGGACCTGGTGGGTATCCAGCAGCCTCTTCCTGGGGCTCTTCCCCGTGCCCGGACCTGGTGGGTATCCAGCAGCCTCTTCCTGGGGCTCTTCCCCGTGCCCGGACCTGGTGGGTATCCAGCAGCCTCTTCCTGGGGCTCTTCCCCGTGCCCGGACCTGGTGAGTATCCAGCAGCCTCTTCCTGGGGCTCTTCCCCGTGCCTGGACCTGGTGAGTATCCAGCAGCCTCTTCCTGGGGCTCTTCCTCAGCTTTCCCCAGACTGGATATCAGCACAGACAAACCAGTTGGGCAAAGTGATGCAGACTGGACTAGTGGGAAAACAAACTTCCAAGGTGGGAAAAGGAGTTAATTTGAGAAGCCAACCATACATTTTCTAGCCATTAGAAGACAAATAATAGATCATTTGGCAGTGTTTTTTAAAATATTTCTGACTTACAGAAAAAATGAAAAGTGTGTATTTTGTATTATGAACTATTATTAACACACACACACACACAGCAAAACAAAAGTTTTATTAAAACATACCTTAATGCTAATGCATATAGGTCACTTTGATATTTTCTTTTTTTAAAGCATTGTTTTAAAAATATTTTTTTCTTTTTAATTTACTTTTTATTGTTAGGTAATAGGAGGGGATATAGTGAGGCAGATTCCCACATGTGTCCTGACTGGGATCAACCTGGAAACCCCATCTGGGGCCAATGCTTGAGTACTGAGCTATTTTTAGTGACTGAGTCTGATGTGCTCCAATGCAGTTATCCTCAGCACCCCAGCCAATGCTCAACCAATTGAGCCACTGGCTGTGGGAGGGGGAGGGAGAGAGAAGAGGGAGAGGGAAAAAGAAAAAAGCAGATGATCACTTCTCCTGTATGCCCTGACCAGGAATTGAACCTAGGACACCCATATACCAGACAGACACTCTATCCACTGAATCACTGGGCAGGGATACTTTATTTATTTATTTATTTTTAAGTTTGTTTGTTTTTTTTAATGAGAGGAGGGAAACAGAAAAACAGACTCCCACATATACCCTAATCAGGCTCCACGGGCCATTGCTCACCAACCAAGCTATTTTTAGCACCTGAGGCAGAGACTCCACTAAGCCATCCTCAGTACCCAGGGACAACTCACTGGAACTAATTGAGCCATAGCTGTGGGAGGGGAAGAGAGAGAGAAAGAAGGGGGAAGAGGAGGAGTGGAGAAGCAGATGGTTGCTTCTCCTGTGTGCCCTAACAGGAATCAAACTTGGGACATCCACATGCCGGCCAACACTCTACCACTCAGCCAGTTGGCCGGGGCCACTTAATTTTTTTAATTAAAAAAGTTTTTTTTAATTACAGTTAACATTCAATACTATTTGATATTTTCTATCTCTTTCCATTTTATTTTATTTTATATCATTAGAAAGGAACGTGCATATAGTTCTATATCACTGTATACTATATGTGTGTACACCTGAAACCCATATAATTTTAATATAAAATATCACCCCAATAAAGTCATAATTCTTTAAAAAAAACAGAATAAAAATCTAAGAATTAAAAAGAAAGAAATAAAAGTGCTAGTTTTGACACACACAGAGACTTTATTGCATTATCTAATAAGGGCATGAAACTATAATTTGAACAACACAAACAAGATTACATGTAGATTACCTTCTAATCAGATTGACCTGGGTCCTAGATGCAGACTGAGTCACTCATAATTATTGCGATAGTGGATACTTCTCTAACTTGTTGCTTAATCTGTAAAATGAGCCTATTAATTCCTAATATTTAGATGGCTGAAGAATGAAATTGTATAATGTGTGTAAAATATGTGAAGTTTGGCCCATGGTGACACCAGGGGTCCACTTCCCATTTACTGCACAAGCATTCATGGAAAGAAACAGATACGGCCGCTGTCCTCATGTTGCCTGCCTTGTCACTGTGAAGACTACTACTTGATCATGCCATCCAGCCACAGTGAAAGACCAGTTCATCAGAGCTTTCTACACTGTTCTGAAGAAATAGAGGATGTGGTAGTGCATAGCCGGTAGAAAGGAAGCCAGGAAACAGAAAAATTCGTTTGTCATGTAGCCTGATTTTCCTATGGCAGGGACCTCAAGCACAAGTGATTCTGTTCTCCAGGAGAAATTTGTGGCTATCATGAGTGGAGGCTGCTCTTGACACCTAGGGGAGGATGCCAGGAATGCTGCTAGACACCCTACAAAGCACAGGACAGTCCCCACAACCAAGAAATATCTGGCACCAACTCTCAATAATGCCCAAGTTGAGAAAGCCTGTGTTACCGGAACTGAACCACTGTGATATCTGGTGATTTGGAAGCATATTCAGAGTCTTGGTATGGGAGATTGCCTGGGCAAGTCTCCAAGGTCTCAATTTCAATTTTTCCATCTGCAAAATGGGTATAACAATATCTGTTTACCTCCATAATTGTTTGAGAAGTACAAATCTATCCAAAGATAAAAAGTTTTAAGACTAGGTCATTAATTGTAAATGGGTACATTATTATTATTAGCCTTTTTAAAAAATAAAAAAAAATGCTAATAAATATCAAAGATTCTGTCAATTAAGAGAGATATATCAAAGACACAATGTTGGTGTAACTATGACACCAGCTCCTAATCTACGACTAGGTGTAAGGCTCATTTAGCAGAGGGTGTAGGGGGAAGGTGTTTACAACATCATGGGTTCAAAAAGGAATCAAAATTAAATTAGTTTCTTAATAATGCCAACATTCCAAACATCTAATGTAAAAGTAAACATAGAATATATTATTACACATTATTCATTCTGTTTATAGATACTTCCCTTTTCAATACTGTCCCAGACCCAGGGAGCCAATAATACAAACTGTGCCAAGAATTACAAATTGTGTCTTGCTCAGTACTTGACTATTTTTTTTAAGTTATCAAGGTTCACTTAAAAACCAAACTTGCCAGTAGCTGTTAATAGAACATGAGAGGATGAGTCAGTCGTTTTTTTTTTCCTTCGCGTGCTCACACCTCAGAATTGGTGTCTCTCTTAGAGGACCATTTGTCCTGAAAGTTCATTCAGTATGCTAGTCCATTCATCTCCTTTTAGAGGGTGGGAGAGAGAGAGAAGCATCAACTTGTTGTTTCCCTTAGTTGTGCCACTAACTGCTTCTCATATGTGCCCTGACTGGGGCTCCAACCTGTGACCTTGGTGGTGGAGCCCACACCCTAGGGATCTAGCTGGTGACCCCAGGCTTAACTGAGTTCACTCCAGGAGGCCACTCTATGCATTGCGCCACCAACCAGGGCTGTTCATCTCCTTTGTATCGCCAGCACATACTCTGTGAGCCCCAAGAAAAGGGTCTTGCCTTGAGGTGTAGCCTTGTAAAGAGTTGGTATGCCACACAATCAAGTGAATCAAGTTCTGTGACTGTTTCTCAAGAGGCTTTTCCTCACTGCTTTCAGCCTCTCCTTGCTCTCCTGCGTATCTGCAGAGATGCTTGGTGAGCACTTTCGGAAGGAAATAAACATGGCCCTGTCCTCACATTGCTTGTGTTCTCACTGTGCAGCGAGGAAGTTAAACAATGCTGCTGGGTCAGGACACCAGGCTGTAATCAAAGCAAATTCCCCATAGCTCTGTATAATTTTTTTTAAAAATAAGGACCCCATTAGTCTTTCCACTGGGACATCACAGGATCAGCACACACCCCAGATTGCAGAGCAACTTGGGACAGGGCTGGGTGCCAGGTGGGCATGAAGCTTGCACAGTCACAAGGACCAGGATGGCATTAGGGAGGAAGTAAGATACGAGCTGATGATAGATTATTGACTTTTCAAAGTTACTTAAGCCAAAGGACAGTACATATAGTAGAGTTAAAACATTCTTTGAGACCTTTTCAAAAAAGTTGATTAAAATATAAACAAGGTCAGTCCTGATCAATATAACCAAGCTTTCCTTTAGTACTTGTTAAGAACTAAATCCTGCAACCCAGAAGATTCTGTGATTACTAGAATAATAATAATAATAAAATCCTTGGCCACTTACCTCAAAAAGCTCACAATCTATTGAAGAATCAAGAAAGTCTACGAAGGCCCTGGCCGGTTGGCTCAGCGGTAGAGCGTCGGCCTGGCGTGCAGGGAACCCGGGTTTGATTCCCGGCCAGGGCACATAGGAGAAGCGCCCATTTGCTTCTCCACCCCCCCTCCTTCCTCTCTGTCTCTCTCTTCCCCTCCCACAGCCAAGGCTCCATTGGAGCAAGGATGGCCCGGGTGCTGGGGATGGTTCCTTGGCCTCTGCCCCAGGTGCTAGAGTGGCTCTGGTTGCGGCAGAGTGATGCCCCGGAGGGGCAGAGCATCGCCCCCTGGTGGGCAGAGCATAGCCCCTGGTGGGCGTGCCAGGTGGATCCTGGTCAGGCGCATACGGGAGTCTGTCTGACTGTCTCTCCCGTTTCCAGCTTCAGAAAAAAAAAAAAAAAAAAAAGTCTACGAATAATATGAATAATGGCCTAAAGCAGTGATTCTCAAAGTGTATGCCAGGGTGCACTGGTGCACCCTAGAAGATTTCCAGGTGCGCCCTATGGTATTCCAAAGAAATATGTGCCTGTTGGGGACCAAAAAACCAACAGGGTTTTTGGCGTGTAGATTTTTGGGGGACAGAGGTGTGGGGAATTGGCTGTAAGCTGACAGTCTGCCCAACCCCCCACCTCACTTGCATGATTAGGTTGCAAAAGGCTGTTAAGCTGTGGTGCTGGATTGTTTACACTACCCCCCATGTTCCCCAGAAAGACTGGAGGCAAGTTTCTTCTATCCTTTGTTCGGTGTAAAGTTAAGACGATATGTATGATGGGGGTTTTCTGCACTCAACACAAGAGTAAAAAGAGAGGAATTCTTCAATGTATTGATGAGGAAATGAGAGTCTGCCTTTCAAATATATGCCCAAACATTGAAGAAATTGCTAGGACACATCAGGCTCATGTTTCTCATAAACACAAGAATGAAAAAACACGTTTGTGCCAGCACCTGCCAAATTTACTAAATCTTACTAAGATCGTATCTATATATATAAAAAGATAACTTTTTTGTCTTTTTTTAATCTTTTAATTCCTCTTTTTTACAAATTCTAAAAAGTATAACTCAAAAAAATATAACATAAAAATGCTTTTTAATGTCAGAATAAATTTAATTTTGTTGTATTTATTTCGATTAATTATCGTAAAAGCATGTTGGAACTTTCTATTTTTTTATTTAACATTTGACTTATTATATTTCTCAGATTTTTGTACATAGTGCACCTACAATTATATGTAGAGTTTTGAATGCGCCCCAACTTCAAAAATTTTGAGAACCACTGGCCTAAAGTGAGATAGATGGTGATGGAGGATAGGAGTGTGCTGGCTATGCTGGGAAGTATCATATGGATAAAGTTTTTTTAATTTTAATTTTATTTAGAAAATTAAGTTTAATGGAGTGACACTGATTAATAAGAGTAGCTAGGTTTCAGGTGAGATATGGGTCATGTTAACAGGAGACTTAAAGAGAAATGAGACAAGGTGTAGGGAATGACTGGCACGGGGCATGTGATCATGAGCTGCAGCGATACAAGCTGAGAAGCGTGATTCATATCAGGGGATGTCTATAGATGAGCCTGGAGGGGTTGGCAAGGCCAGAGCTTAGAGAACGATGATTCCAGGCTGGGATGTGTGGGTTTCATAGAATTCATCTCACATACTTTGGCATTTACGCACCTAATAAATTTTCCCAGATTAAGTGGGGTGTTCACAGAGGGTGTCATATTTTTCTCTTGCCATTGCATAGCATTAAGAAACTAATTTACTGTCTACTGCCGTAATCTGTCACACAAATTCCTACTGAAAAATTATTTCATGTCTTCTTCTTGCCTTCCTAGATACACCTAAACCTATACTTCCCAGCCTCCTTTACTACAGATTAGGCCATGTGACTTGTTCTAGCCATTAGTCTGGGATAGGAGCACTTTAGGGCTGAGACAGAGAATATGACTCTGGAGGGCCACATGTTTCAGGTGGCATTGTTAAAATGTGTAAGCAAGTGTTCTGAAATCCTGCATCGCTGCTTGGAAAAGTGATTCCTCAATATGCCACTAGATCAACAGTGACCATTATATGAGTTAAGAGATCAACTTTCATAATAAGCCTCTGATATTTAAGGGTATGTTTGTTACTGTATTTGAGCAAGCTTATGCTGGCTAATACAAATTATTTCTATTTTATTCATTTATTTTTCCTTTTTTAATTTATTCATTTTAGAAGGGGAAGGGGGAGAGAGAAAGAGAGAGAAGGAGGGAGGAGCAGGAAGCATCAACCCCTATATGTGCCTTGACCAGGCAAGCCCAGGGTTTTGAACCAGTGACCTCAGCATTCCAGGCTGATGCTTTATCCACTGTGCCACCACAGGTCAGGCCTAACACACATCATTTCAGGAAGAGAATAAATACACTGGCAAATTTTAAGATCGGAAAGAAAATGATCCAAGAATAAAGTGTAATCTTCAAAATTCAATAAGTTCAGTATAACAAAGAAGTCCCTGTATCTTATATATTCCTCATTCTACTTTGGATATAAAAGAAAAACTAATTTAAGACTAATAATTTTCCATTAAAATAGAATATAACTTTGCTAAAAGAAGGACACTGGAGGGTTTGAGGTGGGAGATGGCTGCGACATGATTAGATTTATATTTTTAACAAGACCAGTCTACTGCCCACTGAAAGCGAGCTGCAGAGGCCAATGAGAATGATGATGTCAAAGACGGGATGTCTCAGAAGAGTCATGGATAAATGCACGTTGTATGGAGAAACAGGACATGTGGTTTACCACCAGGAACGATCCCCTTTAAGTGGACCAGTGCTAGCATCTTGAGGATGGTTTTGTAAAATGTATTATTTCTAGGAGATGCTGAATTTTTAAAAACTTCTACTTCTCTTTATATCCTTTCATGAATACCTTGCTCCTGCTAAACTGCTTTTCTCTCAGCTTGGAAGGTCTTTTCCACTTGCATATCATAATTTGTGTGTGCACGTGTCCACACTCAAACATGCAGTCACACATACTGTAGGATCCACATCATAATACTTGCCATTTGATGCTTCCCAGGGCTTCCTATTGTGATATAAGTTGCCCATGGTGCTAACGTTTTTATTATCTAAACTATTGATTGCCTTCTCTTCTTCTCTCACTTCTCTACTCTCTTCTGGGGCTTCCTTTACCTCCCAAATAAACTACATGCACTTGACCCCATGAATATATCAGGGGCTACTTTTGGGGCAACCCAAATTAACACACAGTCTCATTTATACTCACAATTTAATTATAACCTCTGAGAGGAAACTTTCTTGGATGACTCATGCAGAAGAAATTCTCTTCATCATCTTAATTCTCAAAGCACAGAATATACAATTTTCTACCTAATGATGTATGCATTTTTTGCCCATACTAATTTCTCTGTAAGACTGCAAGTTCCTAAAGGCATACTCCACACTCCTTCCAATATGTGTGTTCCATAACACCAGACTGAGTACTGGAAAAGAGAGAGAGAAAGAGAGAGAGAGAGAGAGAGAGAGAGAGAGAGAGAGAGAGAGAAAGAGAAGAGCTTGACTAAATTTGGCTCTAAGCTGAGGACTTTTATTGTTCATATTAAAAATAATATAATTTTTTTTTTGTATTTTTCTAAAGCTGGAAACGGGGAGAGACAGTCAGACAGACTCCTGCATGCACCCGACCGGGATCCACCCGGCACGCCCACCAGAGACAGGACACTCTGCCCACCAGGGGGCTATGCTCTGCCCCTCCGGGGCGTCACTCTGTTGTGACCAGAGCCACTCCAGCGCCTGGGGCAGAGGCCAAGGAGCCATCCCCAGCGCCCGGGCCATCTTTGCTCCAATGGAACCTCGGCTGCAGGAGGGGAAGAGAAAGACAGAGAGGAAGGAGCCAGGGAGGGGTGGAGAAGCAGATGGGCGCTTCTCCTGTGTGCCCTGGCCGGGAATCGAACCCGGGACTTCTGCACGCCAGGCCGACGCTCCACCACTGAGCCAACTGGCCAGGGCCGATATAAATATTTACTAAGAGTGTTTACCGTAAGACATCAAAACGACCTTTGTAGATTGTAATAATTGACTGAAACCAGCTAGATATGTTTAAGAGAGGTCAATGGAATGTCTGGGGTCAAATAATTATTTATATTGGTGGACAACAGCATGACTAAATGTCTAATTATATAAAAATTTACATGGTTTACAGAGTCAATATTCTTCAATAAGACCCAAAATATGGTGGTTAAAAAGAAATACTAATACAATTTTAGAAGGCATCAGTGGACATGATCTCGTTCTTCTGAGAACCTGGTTCTAGATCTAGATAATAATTTTTTAAATTTTTTCCAACTCTTCCAAATGCCACACAGATAGTACTGGGGGTCCTCAGAGATTCCCTCACAGGCACTCACAGCAGTGAGTAGAGTCCATCATTTCTCTGTGGTTCACTGTTCCATGTTTCCTGGGGAGTTTGTATTATAGCCCACCAGTGGCAGAATGACAATGTGCTGAAGGCTCTTCTGTTCCCTTTCCTCTCGAGGTCTAGCTTTCTAGAGCTCAGCTCTAGCATAACTCCAGTGCTGGAAGCACTCCACCTGCTTGGCTACATAGACTTAGAGCTAGGCTAGCTCATGCTCTCAGTGCCCTAGGGCTTACACTGTAAGCCTTACAGCCTCCTGCACAACATAGTTACTCAGGTTTGAAGACAATGGACAGAGTTCATGGATGGCAGACAGCTGTTTAAAAACTCTGATGCTGGCGTCTTGTACTTGCACAAGATTTCACGTGACCATCTCTTCCTTTAGAATCTCTCATGAACATCAGTCCATCACGGAAGCTCCCTCAGACCTGGTGAATAGGCCTGAATTCTAGGGTAGGCATCACTGAGCCTTAACCTAGGACTCCACTCCCTGCTGGCGTCAGCCACAGTGGGTTTAAATCCTAGCTCCACCAATTACTTAATAAAAGAATTTTTATGAGTAGTAAATGAGATGATACATAGAAAGAACTTTGCACAGCCCTGGGCACAAGCTAAGTTATCAATGGATGGTAACTGCTATTATCATTATTAAAAAAAATTATAATTACACATTATTAGGAGTCTGTGCCAACCTAAAAAAAAAATCAACATCTAAGGAAACTTACCTATAGGATAGTGTCTGTACAAACCACTCAGGAGTCTTTGCTGGCAGATGTTTAGGCCATGTATGATATTTTATAGTTTTAAAGCCAGTGCCCTAAAACAATGGGCTGCTCTTCCCAAGTACTAAGACAGAATGTAAGTGAAGGTGTTTAAGTTAAAGTGCACAGCATACTGTTTTATGTCTGTTTATCATGCTTCTCAAAGCGATCTTTATTTACTGTGTGAGGAAAAAGGTCTCTGGCTATCTCTATCAAATCAAACAGTGTATTCCTGAAGCTTAGGGACCAAAGTAAATGAAAACCTTTGAACAGTAAATTTTTGAAGCAATATTAAGTATAGAAATTTTTTGAGCAATGCACTTTAAAAAGCTGTTGTTATTTTATTAAAACTTTATTTATTTTTTAAAAAGATTACTAATATTGATATTATGAAGATGGCCATTAGTCTGTCGTTTCTGTTAGTCAGTACAGACCTCACCATGTTGTCTCTGGAGCCACTTAAGAAGCTTTTGATAAGGTAGAAAAAGATCTATCTGAGAGTAACCATGGAATGTGTGTCCAAGCCTAGAAATCTGAGCATTTGCTCAAATAGTCCAAGTGGATGTACTGATTTTATATAAGTTAGTGAACTTGGATGGACTTTGTGTAGCTGTAGATGGCAAATTCCTCATAGAAGAGGACAAATATACTGTGATGGAAAATGATTTGATTTTAGGTGATGGGCACACAACACAATCAACAGTTGAAATGCTATAGAAATGTTTACCTGAAACCTATATACTCTCATTGATCAATGTCACCCCCATTAAATTTAATTTTCAAAAAAAAATGTATATTACACATACACACACATATATACATACATGCACACACACATGTGTGTGTAATGCTGTGGAGAAAGAAAAGAGAGCAACAACAAAAAAAATCCTGTCCTTAACATTTATAGACATTTCCCCAAAGAGGTAATGTGAGTTGCCTCTTGGGAAAAGAATGAATTTTCCAAAAAAAAAAAAAAAAAAAAGAAATGATGGGGCAAAAATGATTAGTAATTTAGTTTGTGTAAAAATGGAATGGACTACTTTACAAATTAATGCCCTTTAAACTTCAAAGGAACCTTTCAGTTGCAATTTTTTGTGTATTAGGAAACAAATCTAGGCAGGTTTAGTGAACTGCAGTTTCTCTAAGGAAGTATCAGAGGTAGAACTAGGGCCAAAGTCCCTGACTTGCGGTCTCATCCTCCCCACAACCTGACCTACTCCTTTGCCCCAGCAGAGGCTCACTGGTCCAGGGTGTCACATTATTATTCACTACAGAAGGCTCCTCAAATTCTGTAGTGAAGGACCAATTTATTCCCCAACATTCATATATATATATATATATATATATATATATATATATATATATATTACTTTTGGTCTAATTATTTTTATTCTAAATATATTTATTTCAGCATTTCTGTTCTACACCCAGTTAATAAAATAAGACCAGTGACCATGTGCTTAGATGTCAAACAATATCAAATTTATAGGCTCTGGCCAGTGGCTCAGTGGACAGAGCATCGGGTTGGTATATGGATGTCCTGGGTTCAATTCCCGGTCAGAACACACAGGAGAAGCGACCATCTGCTTCTCTCCCCCTTCTCTCCCTCTTCCCCTTCCACTTTCCTTCTCATAGCCAGTGGCTCAATTGGTTTGAGCATGGCTCCAGGCACTAAGGACAGCTCAGTTGGTCCAACTGCATCAACCGCAGGTGCTAAAACATAGCTCAGTACTCAAGTATCAGCCCCAGATGGGGTTGCCAAGTGGATCCCGGTCAGGGCACATGTGGGAGTCTGCCTCACTATCTCCCCTTCTCTCATCTAAAAAAAATAATAAATAAATAAATAATAATAATAATTTAAGGCTAACTTTTCAGTGCCTAACCTAACCTCATGCAGACAAGGAGCAGTTGTGTTTTATTTTTTAAGTCAATCAATGTCAACAAGATGGTTATCATTCTAGGACAAGTAGAAATCATGCTACCATGATTTCACTCTTTAAATTTCTACAGGTATATCTAATTGATTATGTTTAGGGATAGTCCTAAGTATTTCCCTTCAAAAATGTTTTTATTCCCTTATATGGTAGGCAACATCTAAGACGGCCTCCTATGATTTTCTGGAGCTGTTTTTATAGTTTTAGTGATATCTGGAAGAGGCACAAAAGTCATAACTGACTCCATGCTTGTAGTAGCTAGCTACTACAGAGAAGCTCCCCATTAAATTGAACATTACAGAGAGGACTATTATTATTGGGCTAAGAAAGAAAAATAGTTGTGGACAAGTAGCTCTTTACTTCCTGAGCATCTTGCTGTTTAAGTTGCGAACAGCCTTGTTTCCTCCAATAGCTTTTGTGAGAGACAATGTAAAATTACCTCCGACTTTTTTGACCTAGGGTAAATTTACAACAATAGTTGGAAAGAATAAAATCTTTTGAATTCTAGCCCACTGGATGCTTACAATATACCCCAAGAATTCCTGAAAACTATTTCCATTCAACAAATGAGAAAATGAAAGCTGAGCAAATTAGTTGAATAAGGTCCCAGTATCTTTGAAGATTATTTAAAGGATCACTGCCTATCCTTTCAAAGTCTTGCTGGAGTAGTGTCCAGGGGATTAACCCAGGATTGTTTTCTAAGGCAAAGGATGGAAAACTATGGCCTGTCAGCCAAACCTGGCTCCTGACAGGTTTTTGTAAATAAAGTTTTATTGGAACATGGCCCTGCTTTTTTGTTTATGTGTTATTTGTGATTACTCTTATACTACAATGATAGAGTTGAGTAGCTGCAACATATACCCATTTGGCCCACAAAGTCTCACATATTTACTATCTGGCACTTTATAGAAAAAGTTCATTAATTTGTGTTTGAATTACTTTTTAGCACAAATTAAGGACCAAACTTGAAGTTACTTGTTGACTCAGAGCTTTCTGTGACAGAGATGTAAATGATTTACGTTGTTTAGATAATCAAATGTCAGAATAACCTAGAGATGTTTTCTCTGAACATATGTACCCTGATTTATCAATATCATCCCATTAAAATTAATTAAAAAAAATATAGATAAATAAATCAATACCCCAATGGTTTCAGTCTTTTTACCTGTGGGAAACTAGGCAGTTTTGCATCTAAGCATTATTTTTTCAACATTTATTCTGTATCTGTATATACTGTCTTTCAAATAATTTTTGAACCAGTTTTATCACCTTGCTGTTTCCCTCATTAGTGAGTTAAATAAATTTGACTCCTGCTCACTATATTTTTGTACCAGATCAGTGTTCTTAACTTTTGAAAATTCTATTTTGACATAAGCAGTTCTGAAATTTAGAAGGAAAAGGTGTCTGACTTTAAAACCTGTTTTCATTCTGCTGCCTCTTCATCTGTGAATATTAAAAATGAGAGATGTTGATGGGCTCTTTCAGCATGACGTTAAGTTGGTAGAGCCAGAGATCCTAAAGATTGTTTCATCTTCACTTGAATTTGAGTTATTTGGGCAAGAGCTCTTATGTAAGTCTAATAAACACATCTTAACAAATAGCTGCATTCAGTGATGGTGAAAAAATAAGTTTCCTTTCAGGCCTCAGCAAGCAGAAATAGATTTGGAAGACAAATCATATGACTCAGCTCTTTCTGTTGTTGTTTAATTTTCCATACTCTGAACACTACTAGGCTCCACAATCCTTCCAGTCTCCAGGGTTCACCTAAACGATAAAAAAAGAAAGAAGGCTTTTGCCAGAAGATGGCTTGTGCAAGCTACTGATTGAACAATGTGAGGAGCTTGGGTAACAGCCGACCAAGCCATCTCATCACCACCAAGACTCTTTAATCTACCTTTGACTGGCTTCAAGTGAGATATTATTGTCCTCTTCTGTAAAATCTGGATTATAACCCTTATATTGCAGACTGGTGAGAAATTGAACAATACATTTAAATTGCCTGCGGTTTAGTAGATGTTCAATACATGTAACTACTGCAGGTTCTTCCCTCCTAGTTAATTGGGTCTCATCAAGAATGTATCATCTTTCTATTCCATCAGAGAGGGAGAGCAAGTATAAATTTAGTAGGAGGTCTAAAATATACTTGAGCAAAGGTTTAGATGCATTCCATAGTTTCTCCTATTCTGTCAGGAAGGTCTCTTAAGTTATAATATTTTCATCCTATCAAATCTAAGATACTATTTGTACCTTAACATATTGAAGGCTAACATGATCATTTCTATATATGTTCCAGGAAGACTGAAGTCTTAAGATATAGATCATGAAAATTCTCTCATGAAAGAGGAAGGCCCTTTCATCTATATGGTGAATTTCTATGTTCTCTGTTGGCAAGCATCTACCCATAAGAATTGTTATTCCTGGGTGATCCACTAAATTAAAATGCTCCAGATCACCCACAAATCATCAGCACATGCTCACTAATTTTTTTCTGAAATAAGAATGTTCTCTATAATAAAACAAACAAACAAAAACGTTTTCTCTTTTTCTTGGGTCATTTTTCTGACTATTTTGTTGACTCTTTGGTTACTGAAAGGGCTCTCTTATGCCTACTTTATGCTGGGAGGAAACCTGGCAGCCAGCATAATAAGCAGCTATTGACATATGATTCCTACTGTCCATTTCAGCTTTTCTGTCAAATGCACTGTACTGATTAATATCCCAATCTAGAACACTGTCGCTAACCCACTTAGCAGGTGCTGGCAGTTTCAGCAATGCCTTTGAAGGGCATGCCCACAAGGCCCTGTGACAGGTAAAGATGCCTAGAATGCATATTTTCAGTGGGTGGGTGGTGTTTACCCTCCAAGAGCTCTTGACCTTTGTATCCCTAATGCTTATAAACTTCATATCCCAGGAACAATATTTGTGAATTCCTTCTTAAAATTGCTAATCAATGGAATTGTTTTTTTTTGTTGTTGTTGCTGGGTTTTTTTGTTTTTTTTTTTTTGTTTTTTTTTCTGAAGCTGGAAACGGGGAGAGACAGACAGACTCCCACATGCGCCCGACCCGGATCCACTCGGCACGCCCACCAGGGGCGATGCTCTGCCCCCCCCCCTGGTGTCGCTCTGCCACGACCAGAGCCACTCTAGCGCCTGGGGCAGAGGCCAAGGAGCCATCCCCAGCGCCCGGGCCATCTTTGCTCCAATGGAGCCTTGGCTGCGGGAGGGAAAGAGAGAGACAGAGAGAAAGGAGGGGGTGGGGGTGGAGAAGCAAATGGGCGCTTCTCCTATGTGCCCTGGCTGGGAATCGAACCCGGGTCCCCTGCATGCCAGGTGGACGCTCTACCGCTGAGCCAACCGGCCAGGGCTGTTGCTGTTTTTTTTACTTGAGGTATAACTGACAGATAACATTATGTTAGTTTCAGGTGTACAGCAGAAGGAGTAGATATGTGTTTATTTATATTGCAAAATGATCACCATAATAAGTCTAATTAATATGCAACCATCCATAGTTACAATTTGTTTTCTTGTGATGAGAACTTTCAAGATCTCATGTTCGGGCAGCTTCCAAATATGCAATATAAGCTTAATAACCATCGTTGCCATGCTGTACAGTACATTGCCATGGCTTACTGTATAACCAAAGTTTCTAACTTCACTAGTTTCACCCACCCCCATCCTTCACCTCTGGCAATCACCAATTTGGTCTCTGTATCTATAAGCTCTCTCTTTGCTTGTTTCTTTTTAGTTTCCACATATAAGTAATATCATACTGTAATTACTCTTTCTTCTGGTTTGTTTCAGTTAGCACAGTGTCCCCAAAATCCATCTATGTAGTTATAAACATCAAGATTTCATTGTATTTTGTGGCTGAATAATACACCATTGTGTGTGTGTGACATTTTTTTTATCCACTTACCTGTTGGTTGACACTTAGGTTGTGTCCATGTCTTGGTTATTTTAAGTAAAGCTGCACTGAACATAAATATGCTCCTTCAAACTATTAATTTCATATGAAGAAGTGAGATTGCTGAATCATATGAGAGTTTTATTTTTAATTTTTGGAGGAACCTCCATACCATTTTCCATACTGGTTGCACCAATTTACATTTCTAAATTCCCCTCAGTGGGGAAAGGGAGCTAAGTTTTCTTGAGTATAAGCCAGTTGTTCAACACGTTATTTTATGTATTTATATATTTTATCCTTAGACAACCCTGTGAGATAATTTATTATTATTTTACTTAGTAGGTGAAGAAACAGAAACTAAGAGGGGTTAAGGAACTTATGGGTCCTGGTTAGTAGGAGGCAGAGCTGATGTTCAAATCTAGGCTAGAGCACAAAGTTGATGTTTTAACTTCATTTTAGGACATTGTTTTGCAAATTTTAGTGTGCATAAAATCACTTGGGGAACTTGTTAGAATATGTGTTCCTGACCCAACCTTAAAGTTTCTAATTTAGTAGGTCTGGAGTGAATACTTGCTACCCAGTGTTTTGACATTGCTGGTCTGTGGACCACACTTTGAGAAGCACTGAGCTCAGCCATATTGTTTTAGTAAATGCACTTTCAATAATCTGATAGCTGGCCTCCACATCTCTCAGAACTGAATTCTTAAACTTCCATAACATGAGTTATATTTGATTATAAATTCAGTAGGGAGAATACCCATTTAGGGATATGGAATCTGTCCAGTTACTTGATGTAATGTTAATAACAGTATTTTAGAGCTTGAAAGGACCTTAGGGATTGTCTCATTCAACCTTTTCATGTTACAAATGAGCAAGTATGACTTGCTCCAATTTATTGGAGAAATAAATTTTCTGGTTTAATAAAGTTGTCAAGAAAACAGTTGATGGTTTTTCAACTCATCCATTTCTGGCCAACTGAATTCTTTCAAAACCAGAGCAGAATAATTTGGACCAGTTTGTGACTAGAGCCCACCTTCCGATAGTTTAAATAGATGTTATATATATGCCAGCCTGTTATAAATCCAGCCTGTTCATTTATATATATGCCAAGCAGAGTATGAATGTGGTCTGAGATGGCAGTTCTTTCAGAATTGGTCATGGAATCTCTCTGATTAGTATGTGTGGGAAGAGGTATGTGCATCCATACACGCTATAGGGTGTTTTATTGTGTTTTTCCTGAGCCGGGTCCAGAGATCCTTCCTCAGTCAGAATTTCCCAATCACTGGGTGCTTTAAAATAACCCTGATAGTTTTTCACTTGCTTCTAGTTCCTTTGTCTTCTTTTTATCTAAACCTTCTAAATTATATCTAAAGCAGTTCAAGCTAATGTACTCATATTTCTTTGTTTCTAAATATAGTATAAAAAAACCCTTTTTTTCCATGGCTGAACTTCTTTTAATTGGGTTTGCTCTCATTATCTGCCCAAGTTCCACTTCAATCTTTTAATGTCAAAATGTCTCTACTGGGTGTTTGGGGAGCGGTGGGACTGACTTGAGCAGTAGAAGGGGATTGAGTCTAATTAAAGGATTAGCAAGGCTTATTTTTCAAATGTCTAAAATTGATCAGATGCCTTGGAGAAGAGTATTTTTTCTAGGATGCCAGAAATCCTTGTGGATGGGAAGGAAGTTGTAAGGTCTGCCTGAATAATTTGGACAAATAGAGAAATAAAATATGTATATAAGTTTACAACAGAATGGAAACTTTACCCCCAGGGTCAAATTATCATTGTAAGAAAGTCACTAAGAAACTTGTAAGAGTGGTGGCCTTCAAGTGGGATGAAGAGATAAGAGCTTAGGGGTGAAGAGGAGAGTTGTTTTACTGTAAAACTACAGCAAAATACTTGTATTTTTACATGTAAATATATTACATTTCCCTATGAAATAATACCAAAGTTTTATTTTCACAGATAGGTAACCACAGTTGAAATTGTATGTGATAAGGGGCTAAATACAGTCAACCCTAAATAGACATCATTGGTCACAAACGAAAATCAAAAAACTCTCCAAAAGTGATGCTCATAACCATACAAACTTCATAGAATCTTACAAATTGCCTTATGAGAACACATTACTTCCAAGGATACTAGCTATGGTGATGAACTCAGAAAATGTATGAGGTTCTCGGTATGGGCATTGGAAGGTACGGAAATATTAATTTAAATTTTAGAAAGTATGGCACATTTTCATACTAAAATATTTTGGGGGGATAAACACCCAGAATATATAAGGGAGCTAAAGTCTCAAAGGAAGCCACATACCGGTGGTGGAGCCAACATGGAGGAGGCAGAATTTAAACAAGTCCTTGAAGGCTGGATAGGGTGTCAGAGGTCATGGGTAAAGGGCCTGGACCCCTACCCTAGTTGTTCAAGAATAAACTGCTGGCATGGGTTCACATTTGGCTATCTTGGTAAAGATTTGTAGGAGCTAAAGTTGGAATTTGTAGAAGGGAGTTGAATGTATGTGAGGAAATTTGAAAGAAGCTACATATAGTTTGAGTCAGGGGAGAAATTACCATGGTGGCATTTTTAGTATTTTCTGTATGCAGAAGAGCTCGGAGGAAAAGCAAGAGGAAACTGGGAAGGTAATTCCTCTCTCTTTAGGAGTGATGGGGCTCGGTTACTTCAGGAAACATCTGGAGCAGATGAAAGGGAAGAGGTACTCAGCGGAGTCTGATCGAGACTGGCAACAGAGTGAAGGACGAATTGATGGGCCTGGAAGGCACTGAGAAAACATGGCAGGAATTTGTAGGAGGAGGAGCAGTAACAATAATTACAGTAGTTACAATGCATTGAGCTTATATATGCCATGCTTTATAAATGGTTTACTTGATCATCTGATACTTTCGAATGTGTGTATGATTATCTTCACTATATAGCTCAAAAACTGTAGCACAGAAGTAAAAGACAATGCCCAAATTTACAGCGCCATTGAGTCCTAGGGTTCAAACTCAGCAGTCTGGCTCCAGGGCACATATTCTCTCAGAAGGTGTGTCTAAAAATTTTAAAATGGCACAGGTTATAGTAGCCAAAAAAAAAAAAAAAAAAGGCAAGAACCCAGGCAGTATTAGTGATGCAGAAGGAAATCAAGGCACTTGGGGACTTTCATAGAAGTGCTGTTTACCATACTAAGAAATTGGATAGACCTAGCAGGGGTTCAGTGGATAAAGCATTGACCCAGTGTGTCAGAGGTTGTGTGTTCAGCCCTGGTCAGGGAATGTAGGAGAAGCAATCAATGAGTACACAATTAAATGGACCAACTAAGTCAGGGGTCCCCAAACTACTGCCCGCGGGCCGCATGCGGCCCCTGAGGCCATTTATGCGGCCCCTGAGGCCATTTATTCAGCCCCTGCTGCACTTCCGGAAGGGGCACCTCTTTCATTGGTGGTTAGTGAGAGGATCATAGTTCCCATTGAAATACTGGTCAGTTTGTTGATTTAAATTTACTTGTTCTTTATTTTAAATATTGTATTTGTTCCCGTTTTGTTTTTTTTACTTTAAAATAAGATATGTGCAGTGTGCATAGGGATTTGTTCATAGTTTTTTTTTTTATAGTCTGGCCCTCTAACGGTCTGAGGGACAGTGAACTGGCCCCCTGTGTAAAAAGTTTGGGGACCCCTGAACTAAGTGAAACAATGAATTGATGCATTTCTCTCCCTCTCTCTCTCTCTCTCTTTCTCTCTCTCCCTATCTCTTCCTTTTCCTCTTTCTCCCTTCTCTATCTCTCTCAAATCAATGGGAAAAAAAGGAATTGGACCCAACCTAAGTGTTTATTAACTAAAGACTGGTAATATAAAATATGTTCATACATTTAAAGAGGTACAGGGAGTCCTCGGGTTACAACACAGTTCCATTCCTATGACAGTGATGTAACCTGAATTTTAGTGTAAGTCAAAACACACTCTAGCCTAAGTCACTTACCTATCCTAACACAGTTATAAAACCATAGTTTAGAACATAAAAACACAACTTAACCACAGAAAAAAAAGATATAATATACTGTATTGTACACTGTACTGTTTTAACAGAAAAAATTACAAAAAAGTGAGTATAAGAAATTCCTTACCTTTATTCCTGTGGTTGGCTGGCACACTGAAAGGGGCATTGCAAGGTGGGAGAGAGTGACCTATTGGGAGGAGGAAGCTGGAGAGGCAGGAGAACCTGCAGAAGGTGCTGGAGATACTGGGTCAGGTGAATCAGGATTGCCTAAGGAACATGCAGGAGACGCTGGAGATGATTCTACCTGTACTACAGGTGTTTCATCTCAAGAAGCAGCTGATGTAGAGGGTATAGGATCTGTTTCAGGCCTCTCTGCCTTCTTAAAAAAATTATTCTAGTCTAGTCTGGAAGGCTGATGATTTCTTCTCTTCTGAACTCTGCCTATAGCATTGCAAGGCATCCATAACAGCTCTGTAGACCTTACTGAATCTGTCATCGCTGGGGTCCTCAGCCTGAAATTTTTGCCAACCCATCCTCTACCATAGAGAAACCTTTTTGTCAAACCCTTGGTAATAAATCTCTTGGATTCTAGGGTTTCTATCTCTTCCTTTTCAACCAGCTGCTTCTCCAGCTGAATGAGGTCCTCAGCAGACAGCTCCTCTCCATGTGATGCCAGTAGCTCTGTGACATCCTCAGCCTCCACCTCTAAATTAAGCCATTTACCCATGGCAACAGCCTTCTCTGTTACAGCCCCCACTGACTACTCAAAGCCATGGAAGTCATACACAAATTGGGGACACAGCTTGTTCCATAGACCATTGAACTTTGTTCACCTCACTCCATTTCGAGCAAAAGCAATGTTTTCTACAGCATTGTAAATGTCATGACTTCCAAAAGTCTTGGGGTGTCAGGTTCTTGTTCTTCTCAGTTGCATTAAGGTCAATAGCAAATGTCCTTCAGAGACAGTAGGTCTTGAAAGAGGCAATGACATGCTGGTCCATGGGCTGTAAAAGGGCAGTGGTATTAGGTGGGAGGTAAACTACCTTGACATTAGGGTTCAAGTCACTCAAATGGGCAGGGTGACCAGGGGCATTGTCCAGCACTAGCAACACCTTAAAGGGTAGCGCCTTGCTAACACAGTAGTCCTTCACTGCTGGCACAAAGTGAATAGAAAACCACTCCTCAAAAATCTGAAATGTCTGTCACCCCTGCCTTCGTGTTAGACCTCTAGATGACAGGCAGTTGACCCTTTCAAATGCCCTTTAGTGCCCTTGGATTCTCTGCCTGGCACACCAACAGAGGCTTGAGTTTGAAGTCTCCTGCAGCATAACCTTCCAGAAGCAAAGTTAGTTTCTCCTTGCCACCTTTTTGGCCTGATGCTGTTTTCTCCTCCTTGGCGATGTAGCTCCTGTTAGTCATACACTTCCAAAAAAGTCCTGTCTCGTCAACATTAAACACTATTTCAGCACTGTAGCCCCCTCTTTAATTAATTCAGCCAACCTATCAGGAAATTCGCTGGCTACTTTCTCATCTCCGCTAGCAGCTTCACCCTGCACCTTAAGGTTATGCAAGTTGGCATGAGCTTCGAAACACATGAACCAACCCCTACTAGCCACAAACTCTTCACTCCATTTCCCCTTTTCACTTTCTATTGCCTCAAATAATTGTTTAGCTTTCTTTTGAAACAACATTAAACTAGCTGGAATAGGCCACTGATGCTGGTTTTCCAGCCTCAGAAGTAGCAATCTTTCCATCTCAGTCGTTAAGCCACTTTGCAGTTTGGTAATCACAGTCGATTTCATAGGGGCTGATCCCTTCACATGCTCTAGAATAGTTGTCCCCAAACCCTTGGCTGTGGATCGGTAATGGTCTGTGGGCCATTTGGTACCTCTGCAGAGAAAGAATAAATAACTTACATTATTTTCATTTTATTTAAATCTGAATGATGTTTTATTTTTTTAAAATGACCAGATTCCCTCTGTTACATCCGTCTAAGACTCACTCTTGATGCTTGTCTCATAAGTTCGACAATTATATTTAAAAATACCACAGTTTTTACACTGGTCGCATAATTTTATTTTGTGCATTTATCCATCCCACCCTAAAGGTCCATCCGTGAAAATATTTTCTGACATTAAACCAGTCCGTGGCCCAAAAAAGGTTGGGGACCACTGCCCTAGGACACGGTCTTTTTCCTTGATAACTGTTGCTACAGTAGAGCAGCTAAGACCTAGTGTGTGGCAGATGTTTGTCACTGATTCTCCTTTTCTGATCTCTTTACCAGGAGAATCAGTGACAAACAATGTCTAATTTCACTTTCATTCTGATGGCTTTCATCTTCTTCAAAGCACGACCCTCTGAAGACTCTGACTTTCCTTTAGGATCATGGTAAGGGCCAAAATTTTGCCACACAAAGCTACAGAAATAGAAAACCTGCGCTTTTTTTTTTTTTTTTTTTGTATTTTTCTGAAGTTGGAAACAGGGAGGCAGTCAGACAGACTCCCTCATGCGCCCGACAGGGATCCACCTGACATGCCCACCAGGGGGCGATGCTCTGCCCATCTGGGGCGTTGCTCTGCTGCTACCAGAGCCATTACAGTGCCTGAGGCAGAGGCCATGGAACCATCCTCAGCGCCCGGGCCAACTTTGCTCCAATGGAGCCTTAGCTACGGGAGGGGAAGAGAGAGACAGAGAAGAAGGAGAGGGGGAGGGGTGGAGAAGCAGATGGGTGCCTCTCCTGTGTGCCCTGACCGGGAATTGAACCCGGGACTCCTGCACGCCAGGCTGACGCTCTACCACTGAGCCAACAGGCCAGGGTTAAAACCTGTGCTTTTAACAGTCCAAAATGGCATAGGTAAGCGAACTGGAGGAGCCAGCTCCCCCACTCATAGGCCGTGTCACTGTGTGCATCCTTCCGCTATGCACAACCAAATTAGTTTGCCCACATAGTCCATATGTTCAATGCTACCGTAAGTCGGAAAACTCACATTTCAATTATTTTAAGTTTTTATGGGAGTGAGTATTGTAAACTCGAAACATTGTATGTCAAGACTGTTGTAACAGGAGGACCTCCTGTACTATGCAGTACTAATAAAAGTATGAGGTATGTCTGTAATTTTGAGCCAGATAACTACACTTGACATTCTGGTGAGTGAAGGAGCAAGTGACAGATCCTCTCATTTTGTATAATTTTATTCAGGTAAGTTACATAAACATTATTTGGTGAAGCACTGGAAAGATCTGGGGAAATGATCTTTAAAATATTGAAAATAAAAGGATTCCAAGATGGTGACAGAATAGGTGAATGTTTCAACTGCCACCTCCCAGTACCAAATGTGATTACAACTTAATTTAAGAACAATCATCTTGAAAAACCAACTTTGGACTAAATGAAGAGAAGTCTATAACCAAGACATTGAGACTGGTAGGAAAGGTGGAGGCACAGAAAAGGCTGTCTAGCTCCTAGGAGCAAGCAGTGGCTGAGGGTCCAGAGTGAGTCTCACTGCAGGGAGGGTCACCCTGAGAGGTGTGTGTCCTCAACCCCAGGCCGGAGCCCCAGCCTAGAGACCCGGAGCCTAGAAGAGGCACCCACACAACATTTGGAGGTAGAAAGAGCTGAGGTTTCTGTCTGTGAGAAAGAGATGGAGCTCTCAGAGACACAGCCTCCATCTTAAAGGGCCAGAGCAGAAAGTCTCATTCACAGCCATATACCTGGGGCTCTGGCAGGGGAGAGCTGAGAGGACTGGAGTTGTGTGAGAAGAGTGAATTGGTGGCCCAGGAAGAGACACTGTTGGGGACAGCCACCAGCATCCCTGTGCTGATTCATTCTCTAATACTCTAGTCACCGTCTTTCCTGGGTGGAGCAATACCCTCTGTGTGACATCAGCCTGAGGAAAAGCAAGTGCCTACTCTCAGGTATCTCTCATGCCCCACCCTATGGAGATTGGGCCATTCTGAGAAGATAGCCAAGAAGCAGGGATGCATCAGTGACTCAGTTTTCTGGTGTTGAGGCCAGAGCTTTCCTCTACACACTCTCGAGTCTATGATTGGTGCTTCCGCTGCATGGGAGATTCAGTAGAAACTGTTCTGGACTGTGGGGAGACCAGATCTCCGCATTTCAGAGGCCACATCCACCAGAACCCTGGGGCCACACCAAACTGAGGTCTGTGAAAAAAGTCGACAGATTGACACCTGGGGCTGAACGATGGAGCCACACTCATGACCCTTGTGAATCCCAGAATTGCCAGAGGTTTTATTCTAGTGGTCAAGCCTAACAAGTATCGAGCAGACAGAGACCATAGAACTCAGAGTACCAGGGAACCTTGGCCTTTTGCTGACATTCCCCCAGGTCCATGGTGGGTGAAAGTCAGCCTAGGTGTGTGGCTTGGTATTTCCAGGTGCACCTGGGCCCAGCAGAGGCAGCCACAAAGTCTGGATTGGTTGTAGCTCCAAGAAGGTTGCTGAGGGCCAGTCACAGGCAGTATCCCCCACTGGTTTGCAGCAGGTTCCCTCCAGAGAGGCCCAGGGCCAGCACATCCAGTGGCCAGCTGCAGAGAGAATCAGTTTAGGACCTAACAACGCTTGCTGGAGATATATCCTATGGGAGGGCTCATTGAACACCTGGTTCAGTGGAGGCGAGTTCCGCTTTTTGTGATCAACACTGGCCCAGTGGCTGTGCACATTGGACAGGGTGGAACTTCACAGTCAGCCGACCTGGGTGCTGAATATTCTTCCCTTCTGGGCTAGGTTCCACAGGGGGAAGGGAGAGAAGCTTGGAGCATGGACATTCAGTGTAGGTCCCCACCAGCCTATTCTTGGGTCTGGTTGGGAGGCTTAGCCACTTTCGGGGGGGGGGGGCGGATGACAGAGTCAGCCCCAAGGGAGCATCATCTCAGTCTTTCTCTCTGAGACCAGGGTCTCACCAGCTGGAAGAATGGAAGAACATCTGCAGAGGGGACTGTTGGCCCCACCCGATCTGAACCTGCTGCTCACCTCGCTGGGGAGAAATAGAATTGGAGTATCCAGCAGTGGCTGAGGGATTAGGCTCTGGAGTAGGGGCCACATTACCTGTACTGGGCCCCTGACCAAAAGAACCCTAATATAGGGGGTCCCACTAATGTTATATTCCCAACCTCAGCTGCCCTAACCCACCAAACTTGCAAACTGCAGAGGGGTTGGTTGGGTGAGGCCAGACTGAGCCCACACTACAGTCTTTCTACAGAAGACTCTGTGGGAAGACCACGCAGCTTCAAGAGGAGGTGGAGCAGCTGAAAGTGGAGGCAAATCTTACCGAGCATAGGGCTTTTACGAAGCTGCTGTCATCTCTAAACAAGAAGAAGCTGGTCCTTATACACTGGTTGGCCCCTCCCACACTACCTAGGCACAGAAAATGCAGACACAAAGGGCAAAAAGAGCAGTATCTCCAGACACATAGCCCACAGTGGGTTACAAACAACAGCTGATGCCAACCCAGGTTCTTTTAGATGCAAGATTAGGTTGTTTGTTTGAGCTTTTACTTGCTTCTTAAAGTAAGCCTGTAATGCTATGAAATTTTCCTCTCAGGACTGCTTTTGCTGTGTCCCATAGATTTTGGGTTGTTGTATGTTCATTTTCATTTGTTTTAAGAAATTTTTTTATTTCTTCCAGGATCTCATTGTTAACACATTTGTTATTTAATAACATGCTATTTAGCCTCCAAGTGTTTGAATGGTTTTCAGTTTTCTACTATAGTTGATTTTTAGTTTCATGCCATTGTGATCAGAGAATATGCTTGATATTACTTTAATCTTCTTAAATTTACTGAGACTTGTTTTGTGTCCTACCATGTGATCTATCCTAAAAAATGTACAATGGGCATTTGAAAAGAATGTATATTCTGGGGGGGGGTGTATTTGGGGAACACTAGAATCTATGTACACTCAATAAATAAAAATAAAATAAAATAATTAAAAAAGAATGTATATTCTTTTGCTTTGGGGTAAAAGGTTTTAAAGATATCAGTTAAATTCAGTTGATCTCGTGTGTCACTTAAGGCTGATGTTTCTTTGCTAATTTCTGTGTGGAGGATCTATCCATTGATGTTAGTGGGGTATTAAAATCCCCTACTATTATAGTATTGCCGTCAACCTTGACCTTTATGTCCATCAAATCTGCTTTATATATTTAGGTGCTCCTTTATTAGGGGATACACATTTACAATGGTTACAGCTGCTGTTGAATTGCTCCCTTTATCATAATGTAATGACATTTTTTTGTCCCTTACTATAGCCTTTGTTTTAAAGGCTATTTTGTCAGATATAAGTATTGCTACCCCAGCTCTTTTTAAATTTCCATTTGCATGAAACACTTTTTTTATCCTTTCACGTTCAGTCTATGTGTATCTTTTGTTCCGAGTTGGGTCTCTTGTAGTCATCATATGTACAGGTCCTGCTTTCTTATCCATGCAGCTACCCTATGTCTTTTGATTGGAGCATTTAATCAATTTACATTTAAGGTTATTACTGAAATGTACTTATTTATTGCCATTTTATTTTTTAAATCCACAATCCTTTTTTTCTCAATTTCTTTTTTTTTTCCCTCTTTTATAACAGGCCCCTTAACATTTCTTGTAGTACTGGTTTGCTTGTAATAAATTCCTCAAGCATTTTTTTGTCTGGGAAACTTTTTATTTCTCCTTCAATTTTAAATGATAGTCTTGCTAGATAAAGTAGTCTTGGTTATAGGTTCTTGTTTTGCATCATTTTGAATATTTCTTGCCAATTCCTTCTGGCCTCAAGTGTTTCTGTTGAGAAGTCCGATGTCATCCTTATGGGGGCTCCTCTGTAAATAATTAACTGCTCTTCTCTTGCAGCTTTTAGTATTCTTCCTTTGCCTTTTAACTTTGGCATTTTAATTAAGATGTGTCTTAGTGTAGGCCCCCTTGGGTTCCTCTTTAATGGGACTCTCTTTACTTCTTGTACTTGTGTGACTTTTTTCTTCATAAATTTAGGGAAATTTTCAGCTATGATTTCTTCAAATCAGTTCTCTATATCTTGTTTGTTCTCTTCTCCTTCAGGAACCCCTATGATGCGGATGTTGTTTCTCCTCCTGTTGTTGCAGAGCTTTCTTAGAGTTTCCTCAGACTTTTTGACCCTCCTTTCTTTTTGCTACTCTGCTTCTGTGCTAATGTTTATCTTGTCCTCTAGATCTGATTTGATCTTCCACTTCATCTAACCTGCCGTTGATTCCTTCTAGTGCAGTCTTCATTTCTGATATTGTATTTGTCATTTCTGACTGGTTCTTTTTTTTTTATCATTTCAATGTCTTGATACTTGCTGTCTCTTTGTTTAAGTTCTCATTGTGATCACCCATTGTTGCTCTAAAATTCTTGAGCATCCTAATAGTCATTATTTTAAATTCTGTGTCTGGTGGTTTGGTTAATTCCATTTCATTTAGTTCATTTTCTGGGAATTTCTCTTGCTGATTCATTTGGGTCATATTTCTCTGTCTGCCCATTTCTTCTGTGTATTAGGTAGCTCTTTTCTAATACATATGATCAAGGTTAACCCCTAGAACCAACCAGCCTGAAGGGATAACCGCCTCCACAAAAGGACAAACTGCCATGCCATGAGCTACCTGTCTGGAGCTACTGCTCTGTTTGCTGTTTGTGTCTGCATTTTCTGTGTCTGGGTAGTGTGAGAGGACCTAAGCTGTGTATAAGGACCAGCTTCTTCCTGCTTAAAGATGTCAGCAGTTCCATAAAAGCCCCAAGCTCAGTAAGATTTGCCTCCACTTTTCAGCTGCTCCACCTCCTCTTGAAGCTGCGTGGTCTTCCCACAGAGTCTTCTGTAGAAAAACTGTAGTGTGGGCTCAGACTGGCCTCATCCCACCAACCTTCTACAGGTTGCAAGTTTCGTGGGTTATGGTAGCTGAGGCTTGGAATACATTAGTGGGACCCTCTACTTAGGGGTCTCTTGATCAGGAGCTCATTATGGGAAAAGTGGCCCCTACTCCAGAGCCTAATCCCTCAGCCACTGCTGGATACTTCAATTCTATTTCTTCCCACAACATGAGCAGCAGGTTTAGATTTGGTGGGGCCAACAGTCTCCTCTGAAGTTTTTCCAGCTGGTGAGACCCTGGTCTCAGGGAAGAAGACTAGGAAGGTCCTCTCCTAAAGCTGACTGTGCCCCCCAAAAAGTGGCTAAGTCCCTTGAATGGACCCAACAATAGGCTCGCAGGGACCCACTCTTTGAAGACATGCTCCATGCTCCAAGCTTCTCTACCTTCCCCTGTGGAACCTAGCACAGTGGGGAAGGATATCCAGAACTCGGGTCAGTTGACTGTGGAGGTCCACCCTATATAACGTGCATGAACTGCCTTGCCAGTGCTAGTCACAGAAAGCATAACTTGCCTCAGCTGGGCCCAGTGTCCAATGAGCCCTTCCATATGACATGCTGTCAGCAAGGGTCATTAGGTCCTGAACGAATGCTTTGCACAGCTGACCACTGTATATGCTGGCCCTGGGTTTCCCTGGAAAGAACCCAGTGCAGACCAGTGGGAGACACTGCCCATGACTGGTCCCCAGCAACCTTCTTACATCTCCAAGCAATTCAGAGTTTGTGGCTGCCTCTGCTGGGCCTAGTTCCACCTGGAAATACCAAGCCACACATCTAGGCTGGCTTTTACCCACACTGGGCCTGGGAGAAGGTCTGCAAAAGACCAAGGTTCTCTGAGTCCCGCCTCCTGCAGCCTTTGTCTGCTGGCTGCTTGTTAGGCTTAGCCACTGAAATAAAACCTCTGGTAGTATAGAGCATGGAACAATTCAGAAATTAAGGGTGTTGGATGTGGCTCCACCCTTCAGCCTCAGTGTCAGTCTGTCCAGGCTTTTTTCACAGACCTCAGTAGGCTGTGGCTAGCAAGATTCTGGTGCATGTGGCCTCTGAGACCCAGAGATGTGGTCTGCCCACAGTCTGGACAGTTTCTATTGAATCTCCCATGAGGAGGAAGCATCAGTCATAGCTTGGGAGCATGTAGATGGGGGAAAGCTCCAGCCTCCCTGAGTCACTGATGTGCCTCCTACTTCCTGACTATCTTCTCAGCATCCCAGTTTCCATAAGGTTGGGCAGGAAAGACTCCCAAGGGGAGGGCAGTTGCTTTCCTCTAGGCTGCTGCACAGAGGGGACTGCTCCACCCAAAAAATATGGCAACTGCTGTATTGGAGAATGACTCAGCAAAGGGGTTCCAGTGGCCATCCCCCACGGCATCTCTCCCTGGGCCATAAACTTTACACTCTCCTCACACAACTCTAGTCCTCTCAGCCCTCCCTCCACCGGCGCCCAGGAAAGTGACTGTAAATGAGATTTTCTGTGTGGGCCCTTTAAGATGGAGCCTGCATCTCCTAGAGCTCTGTCTCTTTCTTGTAGACAGAAACCCTGGCTCTTTTCACCACCATATGCTATGTGGGCACCTCTTCTAGGCTCTGGGGCTCTAGGCTGGGGGTCTGGGGATGGGGATGAAAATCCACACCTCTCAGGGAAACCCTCCCTACAGTGAGAGTCCCTCCAAACCCTCAGCCACCCCTCGCTCCTGTGAGCAGGCAGCCCTTTCCGCATCTTCACCCTTCCTACCAGTCTCAGTGTGGCTTTTTCTGTGATCCTTAGTTATAGACTCATCTTTGTTTAGTCCAAAGTTGGTTTTTCAAGATGACTGTTCTTTTTTTTTTAAATAGTTTATTTATTTATTTATTTTTTTACAGAGACAGTGAGTCAGAGAGAGGGATAGACAGGGACAGACAGACAGGAATGGAGAGAGATGAGAAGCATCAATCATCAGTTTTTCGTTGCGACACCTTAGTTGTTCATTGATTGCTTTCTCATATGTGCCTTGACCGCATGCCTTCAGCAGACGAGTAACCCCTTGCTGGAGCCAGTGACCTTGGGTTCAAGCCGGTGGGCTTTTGCTCAAACCAGATGAGCCCGCACTCAAGCTGGCGACCTCAGGGTCTCGAACCTGGGTCCTCTGCATCCCAGTCCGACGCTCTATCCACTGCGCCACCGCCTGGTCAGGCCAAGATGACCGTTTTTAAATTAAGTTGTAATCCAATTTGGTCCTGGGAGTGGCAGTTGGAACGTCCACCTACTCTGTCACCATATGGAATTTCCAGAAGAGGACTGATAGGAATTTTGAAATCAGGTGCTCTCCTCCAAATGTTCCAATTCAGATTCCAATGATGTCACAAACAGCATCCAATGGAAGACAGTGCAGTGGTAAATCCTGATAACTTCACAGCCTAGAAAGGCAGAGTAAAATGGGCCTGCTTTCTTCTTTTAAACTCTTGAAATATTCCCACAAGTCAGAAGCCATGTGTCTTATTGTGTGGTAGTAACATTTACAAATATTTATTAATAAAAGAAACTAAGAAAAAAGAGAAAACAAAAAATCAGTTAAATGTTTAATGTCACTTCTAACAATTGTTTCCATTTCTTGGAAAAACTCCTAGCATAATAAATGAAGCAAACATTTCCATCATAAATACGTTTATTATTTCCACATGGTTTGTGTGTATGTAATATGTGCAATTAAGTTTGCTTTTAAATTTAAAAAGCTTTACATCTTGCCCAGAGTCATTTCTTTTTCACCAGAGGGTTGTGCCAACCAGGATTCTCTCACAGAAACTAGAGAGACTGAAAGCAACTATACAGTTGTGCTCCTTGGAGAATTAAGATCACATCTTTGGTACTTTTATAGATTCCTTTATTATTATTATTTTTTAACTATGAAGGAATGTGTATGTCTGATTCAATGAGTTTCCATGTCCTTGCACTTTCATCTTTCATTTTTTTCTATTTCCCAAATTGCCTTAGTCCTTGAAGGATGCTGTTGTCACTTGAGGTGTATGTGCACCTAAAACTTATCTGTGCAAGATTCTTTTACACAAGCCATTGATGGGCCTTACCAAGATAAAACTGGCATTACCCTGTGTTCCTGCCTCCCAGTGAGTAAGTAGACCTAACGGTCATCACTGTAGTCACCTGCTGGAGTTCAGGAATGCTAATTTGAAATGACCTAAGCTTCGTTTGACCACTTGCTTTGTGAGCATGCCGTTCTTCAACCTAATATTATGTCGAAGGAGGCAATAAAACCTTCATAGCAAGATCATTCTAAGAATGAAAAATAATATTTTTAAACTAATAGTAGAATTTAGTAAAATTTAATTGTTTTTATTAGCAATAATATGGTCAGAGTACTTTTATAAAAAAAACAGTAAAATATCAAAAAGATATAAATTGCTTAGGCGACACTTTGAAACCTGTTATACACTGAGCTAGCTAACACTGCAACTGGGGAGAGAAAGTGCAAGGTGGAGGGGAATGGTGGGAAAATGTTACCATCGTAGGAATTCCCTCTTTAACATCTTTGCCAGGCCTGTCAGCAAAGATGCCTGTTCTCCCCATCACTGCATTTCCATTTCATCCTGCAGTTGTGGGTTTCCACTGTTCCACTTGCAAACATTTTAAGAGCCATCCAAATTGCCAAGTGCAATGGATGTGTTCTAGTTTCCTACCTAAACTCTACATATTAAACAATTGACCATCACTATTTTTCGTGATTATAACCATTTTTAACTTTACAGTTTAGTGGCATTAAGTACATTTACATTGGTGTGCAACTATCACCATTATTTATCACCGGAATTTTTTTTCATCTTGCAAAACTGAAATGCTGTACCCATGAAACAAACATTCCCCTTTTCTCTCCTCCATTGAGTCTCTGGCAACCATCATTCTAATTTCTGACTCTATGAACGTGACCATTCTAGGTACTTCGCATAAGTAGAATCATGCAGTATTTGTTTTGTTTTTGTGACTAGCTTATTTTAAGGTTCTTCTGTGTTGTAATGTGTCAAAATTTGATTTTTTTTAAGACTAAATAATACCACATTCTATGTATATACCATATTTCTTTTATCTATTTATCTGTTGATGGACATGTGAGTTGTTTCTACCTTTTGGCTATTGTGAATAATGCTGCTATAAACATAGAGCTACTAATATCTACTGTCTTTTTCGCTCCATAAGATGCACTTTATTCCCCCAAAAAGTGGAGGGGAGAATGCCCTTGCATCTTATGAAGCAAAAAATGTAGTATTTTATTAAATATTTTAACACACCATTTGTTTCAGGATATTTTTTTTCTTATTTTCCTCCTTAAAACCGTAGATGTGTCTTATGGTCAGGTGTGTCTTATGGAGCAAAAAATATGGTATTTAAGTCCCTACTTATAATTCTCTTGAGTATATACCCAGTAGTGGAATTGCTAGATAATATGATAATTGTATTTTAAGTTTTTTGAAAAACTGCTGTACAATTTTCAGTAACAGGCATATTATTTTATGTTTCCACTAGTGATGCACCAGGATTCTAACATCTCCACATTGCCAGCAGCTATTTTCTTTTTTTTGTGTTTGTTTGTTTGTCTATGATAGTAATGTTAATGAGTATAAAGTAGTATCTCATTATGGTTTTTATTTGTATTTCCCTAATGATTAGTAATGTTGAGCATCTTCTCATATGGCTGTTGACCATTTATATATCTTCTTTGGAGAAATGTTTATTCAAGTCCTTCCCTGTTTGGGTTTTTGTTGTTTATTTGTCATAGTTCTTTTGTATTTTCAGGATATTCATCCTTTATCAGTTATAATAATTTTTAAATATTTTCTCCTATTCTGTGGGTTGCTTCTTACTCTGTTAATAGTGTCTGTTGATACACAAAACATTTTTTTAAGTGAGAATAAGGGAGATACTGAGACAGACTCCCACATGTGCCCCAACTGGGATCCACTCAGTAATTTCCATCTGGGGCTGATGATTGAATCAATTGACATACTCAGCACCCAGGGCTGACACTTGAACCAATTGAGCAACTGACTATGAGAGGAGAAGAGAAAAAGAAGAGAGAGAGGAAGAAGAAGAGTAGCAGATGGTTGCTTCTCCTGTGTGCCCTGACCAGGGATTGAACCCAGGATGTCCACATGCTGGGTCGCCACTCTATCCACTGAGCGAACTAGCCAGAGCCTATTAAGTTTTGAGAGGTGATTTTTTGTTCTCGCTGTAGGTAGTTTATCAGATAGGTAGTAGGCAAATATGTCCTAATAGTCTGGCATATTTTTCTATTTCCTTTAAAATGTCTTTGGTAGATCAGAAGGTTTTAAATTTGAATTAAATTCAATTATTTATTCTTTTCTAGATTGTGCTATGGTGTAATGATTAAGAAATTTTTGCTGAACCCAGTGTAACAGATTTTTTTTCAATATTTTCTTCTAGAATTTGATGGCTTATAAATTATATCAAAATCCATTTTAGGTTAATTTCTGAATATGGTAGAAGGTATGGGTAGAGTTTCTTTTTCTTGCTTTCTTTCTTGCTTGCTTTTTTGATATATAAATGGATATTCAATTATTCCAGCATAATTTTCTGAAAATACTATTAAGATTTTAAAATTTAGACACTATGTGTGATTTCAAAAGATTTATATGGACTCCTTTAACAGACTCATATAATAAAATTACATTTTTTTGATTGGCATGCCAAATAAAACATAGACACGTGCCTCTGTCCCAATGTTAAGTGAAAGACCTGGCAAAACTTCCAGAGATGAGTAGAAGACTTTCAAGAGTTGAATAAATTCTGGAAGACAATTAATTAAGAATTTGAAAACCAGAATTCTCAAAAATTAAACCAGAGAAGTTTAGAAATAAAACATTTTATGAGTTAAGGCTCTTGGTGACAAGCAGAAGGATGCTCCGGAACCCTGGAAAACAGACTTACTGAGGTATCCAGGGGAGCAAGAGCATAGCCAAGGCTCAGCTGCAGAAAAGGTCCCGTGTACTGTCACTGCCTTGCAGTACCACCATGTATCAGCACCCAGCCCTACTGCTCCACTGCTCTGTCAGTATCCCCCAATAATGTTGCTAATAACATCACCCCCACATATTCCTTGTCACATCATATTCACTCCACTATAGCTGCTGCCACGGTGGTTTTTCTGAGCCTGTACCTTTCACTCCTATCCTCAAGATCCACAGTTCCTGTTAGCTACCAGTCTCTCATTGTCCACCTTCAGTCCCAAGCATAGTCTCTAGCAGACATAAGTTGATGGAAAGGAATTTTCATATGCTCATGGCATTCATATTAATGGGATCCCTTTTAAATATAAGAGGTATGTGGGTGATGGAAAACTAAAGGTAGAATGTCTACCATAATAATATTGGTAAATGCCTTAATTTTACCAGTTTGAAAATTGCACTTAAAAATTCCATTAAAATGCTACAAAACAAGAGAACTTACCTGAAATAATCTTAATATAGCTAAAGTGTAGCCATTGGAAAGTGTAGCCAATTCCCATTAAGCGTAACTCTGGGGAAAGACTGGCTTGATTTTTTTTGTTTTGTTTTTGTTTCTTGGGGTTTTTTTGTATTTTTCTGAAGTTGGAAATGGGGAGGCAGTCAGACAGACTCCTGCATGCGCCCGACCAGGATCCACCCGGCATGCCCACCAGGGGGCGATGCTCCGCCCATCTGGGCCATTGCTCTGTTGCATCCAGAGCCATTCTATCGCCTGAGGCAGAGGCCACAGAGCCATCCTCAGTGCCTGGGCCATCTTTGCTCCAATGGAGCCTTGGCTGCGGGAGGGGAAGAGAGAGACAGAGAGGAAGGAGAGGGGGAGGGGTGGAGAAGCAGATGGGCACTTCTCCTGTGTGCCCTGGCTGGGAATCAAACCTGGGACTCCTGCACACCAGGCCAATGCTCTACCACTGAGCCAACTGGCCAGGGCCTGGCTTGATGTTTTAACCAAAGTATTTTCAGTTTATCAAACTGACACCCAGACAGATCTATCTTTTTTTTTTATTATTAAATTTTTATTAATGGTAATGGGATGACATTAATAAATCAGGGTACATATATTCAAAAAAAACATGTCTAGGTTATTTTGTCATTAAATTATGTTGCATACCCCTCGCCCAAAGTCAGATTGTCCTCCGCCACCCTCTATCTAGTTCTCTGTGCCCCTCCCCCTCCCCCTAACTCTCTCCCTCCCTCCCTCCCATGTCCTCCCTCCCCCCACCCCTGGTAACCACCACACTCTTGTCCATGTCTCTTAGTCTCATTTTTATGTACCACCAATGTATGGAATCATGTAGTTCTTGTTTTTTTCTGATTTACTTATTTCACTCCTTATAATGTTATCAAGATCCCACCATTTTGCTGTAAATGATCTGATGTCATCATTTCTTATGGCTGAGTAGTATTCCATAGTGTATATGTGCCACATCTTCTTTATCCAGTCTTCTATTGAAGGGCTTTTTGGTTGTTTCCATGTCTTGGCCACTGTGAACAGTGCTGCAATGAACATGGGGCTACATGTGTCTTCACGTATCAATGTTTCTGAGGTTTTGGGGTATATATCCCAGTAGAGGGATTGCTGGGTCATAAGGTAGTTCTATCTTCAGTTTTTTGAGGAACCACCATACTTTCCTCCATAATGGTTGTACTACTTTCCAGTCCCACCAACAGTGAATGAGGGTTCCTTTTTCTCCACAGCCTCTCCAACATTTGCTATTACCCGTCTTGTTGATAATAGCTAATCTAACAGGAGTGAGGTGGTATCTCATTGTAGTTTTGATTTGCATTTCTCTAATAACTAATGAAGCTGAGCATCTTTTCATATATCTGTTGGCCATTTGTATCTCTTCCTGGGAGAAGTGTCTGTTCATGTCCTCTTCCCATTTTTTTATTGGATTGTTTGTTTGTTTGTTGTTGAGTTTTATGAGTTCTTTGTAAATTTTGGATATTAGGCCCTTATCTGAGCTGTTGTTTGAAAATATCATTTCCCATTTAGTTGGCTGTCTGTTTATTTTGATATCAGTTTCTCTTGCTGAGCAAAAACTTTTTATTCTGATGTAGTCCCATTCATTTATCTTTGCCTTCACTTCTCTTGCCATTGGAGTCAAGTTCATAAAATGTTCTTTAAAACCCAGGTCCATGATTTTAGTACCTATGTCTTCTTCTATGTACTTTATTGTTTCAGGTCTTATATTTAGGTCTTTGATCCATTTTGAATTAAATTTAGTACACGGGGACAGGCTGTAGTCGAGTTTCATTCTTTTGCATGTGGCTTTCCAGTTTTCCCAACACCATTTGTTGAAGAGGCTTTCTTTTCTCCATTGTGTGTTGTTGTCCCCTATATCAAAGATTATTTGACCATATATATGTGGTTTTATTTCTGGGCTTTCTATTCTGTTCCATTGGTCTGAGTGTCTATTTTTCTGCCAAAACCATGCTGTTTTGATTATCGTGGCCCTATAATATAGTTTAAAGTCAGGTACTGTAATGCCCCCAGCTTCATTCTTTTTCCTTAGGATTGTTTTGGCTATTCGGGGTTTTTTGTAGTTCCATATAAATCTGATGATTGTTTGTTCCATTTCTTTAAAAAATCTCATAGGGATTTTGATGGGAATTGCATTAAATTTGTATATTGCTTTGGGTAATATGGCCATTTTGATTATATTTATTCTTCCTATCCAAGAACAAGGAATATTTTTCCATCTCATTGTATCTTTTTCGATTTCCCTTAACAATGCTTTGTAATTTTCATTATATAGGTCCTTTACATTCTTTCTTATGTTTATTCCTAGGTATTTTATTTTTTTTGTTGCAATCGTGAAGGGGATTATTTTTTTGAGGTCGTTTTCTAATATTTCATTGTTGGCATATAGAAAGGCTATGGACTTTTGTATGTTATTTTGTATCCTGCGACCTTACTGTATTGGTTTATTGTTTCTAATAATCTTTTTGTGGAGTCCTTCGGGTTTTCGATGTATAGGATCATATCATTAGCAAAAAGTGAAAGCTTTACTTCTTCTTTTCCGATATGGATGCCTTTTATTTCTTTGTCTTGTCTGATTGCTCTGGCCAGAACTTCTAGCACCACGTTGAATAAGAGTGGAGAGAGTGGACAACCCTGTCTTGTTCCTGATTTAAGGTAGAAAGTCCTCAGTTTTATGCCGTTTAATAGGATGTTGGCTGATGGTTTATCATATATGGCCTTTATCATGTTGAGATATTTTCCTTCTATACCCATTTTGTTGAGAGTCTTAAACATAAAATTGTGTTGTATTTTATCAAAAGCCTTTTCTGCATCTATTGATAAGATCATGTGGTTTTTGTTCTTTGTTTTGTTGATATGGTGTATTACGTTAACCGTTTTGCGTATGTTGAACCATCCTTGAGATTCTGGGATGAATCCCACTTGATCATGATGTATTATTTTTTTAATATGTTGCTGTATTCGATTTGCCAGTATTTTGTTTAGTATTTTAGCATCTGTATTCATTAGAGATATTGGTCTGTAGTTTTCTTTCTTTGTGCCATCCTTGCCAGGTTTTGGTATGAGGGTTATGTTGGCCTCATAAAATGTGTTTGGAAGTATTGCTTCTTCTTCAATTTTTTGGAAGACTTTGAGTAGAATAGGAACCAAGTCTTCTTTGAATGTTTGATAGAATTCACTAGTATAACCGTCTGGGCCTGGACTTTTATTTTTGGGGAGGTTTTTAATAGTTTTTTCTATTTCCTCCCTGCTGATTGGTCTGTTTAGGCTTTCTGCTTCTTCATGACTCAGTCTAGGAAGGTTGTATTGTTCTAGGAATTTATCCATTTCTTCTAGATTGTTGTATTTGGTGGCATATAATTTTTCATAGTATTCTACAATAATTCTTTGTATATCTATGATGTCTGTGGTGATCTCTCCTCTTTCATTTTGGATTTTATTTATTTGAGTCCTGTGTCTTTTTTCCTTGGTGAGTCTTGCCAAGGGTTTGTCAATTTTGTTGATCTTTTCAAAGAACCAGCTCCTGTTTTATTGATTTTTTCTATAGTTTTTCTGTTCTCTATTTCATTTATTTCTGCTCTGATTTTTATTATCTCATTTCTTCGGCTGGTTTTGGGTTGTCTTTGTTCTTCTTTTTCTAGTTCCTTAAGGTGTGAAGTTAAGTGGTTTACTTCGGCTCTCTCTTGTTTGTTCATATAGGCCTGAAGTGATATGAACTTTCCTCTTATTACTGCTTTTGCTGCATCCCAGAGATTCTGATATGTCGTATTTTCATTTTCATTTGTCTGTATATATCTTTTGATCTCTGCGCTTATTTCTTCTTTGACCCATTCATTTTTTAGAAGTATGTTGTCTAGTTTCCACATTTTTGTGGGTTTTTCCCCCTCTTTTTTGCAGTTGAATTCTAGTTTCAAGGCTTTATGATCAGAAAATATGCTTGGTACAATTTCAATTTTTCTAAATTTGCTGATATTGTCTTTGTGGCCCAACATATGGTCAATTCTTGAGAATGTTCCATGTACACTAGAGAAAAATGTATACTCTGTCGCTTTGGGATGAAGTGTCCTGTAGATGTCTATCATATCCAGGTGTTCTAGTATTTCATTTAAGGCCACTATATCTTTATTGATTCTCTGTTTGGATGACCGATCTAGAGCCGTCAGCGGTGTATTGAGGTCTCCAAGTATGATTGTATTTTTGTTAGTTTTTGTTTTAAGGTCAATAAGTAGCTGTCTTATATATTTTGGTGCTCCTTGGTTTGGTGCATATATATTAAGGATTGTTATGTCTTCTTGATTCAACTTCCCCTTAATCATTATGAAATGACCATTTTTGTCTCTGAGTACTTTTTCTGTCTTGTAGTCAGCATTATTAGATATGAGTATTGCTACGCCTGCTTTTTTTGGGTGTTGTTTGCTTGGAGTATTGTTTTCCAGCCTTTCACTTTGAATTTGTTTTTATCCTTGTTGCTTAGATGTGTTTCTTGTAGGCAGCATATAGTTGGATTTTCTTTTTTAATCCATTCTGCTACTCTGTGTCTTTTTATTGGTAAGTTTAATCCATTTACATTTAGTGTAATTATTGACACTTGTGGGTTCCCTACTGCCATTTTATAAATTGCTTTCTGTTAGTTTTGTATCTAGTTTGATTCTTCTCTTTTGTTTTTCTATCATTTGTTTTTGTTTGTTTGTGTTCCATACTTCTTTCCTCTGTTGCTACCTTTTTTAAGTCAAGTGTTTTTGTGGTGGTTTTTTCCAGGGTGGTTACCATTAAGTAATGAAAAGGGTACCTACCATATTCATTGTAGTACCCTATCTTATAAGTATCTCTGCACTTCATCATCCTTTGCTACTGTTAATCTCCATCCTCTCCCCCCTTTTTTTCCTTTGTTGTCACAGTTTAAGTTTGGTTTTATTGTGTTCTTGGTGGAGCTGTTACTTGTGGTGTTGTTTTCTTTTGTTCTTTGAATCTGGTTGGAAAACCCTCTTTAGTATTTCCTGGAGTGGGGGCTTTCTGTTGATAAATTCTCTCATCTTTTCTGTATTTGTGAATGTTTTTATATCTCCTTCATACTTGAAGGATAGCTTTGATGGGTATAGTATTCTTGGCTGAGAGTTCCTCTCTTTCAGGGCTTTAAATATTGGGGTCCACTCTCTTCTAGCTTGTAGAGTTTCTGCTGAGAAATCTGATGATAATCTAATAGGCCTTCCTTTATATGTTGTACTCTTCTTTTCCCTGGCTGCCTTGAGAATTTTTTCTTTGTCATTGGTTTGTGTCATCTTTATTATGATGTGCCTTGGAGTGGGTTTGTTGGGGTTAAGAAAACTTGGTGTTCTGTTTGCTTCTTGAATTTGAGGCTTTAGTTCTTTCCACAGGCTTGGGAAGTTCTCGTCTATTATTTGTTTGAGTATATTCTCCATTCCATTTTCTTTCTCTTCTCCCTCTGATATACCTATTATTCTTTTGTTATTCTTTCTGATGGAGTCAGACAATTCCTGTAGGGCTTTCTCGTTTTTTATTATTTTTGAGTCTCTTTCTTCTTTTCTCTGTTGTGCCTCAAATTGTTTGTCTTCTATTTCACTAATCCTATCTTCAATCTGGGCTGTTCTGTTAGCTAAGCTTGTTACCTCGTTTTTCAGCTCGTGAATTGAGTTTTTCATTTCTGTTTGATTTGTTTTTATAGTTTCAATTTCCTTGGTAATATATTCTTTGTGTTCATTGAGTTGTTTTCTGATCTCCCTATATTGCCTTTCTGGGTTTTCTTGTATCTCTCTGAGTATTTTTAAGATTTCTAGTTTAAATTCTCTGTCATTTAGCTCCAAGGCTTCCAATATGTTAAGTCTTTTCTCCATAGATTTTTCCACATCTATTTATGTTACCTCTCTTTCTTTTGTATCCATAATATTCAATTTCCTCTTTCTTATCGGCATCTGAGGGTGGTCTTGTTGATAGCACACAGGCGCACAACCCCTCGGCTTGAATGAAGGTCCCTGCGGTAGCTTCCTCCACACCCTCGTCTCTCAGATTCAAGTGATAACAGTCCTTTCGCTATCAGTTTGTGTGGAACTCCGGAATGCTCCGAGGATAAATTTTTCTGTTTCTAGTTGATAAATTTGTTGTGATTTAGGGGAGAGCTGTTGGACGCGCTGCTCATGGCGCCATTTCCGTGACGTCACTCCAGATCTATCTTTTGTAGCAACCTATGAGGTATGAGGAGGTACCAGAGGACAACTTTTCAGTAAGAGCTCTACAAAAACATTTCCTGAAATGTAATATGCTTATTGTGGTTATAAAACTTTATTCTGCATTGCTCAGCTCTAAAACTTTGTACCAGTCTTGACTGGTGAGCACATCTACCCTACTTCCTGGGTAATTGTGACCTTTGGCCAAAGTCTGAAAAAAAATCTCAAATATGAACATTTTCCTGACAACTGCAGATACCTTTAAAAGGAGGAGACAAAAAATGTACCTGGGGTTATGGTGGCTGTCATATAATTTAGTTTTTCTGTGGGACTGAAGCTCAGGGCTGTGTGTCTCTTTAATTCTGATCTTTTTCATGTTTGGATGTGGCAGTTGATGCTTCCTTGTTTATTTCTGCATACAGGATTAGGTGATTGTCACTTCTTAGATATTGGCTTTGTTACTCTAAAGACTGGACATCTTTGTCAATTGAGGTGGGGTTTTTTTTTTTGGGGGGGGGGATAGAAACTTGAACCAGAGGAGCATTCAGCTTCATGTATCAAGGAAAGAGTGCATTTCAAAAGAGCCAGAATTCTACTTTCAGGAAGACAGGGTTTTTTGTTTTTGTTTTTGTTTTTGTTTTTTACCCTTTATCAGATGAGGTACCCGAGGTCCAGAAAAAAGTTAAATACCTTGGTCAATGTCCCCAATCAAAGAAGTGATGGAAGATGGTTCTTTAAGTTTAGTACAATACATGTATATAATATGACATGACTGATGTAATAAGTTAGAGTAGGCTAGATTATACTGCAACAACAAACAGCCTCAAATCTCAAAGGTTTATATCAATAAAGATTTTTATTGTTGTGGGTTTGTTCTGTGTGTCTTTTTTCCTGGACCCAGGCTTATTGAGTCACTTTTTTTTTGGGGGGGGGGGTCACTGTTAGTTCAATTGTAGAAGGGAAAAAAAAGTCCTGGAAAGGCATATACTGCCTCTTCAATCTCTTACTAGGAAAAGCCATGTATCACTTTTACCCATTTCAAGGCCACAGCAATATGTCAGTGGGATAGGAAAAGTATAATCGATCCATCTCCAAGATGAACAGCACATTTGAGGAAATAATATAATCTCCCAACCTGGCTTTGAGCTGTGACTTGTAGACCAATTGATCAACACCACCCAGGGCCTTATATAAAAGGAATATTCTCAGACCTTGCCCAACTCTGCTAATTAGAATTTTTATTTTAGCAAGATCTCCAGCTGATATTTATGCCATCGGGGAAGCACTGCTCTATTACATTGCTCAAATGCTACTCTTACGTATCCAAAACACTTTGGCACTTGTTGTTTTGCTAATTTCTTACCCTACTTCCTTTTTTAATATATTTTTTAGGAATTGATTGAAAGACTGAGGTGCAGAACAGGATCACCAGCTTCATCTATGAATTTATTTTAAGCCCTGGGTTTGGTTTAGGACAGACTGTAAGTGTTCTTTTCCTTAGGTATAACCAATAAAAGACCCAAGGTCTCTGTGTGACTTTACAGATGTATTACCTGAGTGATAAGTTCTAAACTTTACAAACTCCATGGGGCAGGCCCAGTGTGGTTTTTTCCAGAGAAATTTTGCTGAGTCTCTGTTTATTTTAGCAAAAAAATGTACAGATGTCAAGGTGACTGCTGCTCTAACATCAGTGATGCTGCTCAGAAAAACTAAGAGGACATTCTGAGCTACAGATCTACAAACCTTCAGTTCTATTCTTATGCTACACCTACATGCATAGTTCTATTTGATAGTCATAATATCCCTATAAAAATATTTTTTCACTTTCTTCCCTTATGAAAACAAAATGAGTCCATTGCCCAGGTCAGTTGCCCAAGATAGCAGGGTTGATAAAGTTGAGAGAAATTCAAATTTTTAAAATTATTGCCCCAGAACACTATTTCTTTAATGCCTATCTAGTTAAGCTAATTAGTGAGTCTTTACTGAAATTGAAAAGAAAGCAAATTAATTGATCTACTGATAAGCCATAGGTATGAAGGCCAACCCCAAACTAACAAAAAGACCATCAGTCATGTTATATCCTTTGAATAAAGGATATAACTTACTCATGAGTCTTTATTTCCCAATGAATATCTACAAATTGCTTCCTTTTGTTTTCTCCACATTTTAAAGTGAAACCATCTAAATAATTTGTTGAAACTGGGAGTGTACATGACTAACATTGCTACAGCCTCTTTTTTTTTTTTTTTTCTTTTTTATTAAATTTAATGCAGTGACATTGATAAATCCGGGTACATATGTTGAGAGAAAACATCTGCAGATTATTTTGACATTTGATTATGCTGTATACCCCTTACCCAAAGTCAAATTGTCTTCTGTCACCTTCTATCTGGTTTTCTTTGTGCTCCTCCCCTCCCCCACCCCCTCTCTCCTTCCTCTCCCCCTCCCCCCCCTCCCCCCACCCCCCTACCCCCATTGCCATCACATTCTTGTTCATGTCTCTGAGTCTCATTTTTGGATTCATATAGTTCTTAGTTTTTTCTGATTTACTTATTTCACTCTGTATAATGTTATCAAGGTCCATCCATGTTATTGTAAATGATCCGATGTCATCATTTCTTATGGCTGAGTAGTATTCCATAGTATATATGTACCAAAGCTTTTTAATCCACTCATCCTCTGATGGACACTTGGGCTGTTTCCAGATCTTTGTTATTGTGAACAATGCTGCCACAAACATGGGGGTGCATTTCTCCTTTTGGAGCCATTCTATGGTGTTCTTGGGGTATATTCCTAAAAGTGGGATAGCTGGGTCAAAAGGCAGTTTGATTTTCAATTTTTTGAGGAATCTCCATACTGTTTTCCACAGTGGCTGCACCAGTCTGCATTCCCACCAGCAGTGCAGGAGGGTTCCCTTTTCTCCACATCCTCGCCAGCACTTATTCTGTGTTGTTTTATTGATGAGCGCCATTCTGACTGGTGTGAGGTGATATCTCATTGTGGTTTTAATTTGCATTTCTCTAATAATTAGTGATGTTGAGCATTTTTTCATATGCCTATTGGCCATCTGTATGTCTTCTTTGGAGAAGTGTCTATTCATTTCTTTTTCCCATTTTTGATTGGATTGTTTGTCTTCTTGATGTTGAGATTTACAAGTTCTTTATAAATTTTGGTTAACCCCTTATCAGATGTATTGTCAAATATGTTCTCCCATTGTGTAGTTTGTCTTTTTATTCTGTTCTTGTTGTCTTTAGCTGTACAAAAGCTTTTTAGTTTGATATAGTCCCATTTGTTTATCCTGTCTTTTATTTCACTTCCCCGTGGAGATAAATCAGCAAATATATTGCTCCAAGAGATGTCGGAGAGCTTACTGCCTATGTTTTCTTCTAAGATGCTTATGGTTTCACGGCTTACATTTAAGTCTTTTATTCATTTTGAGTTTATTTTTGTGAGTGGTGTAAGCTGGTGATCTATTTTCATTTTTTTTCAAGTAGCTGTCCAATTTTCCCAACACCAGTTGTTAAAGAGGCTGTCTTTACTCCATTGTATTTCCTTACCTCCTTTGTCAAATATCAGTTGTCCATAGAGCTGTGGGTTTATTTCTGGGTTCTCTGTTCTATTCCATTGATCTATATGCCTGTTCTTATGCCAGAACCAGGCTGTTTTGAGTACAATGGCCTTGTAGTATAACTTGATATCAGGAAGTGTGATGCCTCCCCCTTTATTCTTCCTTTTTAAGATTGCTGAGGCTATTCACGTTCTTTTTTGGTTCCATATAAATTTTTGGAATATGTGATCTATATCTTTGAAGTATGTCATTGGTATTTTAATTGGTATTGCACTGAATTTATAGATTGGCTACAGCTTCTTTTATTGGTGATCTCAACTTTGAAATCCAACTTTGATTGAAAAGAAGGAACAGTTGGAAAATAAAGTAAGATCCTCACTTTCGGAGAGGTTAGAAGTCCCTTTAGGGTCTCTAAAATATGACAAGCTTTAAATATTGAATGGTCAAGTTGATGTTTGACTATCTCTAAAGCATCTGTCCTAGTTTGTATACTAAAGGCTTCTTCTACCTTTTGCCTGACCTGTGGAGATGCAGTGGATAAAGCGTCGACCTGGGATGCTGAGGTCACTGGTTTGAAATCCGGGTCTTGCTTGGTCAAGGCACATATGAGAAGCAACTACTCTGAATTGATGCTTCCCGCTCCTCTCCCCTCCATTCTCTATCTTCTATCTCTTTAAAATCAATAAATAAAATCCTAATTAAATAAAGGCTTCTACCCTTTGCAGCATAAAAAATGCGAAACGGAGTGTCAGAACACTTGGAGTAACCCTGATTGTGACCCAGATTCATTATATATACTTTCTGAGCCTCAGTTACCTCATATGTACAGTGAATATTTACAGCCATGTCATTGGGTAGTTCCATGTGTAATGTATCTGGTAGAGTATCTATCTCATAGAAGGTTTTCAATAAATGGTAACTACTTTCATTATCACTACCCACCTTGTAAGATAGATGCAGCAGATATTTAATTCCTTCTCTCATCAGCATGGGCAATTAAACAGGGCAGAGTTAAGGGATCTCCATTTAGTTTTGTACAGAAAATTAGTGTCTGAGTCAGAGCTGGAACTCTGGTATCTCATCTTCTGTCTTCAATCACATTCTTGCCAAATTACGTGATAACAGTCATGTAATGGTAAAAGACAAAAATAAGTCTCAATTAATTCAGTGTTCCCATATCTAATATTTATGGAGCACCTCTGTTGTACAAAGTATCCTGCTAAGCATCGCGGCGGCTATGCCAAGACATCAGACAGTATTGCTCAGTGGCCACACACGTTTAGAGACAGTGAACGTGGGCTTTGACTCCTTCCTTTCACCAGCTGTATGAGTTTGAAAAATTCACTTTCTTAAGCCTTGATTTCCAGAGATTTAAAAAGGGAATAATTATGCTTATTTCTCATCACAACTCTTTGAGTTAGAACAATCCGAAGTGCATAAAGTCATTACAAAACTCATGAATTATACTGGTTCATATTATTTTTCATGCTTGCTCTCAGGTCTGATCTCAAAGAGCTGATAATCTGGTAGGGGATATAAAACATTGACATTAAATATATCTTAAGGGGAAAAGTGAATTCCTGTGGAGAGAACAGATTAAGTCTTACAGAGTTTGAAGGCGAGGACATATAACTTCAGCGATGGGTATCTGACAAGGTTTTCTGGAGGAAATATTTGAACTGGGCCCTATAATACAGACGGGTTTGATGAATTTGGAGCATGTGGAGATTATTCATAGATTTCTTTTTTTTTTTTTAATTTATTTATTTATTCATTATTAGAGAGGAGAAACAGAGGGAGAGAGAGGAGAGAGAGACAGAGAGAGAGAAGGGAGGAGGAGCTGGAAGCATCAACTCCCATGTGTGCCTTGACCAGGCAAGCCCAGGGTTTTGAACTGGCGATCTCAGCATTTCCAGGTAGATGCTTTATCCACTGCGCCACCACAGGTCAGGCCTAGATTTCTTTTTTATAGAAGTAATTGTGTTTCGTATTGAGCATGGGTTAGATCTTTAGGAGCTCTCTACAATAATATTTATAATAGATCTTTTGCAAATAGGTGAACTGAGACATAGAAAGCTAAAAAAAAAAAAAAAAAAAAAAAAACAAACAAAACCAAACAGCGCATAGTTCTGTTTTTAAATTGTAAAAATTGGAAGACACACCTCAGTTTTCCTCTTGTGCTGTGTTTTCTGACCCAGATTCCTCAGTGAACATTGATGACAAAGAAGTATCTGCTGGCACAGAGTAACTAGATACTATATACTTTCACCTATTAGAGTATTCTAGGATCTTTAAAAACCATAAAATCAGACACATGTTTGGGATCAGGTTTTGCCATCACTCACTGTGGAATCAAACATGCTGTAAGCAGAGTGTGAGATTTTCCTGACTTTGGCCGATGTAATTGCTTGTCTTCCAGAAACCAACAGGGTGGAACCCTGACCACCCTTCAGCCTCCAGCAAAGCCCCTGGTAACAAGTGAAACTAAATTGCTTTTCTCCCCTCCATGCATTTGGGTCCATCTGTGCAGGCCAAATAGATTGGCCTCTAATATCGCAAAACAGATGTTTGCTGTTGGATTTGTCATACGTGTGCAACATGTTCCACAAGTTGGTGAGGATATTCTGGGCTGCAGGGTGTGTAGAGACATCATTCTGGGTGGGGTTTTCCAAATAATCAGTGTGGGTGAGAGAGTGATGCTGGCAAGGATTTGTCTCCATAGCGCTTTCCTCATCGGGAGAGCAGCGTGGAGGAGAGCGTGCCAGGCGGCTCCACTAGCAGGATGAATGCACTTGGAGCTTCATGTGTACATTCGTCAAGTTCTGGTCAGGGGAATCAGAGCTATGTTAACCCAAAGTACTTAACATAGGAAATTGAGTGAATACCAAAAGGCAAGACAGGAAAACTAATGCAAGAGAGGAACTGCAGGAAAAGCTGTTGCCCCTAGGGTTGAGGGAAGAAAGAGACAAAATTGACATTATTACAATGTAGAACAGTTGCAGCGAAGGTCCTGCAGAGCTGCAACACAGACCTCTGAGATAGAGGTGCTTTCCAACTGCAGTGGACATCTCAGAAACACAGAGTGACCCTGCAGATCTGGTACTCAGAACTGTGACTGGCTGACGATGGAACCCAGGAGGGGCTGCAGTGAGCTGTTCCTGGAAGTGCAAGGAAAATGGGAACTGAAACCATTGGCTGTCTTGAATGTACAGGCTCAGGCCACACTCCAGACGTATTGACTCAAAATCTTAGTGTGGTCAGCCCCCCACATGTGTATATATTTTTTAACAATCTTTTCAACTGAAGATTGATATTCTCAACACAGGTGGAACTACTGTGCCCTCAGCCTCTTTCACAAAGCATTTGAAGATGTTCTAAACCCATTTAATATGTTTATGAGTTATCTTTGGTTGTCCGATCTCTCCAGCAATAGGTGGTAGAGATATCTGAGCTGTCATCAGTCATAGCTTCTCTTATTGGCTATCAGGTACTCAATTGCTAGATGTGTCTGGGTCATCTTGCCAACACTATTCCCAGTGCTTTCATCAACCTGGTAAATTAGACAGAGAGGATAGGAGGACTAATTTTTCATCCATGAAGTGTCTGTTATATGTAAAAATATATGCAAAGAATGAACATCCAACTTAAATAAAAGCCAACATAATCTTGGCCTCTATGTAGCTTTTAGCTTTTATATACTAGGAGTTAGACATTTAAAATAAACACATTAATCAGTGTGTAATTGAAAATCTAGGTAGATCTTATAAAGAAGCAGAAGAATAGAATGTTGTGAAAAGCACTCTATGTGAAAATGGACCTAGTAATTCCATTCACTGTAACCACACAAATTACAACATGACTATAGAGCTCCTCCCAAAGTGAAGTAGATTTTTTCACAGACCCATCGAATCTGAGTTGGCTTCTGTGACTTGCTTTAGCTGAAAAAATATTGTGGAAGTGGCATTGTGTCTGTTTCAAGTCTAGGTCTCACTCTGGAAACAGCCGCTATTGTCGTGTGAACTATTATGCTGGAGAAAATGTGACCACGTGAGCCAGGATGATTTATTTCATGTGGACCAGAGACCTCATGCAGCAGAGGTGAGATGTCCTAGCTGAAACCATTCCAACCCAGACCCCTGAGCTACTGATCACAAATGCATCAAGAAAATCTAGTTTAAAACATTTTTATCACCTTAGAAAGATTTGTACCCACCCTTTACCAATCATGACCCTCCCAGGCCTCAGTCAATATTAATCTACTTTCTGTCCTTACAAATGTGCTTATTCTAGACAATTCATATAATGGGAATCATACAATATATTTTCTTTTTTGACTGGCTTCCTTCATTCAGCATAATAATTTGAGCTTCATAATAATAATTTGAGATTTGACACATGCTCATGTTACAGCATGTGTCAATTACTTTTTATTGATAAATATGCCCATGTATAAATAGTACCACAATTTATTTACTCACTTATCAATGGACATATGAGTTATTTTCATTTTTTTGGCTATTAGGCTATTATGAATAATGCTGCTATGAACTTGAGTGTACAGAATTTTGTGAGGACACATGTTTTCATTTCTCTTGGGTATATACTTAGGAGTGGCATTGCTAAGTCAGATGGTGAATGTGTATTTGGCATTTAAAGGAACTGCCACACTGTTTTCCAATCTACCTGCGTCATTTGACATTCCCTCAGTAATGTATGGGGTTTCAATTTTCCATATCAATGTCAACACTTGTTATTTTCTGTCTTTTTTTATTGTAGTCAATCAGATGGGTATGAGGTAGTATCTTGTTATGAAAGTATCTTGTTATTGGTCAATTATATATAGTCTTAGGAGAATTGTCTATTAAAATCCTTTGCCCATTTCATAGTTGAATTATTTGTCTCTTTATTATTTAATTTTAAAAGTTATTTATATATTCTAGATACAAGTTCCAAGTCAGATACCTGATTTCCAATGATTTTCTCACAGATTATAGCTTGTGTTTTTACTTTCTTGATTGTATAATTTGAAACACAAAAGTTTTTATTTTGAATGAAATCCAATTTATCAATTTTTTATTTTGTCAGTTATGTTTTGGTCTCATGTATAAGAAACCATTACCTAATATAAGCTCATAAAGATATTTTACTCTAACAGTTTTATAGTTTTAGCTCTTCCATTTAAGTATATAATATGCTTGAGATATTTTTGTCTTTGATGTGATATAGGGGTCCAAATTTCTTTCTTATGTAGATACCTAGTTGTTCCAGCACCACTATTTGTTGAGACCACTATTTTCTCCTCCTTGTTGTTTGCTCATTTTGTTAAAAATTAATTGACTATAAATTTTAAAGTTTATTTCTGATTATCAGTTCTGTTCCATTGATCCATGTAATTACCTTCATGCTGGTACCACAATGTCTTTATTACTCTAGTTTTCTAGTAAGATTTAAAATTAGATAGTATGTGTCTTCCTGAATTGTATTTTTTTGAAGATTTTTGACTCTTCTTGGTCTCTTGAATTTTCATATAAATTTGAGGGTCAGTTTGTTGATTTTAGCAAAAACACCAGCAGTAGAAATTTTTATAGGGATTGTGTTGACTGTGTAGATCAATATGAGGATTGAACCAAGTTGTGAGATCTGCCCCTCTCCATGAAAAATGAGTTTAGTAAAGTATTTAATATGTGCTCATTTAAAATGTTTATGAAAGTTATAATATATCTTCTTGAAATTTATTTTTAACAACAGATATTAAATTTTGGAGTATCACAGGTCTTAGACTTAACCTCCCAGCATTCCTTACTCTATACTGTTTTTCCTAAGCAATGTCTGTCATGCCCACAACTTCAATTAGCCTCAATCTATGAACATCAGTGCCTCCCAGATTTTTTTTTCTCTATCTAAAACCTTATTGTCTAAGCTCCAGATATGTTCTCTTAATTCTACCTGCCTACTCAACATCTCCACTTATATATCTCCAAAGTACATCTAACTCAACAGGATGGAGCTTGAATTCATTTCTTCAGCTCTCTGGTCTAGGCCCTGTTCTATCACTGATCTCTCTGTCATTAAAGAAAAACATCTTCCATTAGGTTACACAAAGCCAGATACCTAGCCATCACAGTTTATTTCCCCTCCCTTCTGCTCCTCTCCCACCAAATTCACCTTAAAAATATCCCCCCACAACCAGTCCAGCCAAATCCATAGCTGCTGATACCACTTACCAATATTAGCTACCATTATGTCTTCCTTAGACTACTGTGTTAGTTTTCTAACTGGTTTACTTATACCCACTGTGGTCACCTTCACTCTATTCTCTTCATTGTAAGCAGATTTCAAAAATCAAGTCTGATCATGTTAGCATGATTAAAATCCTATAATGGCTTCTTGCTTTTGTGTCTCTCGGAACAAGATCCAGATCCTTTCTACATTACAGAGCCATGATGGTTTGGCTCTTGCTTACCTTTCTACCTTTCTAACGTTACTCTCTGCTTCTATCAACTGCCTTAACTTTGGCTCATTTTAATGGGCACACAATCATCCTTTTTGCATCTTTTGTTCCCTCTATTTGAACCATATGGCATCTAAATTTCCATCTACTTGAATCTTAGTATTTTATAGATCTTTAGTAATTTCTACAGAAGAGGATTCTCTGATTCCCTAACCAGGCAAAGTTTTGATCTATGTTTTTATAAAAAAGTATCTCTTTTTGAGGAGCATTTATGAATGTTTACAACACTTTATTTCAGCGACTATTTAATTATTACCCATCTCTCTGGTAGGCAAAAATCTTCACTAAACTGGAGGCCTGGTCTATGTTGGTTAACCTTGTGTCATGGCCGGGCATCTTTGTCCTGCAAAGAAAACATAGAACCAATTTATGTTTTAAAAGTGATAAAGAAATAAATAAAAGAAATGGAGGACTAAAGTAACTGAAAATTCTTAATTCTCAGTTTCAGGTGACTCAGAATTCAGGTACACAAATAATTTTTTCTCATCTTTTGGCTCAGCTTACTTCTACATGCTCTTCATTTTCAGAAAGTCTTTTTTCCATATTTCACAAAGATAACCAACAACAGTCCAGGCTTAAGTTCTACCACCTTTGTTATCCCAGCAGAAAGCATTTCTCTTTCCTAAGAGTTCCAGAGAAAATTACCAGTCCGATTCTCAGTGGTGTGGAATGGAACACACCTACTCCTGAACAAATAACTGCGGCCAGGATGCTTGATTCCTTCCTGGGCCACAAGATAGGATCAGGCGCCTTCAAACCACATGAGCAAAAGTTTTGGGAAAGGCTGATTCCTAAAGAAAGAAAATGAAGAAGAAAAGAAGTAAATACTGGAAAGAAAAGGCATCAGTAAGTCCTAAGTACTTAGCACCTACTGTCAAACATAAAAATTTTCCCCAGAAAATGTATGAATGAATAAGGTAAATCAGGCACAATTGATATCAAGAAAACAGGTAATAAAAAAGAAAGAGGATGGTAGAGTAGCTTCTTCGAATGAATGAACTTGGCCTTGAATCCCATTTCCATCAAGTTACTCAAAAACTTTAATCTCCAGTTTTTTCATCTGTTGAATTATGAAAATAATCCCTAATCACCAGGGATTTCATAAAACAAATGTACTAATCAACATAAAATGTCTCTATTTGGGCTGGCACAGAACAAGCCCACAAAACTTTCTTTCTTCCTGTCTCTTCCTACTTACTTTCTGTTGCCTCTGTGTCAATTCTTACATTTTCATTCTTTGAAGTGGAGGCTACAGTGGTACGGATCTGGGACACTATTTTTCCAGTTTGTTTTTTTTTTTCTAATAAAATCTGAACATCTGCCAATTAGACAGGAAAGAAAAAAGAGAAAGGGGGAGAGGACTGAATTTAAGAAAAAATGGGATAAATAAGAGTTATGAGTCAGATGAGTTTGACGGGTATGCCCCCCTTTCTATTCCACTCTGCAAAACCCAGAGCCAATACTATTATCTCTACTCAATTCACACCTGGTTCTCAGGGAGCTGTAGCTCAGAGTTAGCACAATGAACTTGGCTGTATTGTTCTGTGCTATTTCCTCCTGCCCTGGCCTGAAACCACATTTCAATCAATTACTAATGTCAGCGTGGGAGTCCTAATCCTGGTTTAGCTCTGCTGCAAGTTACTACATCTCCATGGGTCGGAGAAAGGAGTTTGACTGTCTCAGGGTGTATACCTGAAAACTAAACAAAGCTTTCTCTTTTCTCCTAGGCAGTGAGTGATAGTAAGATCCAACCCAATCAATCTCATAAAATACCTACCTTTCTGCCAGGGGAGGAGTTAACTCTGCAGCTAGAATGCCTGCCGGATTGAAAAGGTCTCTGAAAATTAATGTAGCCCAAGTTCTGTGTAACTTGTCTTTACATACCATAAGAATCTAGCCTAATAGCCATAGCCTATGATAGATTTCTGCCTAAAACTTAGATGACTTTTTTTGTGTGTGTGTGAACGTTGAGGCCATGTCAAGCATAGAAGCTGTTTCTTTCCCCCATGCCATGTTATCAACCACGTCACCATGAAAATAGTGGTGTGATAAAGAGCTCTGAGGAGAGACATCACCAGTGTTTGGAGACAGGCTAAGTAGAGATCTGATTCCCAAATGTCATGGCATTACCATCTCTATGAGATGCCTCACAGTACATCGGCAGAGTCAGTGGAGCATCATGCACCTGTCTGTCAGTTTCAGCTTTAGTGATATGTAACTCCAGCCTAGCTGGGCCTGCTTTGACCTATACAGAAATCATAACATTTCTCTCTTGAATTTTTCTTCTAGGTTGCTTCATAGTATATTATATTTTCTGGTCTTTAGTTGTTCATTTATTTAGTTATACTTTTTTTTTTCACTAAATTCATATCTTGTAGAACACTGTTAAGCAGGGGTCCCCAAACTACGGCCCGCGGGCCGCATGCGGCCCCCTGAGGCCATTTATCCGGCCCCCACCGCACTTCCAGAAGGGGCACCTCTTTCATTGGTGCTCAGTGAGAGGAGCATAGTTCCCATTGAAATACTGGTCAGTTTGTTGATTTAAATTTACTTGTTCTTTATTTAAAATATTGTATTTGTTCCCGTTCTGTTTTTTTTTTTATTTTAAAATAAGATATGTGCAGTGTGCATAAGGATTTGTTCATAGTTTTCTTTATAGTCCGGCCCTCCAACGGTCTGAGGGACAGTGAACTGGCCCCCTGTGTAAAAAGTTTGGGGACCCCTGATGTTAAGATTCAAAAACAGAAAATGTGTGCTTGCGTCTATTACTTGATAAGCTGTGTGATGTAAGTTATTTAGCTTTTCAAAGCAATTTCATCTAAAAAAAATGAGGCATTAACACATCTACCTGGTATGGTTACTATGAGGCCATGAATAGCATACATGACCATAGCTATGAATAACTATTAGTATTCATTTGAAGCTTGCAAAAATCAAAGAAGAAATAAATAAAAAAAATGTTATTCTAGAAACACATCCCTTACGTTTTTCCAATTCATGGTTACTGGACTTGAACAACAATTTGCATCCAGAATTCTGGGTTGTTTGGAGTTCACAGATACATGACAAATTCCTGCATAAGTGTTTGTCCCTTACAGGCAATGTCTGAAGGTCTCCTTCCTGGAGTTTACAGGTTCTTTCATATTGAGCCTACTTTTCTACACTATCCCCAGCCATCCCCATTACCATTTCCTCTGCCTTCATGCCTTACTGAACCTCCCAGGGTTTCCGTGCATGCGTCTCTGCACAGAGCTTTCCTTTGGACTGGAATATTCCCGCTTCCTTGCCTGGCCACCTGCACAGCCCCACGCGGAGAGGCAAGTTCCTCCTGAATACCAAAGTCTGGCTCCCAACCTTGCGCTTTGGGAAAGCCCCTGCCGCCTACCCTCCCACCCTCCAGGCTGAGTTAGTCATTCTCTTCCTGCGCTGGAACAAGGCCTCATACATTCTTTTTATAAGAACTCATTTATTTTGTTTACGTGTCTGTCTCCCCAACACGATGCTCAGCTCTTGGGAACAAGACTGTGTTGTTCATCTCCACCCTTAGCACCTAGCCCAGTGCCTGGAACATTAACAAAGGCATTTCTGGTCCCCAGAGAAACTCCTCTGAATTTTATATTCTGTATTCACAGAATCTGTGGATTAGATTTACGGACAATAACTTCATTCTTTGAGGGGTTTTGATGAACATTAGAAATTAAAGGGGCACTAGCGGGCTGGTGCAGCGGTAGAGCATCTCCCAGCGTGTGGATGTCCCAGGGATCAATTCCCAGTCAGGGCACACAAGAGAAGCAACAATCTGCTTCTCTACCCCTCTACCTCCCCCTTCTCTCTCTCTCTCTCTTCCCCTCCTGCAGCCATGGCTCTATTGCAGGCGTCCCCAAACTATGGCCCGCAGGCCACAATGCGGCCCCCTGAGGCCATTTATCCAGCCCCCACTGCACTTCTGGAAGGGGCACCTCTTTCATTGGTGGTCAATGAGAGGACCACTGTATTTGGCAGCCCTCCAATGGTCTGAGGGACAGTGAACTGGCCCCCTGTGTAAAAAATTTGGAGACCCCTGCTCTATTGGTTCAAGTACATTGGCTCCAGGTGCTGAGGATGGCTCCATGGCCTCCTCCTCAGGTGCTAAAAAATATCTCAGAGGTGAGCATGGCCCCAGATGGGCAGAGCATCACCCTGGATGGAGGTTGCCAGATGGATTCCAGTTGGAGTGCATGCCCGAGCCTGTCTCTCTAGCTCCCCTTCTCTCACTTGGAAAAGAAGGGAAAAAAAAAAACAATTAATTAACTTTAAAAAAAGAAATTAAAGCATAAGTATAATATAAACAAAATGTGTTTTCTCCCAACATGGCTTCCCCTTCCCTCCAGATGGGTGGTAAATCATAGAACTGAGCCAGTGGTTCTTAAACTCTATAAGCATCTTAACCAGCTGGAAAAACTTGAAAAAAATACAGAGCTGAGATGCCCACCTCAGACTGAAGGAATGTCAGTCCTTGTAGAAGCAGCTCAGGTATCTGTATTTCCAGAAACTTCCCCAAGTGATTCTGGTGCATATAAATTTTGAGAAATCAAAATTGCATTTAAGCCAATCTGACCTATAAATTGCTTGTTCTAATTGCTTCAAATGGTTCCTGTTGTCAAAAGAAGCAGAAACAAAAGTGCCCATTCAGAGGGCTGGGCGCCCTCTCCCCACCTGGTCACAGGTGCCTGAGCTCTCCCTGGAGAGTTGCTGTCGCCTTTCTTATCTCCGAGCGACCTTTGATCAGGAGCTTCTTCATTCTGGCTCATTCTTCACTTCAAAGCTGGGAAATGTGATCTGTTCCTGTCTCTTTCCTTCACCCAGAGCCCAGCCAGCCCTACAGGTGGGCTGGTCACTCAGGAAAACTGTGCAGACGGCCTTCAGCATTCTGCTGGAGGCCAGAGGCCACGCTTTTGTGTGACGCTCTCCGATTCTCCCCCTCCGCAATGGGTGCCAAAGAGAAACCAGGAGAGGAAATACGACCTTGTTGTAAGCGCACCTCAGTGGGTATGGAATGACCACACTTAGGGCACGGTTTTAGGATAGTTTTGCAGCCTTCCATCTCCTAATCTCTGAGGCAAGTCTTCCCGCACTAAATGCAAAGGTTCTTAATAGAAGAGAATAACTGGAGCATCCAGAATAAATCTCTTTTATGTGAACCACTAAAATTAGCTTCCAAGTGAAATTTCACATAAAAAAAATAACAACAAAAAACATAGCAACTTAGCTTTGTGAATAAATGAGCAGTGTTAGTTCAGTTTCCTTGGTAAATAATATCAGAAGAGAGGCATGTGCTAGTATGACACTATTTTAAACCTAACTTATCAATCTGCCGCCCCCAAATTCCCACCTTCACAAACTAACCAAGGGATGAACCAAACCTTACATTTAAATAAATACAAATAAACTGTAAGGTCATTTTAACACGGCTTGATTGAGAATAATTCACATATAAAATTTACTCTTTTTTTTTTTTTCTGAAGTGAGAAGCAGGGAGGCAGAGAGACAGACTCTTGCATGTGCCCAACCGGGATCCACCTGGCATGTCCACTAGGGGGTGATGCTCTGTCCATCTGGGGCATTGCTTCATTGCCACTGCAGCTATTCTAGCACCTGAGGCAGAAGCCACAGAGCCATTCTCAGCGCCCAGGTCAACTTTGCTCCATTGGAGCCTTGGCTGCTGGAGGGGAAGAAAGAGACAGAGAGAAAGTAGAGGGGGAAGGGTGGAGGGGTTGATGGGCATTTCTCCTGTGTGCCCTGGCCGGGAATCGAATCTGGGACTTCCACACACAGGGCCAACGCTTTACCGCTGAGCCAACCAGCCAGGGCCTAAAATTTATTTATTTAAAACATACACCTCAATGACTTTTAGTATAATCACAGGGTAATGCAATGGTCACCACAACCTAAGCTTAGAACATTCTCATCACCCAAAGAGAAACTCGTATTCATTAGTAGTCACTCCTTATCGTCCCCTCCCGCTGCATATTATACCGAGTCCTGGGCCACTCGATGTAACTTCTGTCTGTGCAGTTCTGCTGAGTTTGGTCACTTTATGTAAGTGGAATCATGCAATATGTATTTTTTGTGATAATCTTTTAAGGTTCATCCATGTTGTAGCACTTATCAATACTTTGTTTCTTTTCATAGCTGAATAATACTTCATTATATGGTTATATACCATATTTATTTATCTATTCATTCATTGACTGACATTTACATTGGTTTCTATTTTTGGCTGTTATGAATAATGCTACTCTGAATATTCATATATAAGTTTTGTGTGTACATATGATTTAATTTCATTCTTAAGAATGAAATTTCTGGATCATATAGTAACAATATAATTAATGTTTTAGGAACCTGCAAACTATTTTCTAATGTGGCTGCACTATTTTATACCAACAACAACACATGAGGGTTTCAATTTCTCTATAATCACTCTAATACCTGTTATTATCTATTTTTTTAAATTGTAGCTATTCTAGTGACTGTACATTGGTATTTTTTTTAACAATTTTGATTTATATTTCACTAAAAACTAGTGATGTTCAGCATCCTTTTATAGTCTCATTGTCCACTTATATATCTTCTTTGAAGAAATATCTATTCAAGTTCTTTGTCTATTCTTAACTTGTTCTGCTTGTCTTTTCATTATTGAGTGGTAAGAGTGCATAACATATTTTGTATATAAGTCTCTTATCAAATATATCATTTGCAAATATTTTCTCCAAGCTGGAATGTTGTTTCACTTTCTTAATGGTGTCGTTTAAAACACAAAACTTTTTTAATTCCATAAATTCCAATTTATTTATTCTTTTCTCTTGTGCTTTTGGTATTTTATTTAAGAAACCTTGCCTAATCCAAGGTCACAAAAATTTACTTCTGTGTTTTCTTCCAAGCAGAGTTTGTTAGTCCCAAATGGACCAAGATTTGGCCATGTGAAGGGAGGGTTCTGCACCATTCAGTCATGTGAGGGGAAATTTCCCCTATCCTAGAGTTACACAACTCAGTCTGCCTCAGATTCTGCCAGGAGTCCAATCTCAGCAGGGTGGGATCACTGGGAGTCAGGAGAGGAGGAGGTGCAAGCCAAGCTCAGGGGCAGGTAGGAGAAGTGGCTCCCACCTACAGTCACACAACTTAATCTGTCCCAAGTTCTGCCTAGACCACCAGGAGTTGGAAAGTTGGGACAACCAGGAGCCCAGATAATGGGGCTAGCAGATTTCCCATGAGGTGGTAGCACTAGTCATATTCACAGAAAAATGGGGGGAATGTTCCCCACTCCAAAGCCACACAACTCAGTCACTGACATCCCTGAGTCTACCCAGACCTCTACACTCCAGCCCAGGTAACTGACTCCTTAGCAGGGCAGAAGCTCCACAAAATCGGACCAGAAGGAGTCCATACAGTGGGATTATTACATCCTTCCAGGCTGATGCTCTATGAAGGGACAAGCTCCACCCAAGAAAGATGGTGTCGGCACAATGGAAGAGTGAATCAGCCCAGGGATCCCAGCAACTGTCTCCTCAGCCAGCTTTCTTCCCAGAGTCACAAACCCTAGTGTCTCCTTGGAGGATTCTAGTCCACTCTGCCCTCCCTCCACTGGAGCCCAGGGTGAATGGCTGTGAATAATATTTTGTGCATTGGCCCTTTAAGAGGGCACCTCTGTCTCTGTCTTTCCATGTCAGATATACTGCTCACAAAAATTAGAGGATCAAGGAACATGCAGATACTTCAGTACTTTCAGCCTTTTGTACAGTATATTTTCACCAATGAAAGAAAAGTTGGTTTTGCATCTCATTTGCATAATCTAACAACTTTCTTTGACTTGTCGTTTGCTTTTCTGATGTTCTTGTTTAAAAAAAAAATCAAATGCTTCTTATTCATTTTGAAATATCCCCTAATTTTTGCCAGCAATATAGAATCGTCAATGTTTTTCACAGCCAGATATTATATGGGTGCCTCTTCCTGGCTGTGGTACGCTGGGCTAAGGAGCCTAGTGTGGGGCTGTAACACCCCCTCAGGGGGTCCTTTGCAGCTGAGATATTCCTCTGGAATCTCAGCCACTGCACATGGGAGCAGGGCTAGCCGTTTTCATATCTTTGCCCTTCCAACCAGTCTCAATGTGTGTCTTCTGTAAATTCTTGGTTATAAGACTACTCTTCAGCTAGTCTTCAGTTGGTTATTCAGGTTGATTGTTCTATATTTTATCTGTAATTTCAGTTTGGTCCTGGAAGGAAGTGAGAGAATATTCACATACTCAACTGCCATTTTGGATCACCTTTATTATATTTTTTGATTGAATATTGAAGTAAAATCTTAAGGCATTTGTTCTTATCTATTTAATTGACCATAATATCCTCTAGTTTCATCCATATTATCACAAAGGGTAAGATTTTATTTCTTTTTATGGCTAACTAATATTCCATTTCACACACACACACACACATACACACATACACATCACATCACATCTTCTTTGTCTATTGATAGACACTTCATTGTTTCCATGTCTTGGCTATTGTAAATTATGCTGCAATAAACATAGCGGAACATATTTAAAACTTCTTTCTGTAACAAAGCCAGCTGTGATTCTGATAACATCTGCATTGAACCTATAGATCAGTTTGGAGAGCACTGCCATATTACCAATATTAAGTCTTCTACTCATTGAACATGGAATATTTTTCCATTTATTTAGATATTTGTTAAACTTTTTTCTTTTTTTTTAATTAAAAATTTTTTTTAAATGTTCCACATTTAATTATTTTATTTTATTTTATTTATTCACTTTTAGAGAGGAGAGAGAGAGGGAGAGAGAGACAGAGAGAGAGGAGAGAGAGACAGAGAGAGAGAGAAGGGGGGGAGGAGCAGGAAGCATCAACTCCCATATGTGCCTTGACCAGGCCAGCCCAGGGTTTTGAACCGGCGACCTCAGCATTTCCAGGTCAATGCTTTATCCACTGCGCCACCACAGGTCAGGCTTTGTTAAACTTTTTTAACAATGTTTTTAATTTTCAGTGTATAAGTCTTGTTCTTTTGTTAAATTAATTACTATTGTTATGCTATTTTAAATGGAGTTGTTTTATTTTTGCAATTTAATTTTGAATTGTTTATTGGCCCTGGCCAGTTGGCTTAGTGGTAGAGCATCGGCCCAGAGTGTGGAAGTCCTGGATTTGATTCCCAGTCAGGGTATATGGGAGAAGCACCCATTTGCTTCTCCACCCTTCTTCCTCTCACTCTCTCTCTCTTCTCCCCTCCTGCAGTCATGGCTCAATTAGAGCCAGTTGGCCCCAGGCACTGAGGATAGCTCCATGTCATCTGCCTCAGGCACTAAAAAATGTCTCTGGTTGCAATGGAGCAAGGGCCTCAGATGGACAGAGCATTGCCCTCCAGTGGGCTTGCCAGGTGAACTCCAATCCCGGTTGGGGCACATGCAGGAGTCTATCTCTGCCTCTCCTCCTCTCACTAAAATGAGAAAATTTTTTTAAAAAAGAATTATTTATTGGCATTGCATAGAGTTATTTTATATTAATTTTATGTCACCAAGCCTTGATGAACTTACTTATTAAATTATAATATTTTTCTGATGGACTCCCTAGGATTTTTCATATACATGACCATGTTGTATAAAAATAAAAATAATTTTACTTCCTTTCCAACATAGAGGTCTTCTATTTCTTTTTCTTGCCTAAATGATCTGGCTAGATTTCTAGTAAATTCTTTTCCTTGAATTAACACCTCCAGATTTTAAATTATTTCCATTATCTGGGACCTCTGTTGCCCTAACCTAATTCATTTTATTTATTTATGTTTATCTATCAGCCTATCTATCTATCTATCTATCTATCTATCTATCTATCCATCTATCTATCATCTACCTATCTATTTATCTATCTATCATCTATCTATCTATCTATCTATCTGACATACATATTGTCTTAGATTTTGTTATTTACAAAAACTAATCTCCATCTCACCATGCCTTTTTCACCACCCTTCAAACTGCCTATCTAGGACAATGGTTTTGACTTAGCTGTTGTCCTCCATATCTGCATCCTTATCCTCCTTCAGTGCTCCTCTAAGATTTTGGGGCTCTCTCCTTACAATATTAACTCAACAAGTGAAGTACAATTTCACTGTAATCTTTTATAGTCAAACTGGATCTAGTTTATTGGATTCAGTTCTGAGTGGTACATCTTACAGGAGACATTCAGTGGAGTAAAAATGAATCAGGTTGTCCTAGAACTAGGAACTATGTAATCCAAGAAGGTGGTTTTATGGGAAACCATTGAAGGAACCAAAATTCTGCCACCCTAAAGCTGCTTTTTGGAGTATTGATTTTATGCTGTTTATTGATTAACAAAAGATCCAGAAAGAATATTTGACCCTACCCCACTTCCTATACAAGAAATTCAGACAGAGAAACCTGCTTCAGGATGGAGATCTTAGTATGTCACCTTAATTTGAATGAAGTATGGTAAATCAGAAGACTTCAGGCAGGTTTTTGTTAGCTAGATACCCTTGTTTGCCATTGTTTCTGAGCTGCCTAGCAAGGATTTCTCCGCCATGTGTGTTCTACTCTTCCTCAACTACCTATAATTGCCCATTCTCACTTCTGAAATCAAATACCCCATTCCTCTCTTTTTCCTTTGTCCAAAATGTTTTATATACCCAATCTTGCCTCATTTAGTGAATTTTTAAAATATATTATTAACTAAGTATATTCAAAATATTATTTTAATTTATAATCAACAAAATATTAATGATATAGTTCATTCTATTTTTATACTAATTCTTCCAAATGTGGTATGTTATTTACAATAACAGCATATCTCAATTTGGACATTAAATTTTTATATATCTACTCGATATATATTTAGATTTTATTAAAAGTATGACTGAAAATATAAATTCACCTATTGAAATTGTTTTTTTAATTGAATCTATTGGGATGAAATTGATTAATAAAATGATATAGGTTTCAAATGTACCATTCTATAATACATCATCTGTATATTGTATTTTGTGTTCATTACTCGAAGTTAAGTCTCCTTCCATTACCAATTATTCCCCCTCTACCCTCTTCTACCTCCTCCCACCACTTTTCCCTCTGGTAATCACCATGCTGTTGTCTGTGTCTATGAACTTTATTTTCTTTGCTTAATTTCTTCATGTTTTTCACCCAGTTACCAAACCCCTTCCCCTCTGACAGCTGTCAGTCTGTTTTCTGTATCAATGAATCTATTTTAAAAATAAAAATTTTTCAATAACTGGATCAAGCATTATTTTAAATTTTAAATTAATCAATATGAAAAAAATTTTAAATGTCATCAACTAGCCATATTTTAAGCATCCAATAACATGTGGAACAATGGCTGCCATATTGGACTGCACAGTTCTAAAGTCTAGTTATTTAAAAATGTGGCCTGAGCACCACAGTATTAGCATCTCCTGGAAGCTTGTTACTGAATTCAGAATCTCTGACCCACCCCCATACTTATTAAATCAAATCCACATTTTAACAAGACCCCTAGGTGATACATGTGCACATTAAAGTTCAAGAAGCAGTATCCCAGGCCCTGGCCGGTTGGCTCAGCGGTAGAGTGTCGGCCTGGCGTGTGGGGGACCCGGGTTCGATTCCCGGCCAGGGCACATAGGAGAAGCGCCCATTTGCTTCTCCACCCCCACCCCCTCCTTCCTCTCTGTCTCTCTCTTCCCCTCCCGCAGCCAAGGCTCCATTGGAGCAAAGATGGCCCGGGCACTGGGGATGGCCCCTTGGCCTCTGCCCCAGGCGCTAGAGTGGCTCTGGTTGTGGCAGAGCGATGCCCCGGAGGGGCAGAGCATCTCCCCCTGGTGGGCGTGCCAGGTGGATCCCGGTCGGGCGCACGCGGGAGTCTGTCTGACTGTCTCTCCCCGTTTCCAGCTTCAGAAAAAAAAAAAAAAAAAGAAGCAGTATCCCAGAAGACAGTAAAGATCATATAGAAACTTCATGAACCCTTAGGTAAGTGCAATCAAGTGGCTAACCCAACAACTCACAGTGAAAGGACTAGAAGAGCATACATAGAATCTAGAAATTTATAATTTTCTTCTTGTCTGACCACATATAGTACTGGTTCACCTAGACCAGTTTATTTTTTCTGTTGGTCTTCCCACTCATAAATCCACCACCATACAGGAGAATCTGTTAGTTTAAGAATATACAGCATTGAGATGGGCATTCTGATGGGCAATGTGGGAAAGGGTCCCTCAGCCGATTACTTTAGAACCCCATTTAATGAGAACCACTGTTGGTTTTGTGGTACAAGACCAGAATTTATGATGAAACCTCTAAGACACAGAGAATTTTATTACACCCACGATGACCCTGGTTTAATTTACACTGTTCTCTAAATCCTTTGTCTTCTAATTGCTCATCAGGACAAAGAGGCATCTTTTCTACCTACCATAAGTAGAGATAAAATAAGATGAATAATAATGCAAGGTGGCTTTGTGTCCAGTTAGCTTGTGCCTGTGAACTGTGATGAATGACAGGTGCAATTTCATATTGAAACTGGATTGAATGCTCTAAGCTCAGTTATCTGCCTGAATACCTGTAATTATAGAAATTTAAGCACTTAATTTTATTGCGGGAGGAGGTGGGTTTACAAAACTGAATATAGGCACATTTTAAAATAGTTTAATAGTTTCAAGAAGCAATTTCAAAATTATTCAAAATAATTCACAATTTTATATTTCATGTTCACATAATAGACACCTAATTTTTCCATCTAAACAACAAAATATCTTAAAATTTGGAATTCTCAGAGATTCAAGAGGGCTGGGAGGTAGTATTCTTTCCATCAGGCTAGGCTTTCACCACCTACATTATCCAAGTAATAACTGCTCATTAAATCCAAAAATTAAAAAAATGTTAATACAGCATTTTTATTTCAAATGACCAGAAACATTTAAAGTTTAATTCAATTTGGTTTTAAGACTGTTTTTTGGATTTTAGCTATTAAAATTAACACATTTATTAAAATAACTATTATAGATTATCATAAAATTTCACAAATACAGTGAGATTGAAAGACATGATTTAAGTAGTATTGGAACTCCAGGGAATAGTTGAGATGGAGTTATGGAACAAATCACTGGACAGTTAGATTGGGTAATATTCTCTGTAACTGCTGACATTATGTAACCTAATTCCAAATTCTGGGCCCAGAGATTTCCAGCTTTATCTTGTGAAGGTTAATTAAGATAAATTTCAGCTAAAGCCTGACCTGTGGTGGTGCAGTGGATAAAGCGTCAACCTGGAAACACTGAGGTTGCCGGTTCAAAACCCTGGCTTGCCTGGTCAAGGCACATATGGGAGTTGATGCTTCCTGCTCCTCCCCCTTCTCTCTCTCTCTCTCTCTCTCTCTCTCTCTATCTCTCTATCTCTCTCTCTCTCCCCCCTCCTCTCTAAAAAAAAAATAAATAAAATTTAAAAAAAATTTAGCTAAAAATGCTTTGGAAGAGCCATCTCTACTCCTCTCTCTTTTTTGAAATCAATGTCAATATAATAATAATAATAATAATAGAAAAGTATATCTATAAAAAAAAGTAGAAGGCAGCAAAATTCCAGACTACAATCTATATCAGGGGGCTTGAGAAATGCCATAGAGAATGTAGATGAAGGAGAAATAGCTCTTTCAAACATGATTACCCAAAAGTATTACCTACAGAAGGAAGTCCAAACCAGAGACACCTATACCATTAGGGGCAACAAGGTTTGGGCACATTGGAGCCATATCTATTAGTGTGAAGTTGCAGAAAAGATAGGCAGCCATAAAGAAATAGACTATATATATACACAAAACAATCAACCAACATCAACAATAACAGACAGGAAATTGTATAACAAGGTGAAGGAGAAAAAGTAGGTGGCTAAGAGCTCTGGAAAATGGTACTGCAAAGAATAATTCTTAAGGCACTAGAGACAGAGAGAGAAAGAGAGAGAGAGAGAACTGCAATTTAAAGTGTTTATGGCTACTCAATGCCCTCAAAGCACTGTATCCATAAACACAAATACCACTTCCTTAAAGAATTTTCACACACACACACAAATTCCAATACTTACTATTGCTCTCTGTCTCACACACATACACACACACACCATCACAAAGCACCCACAAAAATAAGACTTGTGGGAAAGATATCAAAAACAGTTGCAGAATGAGACCCACAGAGAAGGTAGATATTGGATTTATTACATACAAAATACAGAATACAAAATATTTGTATTTAAATAAATAAATAAATAAATTTAAATGAGTGAATAATAATGGCTTGTTTAAAATTACCTAATAAATTTAAAAATAAAGCAACTGTAACATCATCTAGTCTTCAAAGTATACCTGTAGAATACAAAGAAAGAGATATTTTAGAAGTCCTTTTAAATTACAGGCTACAGAGAACATCTCTCTCACTGTATAGCCTGGCTTTTATGATTCTTATTTCTCTCCAGGACTTGTCATAGCCATATAATTACTAAGGTAACTAACCACTTGAAGAATAAAAAATAATTAACAAGCCAAAACAAAGTCAAGAGGAAGGAGACAAGTTGGGAGGAAATATAAATATAAAAATTTTCCATCTCTCATAGTGGGAAATTATAAAAGAATATAGGAACAAAGTATAAAAATCTTAAAAATACATATTCATAAATTTAATCCAGCAGGATATAATAATAGTTTGCAGGAACAAATAGGAATGCAAAGACACTTTAATATTAGAAATCAATTGGTGTAATTTACCATATTATTAATGACCATTATTAAAGAAGTCTTCTCAATAACTTACTAAAAGAGATTTAGTAAGTTTTAATATCCATTTTTAATAAAAAAATACACTAGAAGCTACAACAGTTCTTTAACTTGATTAAAAATATAAATCTAAATTATAGAGCTAGCTCAATATATAACAATTAAAATCAGGAAAAACAGCAGAGTTTGTCCACTCTTGCCATTATCATTAAATATTTTTATAACTGTTAGTGTTCTAGGAATCTTTTGGTCAAATTCTCCACGGGCCTGAAACTTCTAAAAGTTCAACATGTATTTACTATCCTTTTTAGCCTCCATTTTATATATTGTGAGAAAAGGACATGGGTTCTGTTAAATGCTATTTGCAAGTCAATTATACCAAGAAGCTTGTGCATCTTTCTCAAAAAGATAAATTTCATATTATGAGTGGAACGTATAATGTTTATGGGCTCTTATGAAAATTTTTGGTTCAGGAACTGTGCTATGAGCCCTGGATGGGTAGCTCAGTTGGTGACAGTGTCATCCCAATTAGCCAAGAGTGTGGGTTCAATCCCTAGTCAGGGCACATACAAGAATCAACCAATGGTGCATAAATAAGTGGAACAACAAAAAAATTCTCTCTCTCTTTACCTCTCTCTCTGAAATAAATAAATAGATAATTAAAAAAACAAAAAGAACTGTTGCATTGAATGTTGTTACTAAGATGGTGGAGAGAGAAAGAGAGAGAGAGACCCCAAGAGCCCTTGTTGCATTAATTTATTTATTGGGTTGCTGGCCAGTTGGTGGCTAGGATGACCAACTGTCCTACTTTGCCTGGAACTGAGGGGTTTCTAGGAACATAGAATTTTTAGTACTAAAATTTGGACAGTCAAGAGCAAAACAAAACAATTGACATGAATCATGGGACAATTTAGAACAGCAAAATAAATATTAAATACAATGTAATAAAACATTGAAAATAAATAAATTTATTTTTTAAATACTCAAAAAAATGAAATGGGAACTTATTATCCCTACACTCAAATTCTTCCACTCCTCCGATCCCTTTACAAAAGCAAGCACATTTTTGTACTATAGAACATTGGGTCACTAAGGGTTTACTCACAAAAGAATAATTAGAAAAGAATTTACTTTGATTTTCCTTTTTAAAACATATTTCATGGTAACCAAACATTCCTAGTCAATAAAGAAATACTGTTTATGTGAGAATTCTAGCTATCAAAATATGGAAAGATAGTATTAGGAAAATAACTATTTTTAATCCTATTGAAATAATTGATCAGGAATAATCATCACTGTTGGATGAAAGGTTGATGGAAATGTTTACAATGGAAGGATGAGGTTATTAATCACCAGAACCTAGTACTAATGATTCCACTTATCATCACTGAATATGGAATTGATGAGTGTGCCTTCTGATATGCATTGTGTTGATGAAACACATCATCATCGTTAAAAAAAAAAATCAAATTTAATCAAATATCTTGTGCTAATACACAGGAAATACAGAAACAAGTTAGATAACCTATAAGGAAACAGGAGGCAGGCATTTCCAAAATGTGATAAAAGTCTATAGGGCAAGGTTCAGTGTCTATAAGCCTTAAAAGTATAAGATGTTAAAGAAAAAATAGCAGAATAGAAGGTGCTGCTCTGGATTAAGTGAGAATAATAACCAAATGCAATGCATGGACCTTGCTTGGATTCTGACTTAGTAACTACGCAGACAGCAAGCTAACAGTTTGGAGACTGAGAGAAAATTACTATGGCCTCAGTATTAGCTAATACCAAGAAATCACTGTTAATTAGATTGGGTTTGGTGATCTCACTGTGCTAGTATTTAAAGAAAAAGTCCATACTCTTTAAAGAAAGATGATTAAATATGTAAGAGACAATGCAAGATGAATGAAAACTGATTTAAAATATTTTTTATTGTAAATCAAATACTAAATGTATCAAATTTTTAATAGTTTTAGAATCTGGACAATGGGTATATAAAACTTTATTGTACTATCCTTTCTAAGTTTGTGTATATTTAAAATATTTTTTCAAAAGTATACATTGAGGCCCTGGCTGGTAGCTCAGTGGCAGAGCATCGGCCTGGCCTGCAAAGTCCAGGGTTCGATTCCTGGCCAGGGCACACAGGAGAAGCGCCCACCTGCTTCTCCACCCCTCCCCCTCTCCTTCCTCTCTGTCTCTCTCTTCCCCTCCCCGCACCCGGGGCTCCATTGGAGCAAAGATGCCTCAGGCGCTAGACTGGCTCTGGTCGCAACAGAGCAATGCCCCGGATGGGCAGAGCATTGCCCCCCGGTGGGCGTGCCGGGCGGATCCCGGTTGGGCGCATGCGGGAGTCTGTCTGACTGCCTCCCCGTTTCCAGCTTCAGAAAAAATACACATTGAAAAACTTCAAAGGAAATGAAGACCACTGATGAAATTAGAAGCTGTGCTAATGGCTGATGGGCTGGACCTTCAGAATGTTTCGTCACATTACCTTCCAGGAGCAGTTTTATGAAAACTCTTCCCAGACAGCTGTTCATCTCCCTGTTCTCACAGTTTGTGGAGAGTGGGGGACGTTCTGCTTCAGCAGAGCCCCCTCAGTTAACTACTTGTGTGGGAGTTGCAAACAAACCTTTATCAAGTGCAAAGTATGTGACAGTTGAAGGAAGGTGACATGCTGTCACAGTAGAGATGTGTTTATCTGAGTAAAGGCTGGTGAGTTGAGGGGACCCCGAGGAAGAAAGCACAGCATGAGACCTGGAGCACCTACCAGGTCTGCTGAATGAGAGGTACAATAAGGACCACCAATAAGCAGAACAGAGACTTGCCATTGTATGATGGGTCAAAGCCACAAGTGGAAAGCAGTTAATTACAATCTGGTAGAAATGCATCCTCAGAATAGCTCCAGTATCTTCATGTGTAAAACCGCATATGCTAATTTGGGTCGGGAAAGGGAGATATAAATGGTGCCCCAAGAGCAGTCCCTGGCCCCAAAATAGAGAGAGAAGTAGTATAAATTGACACGCTGTTAAATTAAATTGATATATCAACACGTGGAAAGAGCCTGTGGGGTGGAACTATAAGGTGACATGGCTGACTTTTATAACCAATCATAACAGGGCTGACACAGGACATGCAGGCTGTCCTTCAAACGGGTTTGCTTGGAGCCTAGGTTCCCATTACCAAAAATGCGATTGCTGCTTAAGACGTTTTTGGAATTCATGACTCCTTCACCTGCCACAAAGGAAATCTGAGAACTCTTTAAGGTACTATTATTTTTATCATCACTCTTGTTTGTTTGAAATAAGTTTATTGAGGATAATCTGTATACAATAAAATGTATGGATTTTAAGTTTGGTGACAAATGTAAACAACACTGCAATGAAGAGGTGTTCCTTGCTCCAGGATACAGTGGTGCCTTGAGATACGAGCAGACCAACATACGAATTTTTAAGATATGAGCTGTGACTCGGTCCATATTTTTGTTCGAGATCCGAACGAAATTTCGAGATATGAGTCATGATTCGGAAGCTGCCGCTAGTTGGTGTGTTGGGACATGGGTCCAGTATCGGCAGCACAACACCAGCATCTCGTTCTTTCTCACATGTTACCCGCAGAATCAAGTCAAATCTCGTGTGCCGTACTAGTTCTTGCATCATTTTTGCATTTTTTACTAACTTTTTTGTTTGCTATTAAGGGACCAAAGAAAGTGAGTGTAAAGGACAGTGGTGAGAAGAAGAAGAGAATGATGTCCATAGAAGAAAAGCAAGAAATAATAGAAAAAATGAGCGTGGTATATGAGTAATTGAACTGGCAAGGCTTTACAACCGCAATACATCTACAATTTGTACCATCCTTAAACAAAAGGATGCCATCAAAAGCGCAAATCCAGTGAAAGGAACTACAATTCTGTACCAATTAAGAACAAATATCCATGAAGAAATGGAGAAGCTTCTGCTGGTGTGAGTGAAAGAGAAAGAGCTGGTAGGAGATACAGTGACGGAGACTGTAATATGCAAAAAGGCATGTATTATTTATAGTGACTTGAAGAAGAAAGAACCATCAACCTCAAAAGAGGCAGCAGAAGATACATTTAAGGCAAGTCACGGCTGGTTTGAAAATTTCAAGAAGAGATCTGGTATTCACTCCGTGATGGAGCATGGTGAAGCTGTGAGTGCTGACATTAAGGCAGCTGAGGAGTACATCACACGTTTTGCTGTGCTTATCGCAAAGGAAGGCTACATCCCCCAACAAGTGTTCAACTGTGATGAAACATGATTGTTTTGGAAAAAAATATCCTGGAGGACTTTCATCACCGCAGAGGAGAAGCTGCCAGACCATAAACCCATGAAGGACTGTCTGACCCTTGCATTGTGTGCAAATGCTAGCGGTGACTGTAAAGTAAAGCCACTGCTAGTGTATCATTCTGAAAATCCTCGAGCCTTTAAAACCCACAGGATTTTTAAAGAAAAACTGCAGGTTATGAGGTGCACCAATGCTAGGGTATGGGTTACACGGCAGTTTTTTATTGAATGGGTAAGTCTCATCTTTGGTCCTGCAGTGAGGAAATATCTTCAAGAAAATAAACTCCCAAAGAAAATATTACTAATCCTTGAAAATGCTCCAGCCCACGCACCTGGTCTTGAAGATGACATTCTCGATGAGTTCAATTTCATGAAAGTTCTCTACCTCACACGCAACATGACTTCAATCTTGCAACCTATAGATCAGCAGGTCATTTCCATCTTTAAAAATCTTTACACAGCCCTGGCCGGTTGGCTCAGCGGTAGAGCATCGGCCTGGCATGCAGGAGTCCTGGGTTCGATTGCCGGCCAGGGCACACAGGAGAAGCGCCCATCTGCTTCTCCACCCCTCCCCCTCTCCTTCCTCTCTGTCTCTCTCTTCCCCTCCCGCAGCCAAGGGACGCCCCAGAAGGGCAGAACATCGCCCCCTGGTGGGCATGTGTGGATCCCGGTCGGGTGCATGTGGGAGTCTGTCTGACTGCCTCCCCATTTCCAGCTTCGGAAAAATGAAAACAAAACAAAACAAAACAAAACTAAAAAAGCTTTACACAAAGCATTTGTTCCGCCGCTGCTTTGAGGTGACTGAGAATACAGTTCTAACCCTTCGAAAGTTTTGGAAAGATCACTATAACATCATGATATGTTTATGCATTATTGACTTGGCATGGCAAGAGGTTACAAGAAGAACCTTGAACTCGGCATGGAAAAAGCTATGGCCTGATGTTGCTGCAGACAGGGACTTTGAAGGATTCGAACCAGAGACCGAGACCGAGGTAGAAACGTTGGAGGAGATTGTGTTCCTCGGAAAGTCGATGGGTCTGGAGGTAGATGAGGGTGACATAAATGAGCTCATTGAGGAACATGAGGAGGAACTCTCAACTGAGGAGTTGAAGGAGCTACAGATGATGCAACATACGGAGCTTCTGCAAGAGATTAGTAGTGAGGAGGAGGTAGAGTCAGAGGAAGTGATTTCTACAAGTGAAATTAAAGACATGCTGGCAATGTGGGAGAAGCTTTCAAGTTTCACTGAAAAGAAACACCCAGAAAAAGTTCCAACTGGTCGTGCTTCAGCACTTTTTAATGACACTTGTTTGTCACATTTTCGTAACATTTTAAAAGGCAAGCAAAAGCAAACCTCTTTGGATAGATTTTTATTCAAAAGTCCTGCAAGTGAAAGTGCCAAAAGTGCAGCCAAAAAGGCAAAAACAGATGATGATTAAATGAAAAATACATAATGTTAAGCTTAGGTTAAGTTTAAAGTTAAGAAAATGCATTTTTTTACAATTAAGTTTTTGTGGTTTCATTTTAAGAAAGTGCAGTTTTAGTTTTGTTTAAATAAAATGCAGTTTTAGTTTACATTTAGTGTTAAGAAAGTGCAGTTTTAGTTTACGTGTCTACAGTGCCTGCATCCCTTCCTCCCTCCCTCCTCCTCCGCCATTCACTTCCGTTAGCCGCACTCATCTGATCCAAGGTAAGAATACAGTACTAAGTAACACTTTTTTCTTTTATTTCATATATTTTTTTGTGCATTGGCAAAGTATACATGTGTGGTTCTTAATTAAAAACATGTCTTTTTTCATAATTTAGGATGGTTTGGGGATGTTTCACAGGGCTGGAACGGATTAAATCTATTTCAGGTATTTTAAATGGGAGAAATTCGTTTGATATATGAGTTGACTGATGAGCTCAGTTACAGAATGAATTAAACTTGTATCTCAAGGTACCACTGTATTTATTTCCTCATGCCCTTTTCCAATCACTTCTTTGAACCCCAGTAACTGCTCGCTTGTCTCCTAGCACTATAGCTCACAGGCAATAACCATTGCCTACTTTAGAACTTCATATAAATGGAATAATTTGGCATATACCCTTATATATGGCTTCTTTCACTCATCCTATTTTTTAGATTGATCAATGGTGTGGCAGGTATAGTACTTGATTTATACTATTCGATTGTTCAATACTTTTGAATCACTCTATATAGGATTATTTTGTTTCTTAAATTTAATATATACAACTTTTTGAGAGATCTAATTCGTTCATTTGCATTGTTATGTATAACGTTACCTTGTAAGAATATGCCACAGTTGTTTGTAATTTTTATATCATTATGATGTTAAAATTTGGGATATCATCTTAAAGCTACCTTTTAGCATCGCCATCATCATCAAATCAACATCATTATGCTTGTGCATCTGTGCAATATCCAACTTTTTAATAAACGACCAATCATTATTTCTCTATACATTGACATATAATCTACAAAATTTATTAAACAAATTTGTTCCCAAAGTTATAAATATCAATTGAAAATATGCTCTTTATCAGTTTAACATATTAAATTCAGTTTTGAGCATCTTACTCACAAAACACTCTGGACACTTATTCTAAAACCAATAACTAAAATCTAAAAACATGGATTTACAATTTTTTACAATCTCTGTTTGTAATTTTATTTTACTTCCTTTTCAGGTAATATTTTACACCTAACTAAAAAATAAAGGCACTTTCTCCAACTACTTTACTTTTTTTCCAAAGTAATTTTTCCTAAGTTAAATTTTTTTCTGTAGTGGATAGGTAGGTAGGTAGATAGATAGGTAGAAAAATAGCCAGTACAGAATAAATTTAGTCCTACTTATTGAGCAAATTTGACCTTGGGATAACTTTTCATCTCTGTTCCCTTGGAAATCTGATAAAGGTATAATATCAGGTCTTGTACCAAGCAAACTTGTTTATGGTAAAAATGACTCCTGATTGGTACATTGCATTTAGAATGTAAGACTATAAATAAACTATAAATAGCTGGTGGGAAGCTGTAGTTTTAGTTAAATTTTATAGGTTGGTTTAGTTGAGCCGATGATCTCCGGAGTAATTATTGAATAAAATCAGATCACCCCTCTGCTGTTCCAGTATGCTACTCCTTTTGTCAGCTGGCTTGCTGTACCCCTATTCTAGAGCTCTGTCTTGTATTCCTACTAAACTGTTGTTGGAATGGAAGAATTGAGGTGGGATTTAGTAAAATGCTTTTGAAAGTTTCATATCATCCTTCTATTTTGCCAATATCCCCTTTACCCCGTACTTGAAGCTATCTAATGTCTCAGGTTCCTAAATATTTTTATGATTTTAGGGATTATGTCATATTGGTTCTCCATTTTACCCCACAATGAAGAATTCTGAAGTCAATTATTCTCAAACTGGTAGAGCTCCTGTCTCTGTTCCTGTTCTCCTCATTCTTAGGATGGTGTTTTTATGTTAAATCCATTCTCTGTGCTTTTCCGAGGGTTTTTTAATTAGGTAGTTTATTAAGTCCTTCATTGTGTCCATGGACCCAAGTCACTTTTATTTATAAGTTCAATTTTCTTATACATCATGGGTTTTTTTTTCATTACAGTAGTCTCTGATTTTGACTGTTAGAAAAATATAAAATCTTAGTTTCTACTATTAAAGAGTTTTAAATACATGAGTTAAATATACTACTAGAATCCCCCAAATTCTTTGAAAAATGTTTAAGTTCATAACAAGACCATTGGGAAAACCTCTTAAGGTATCACATATGAAGGGGAAAATCTTCACATAGCTACCCACATAGTCTATTGGTGTAGTTAATCTTGTTACTGTATAGTTATAATTACATTCTATTAGACATTAGAGATGCAAGTAAGAGTAACTTTGAATTAATTTAATCCAGAAAGGTTATTCAAGGAAGTGAGTTTCAGAATTTCAAAGAAATTGATAAAAATTATTTAAAATGTTATTAGAAATAATTACTTTGAATAAAATAATAGTTGATATAGGTTCATATTTAATAGAAACTTCTATACAATCTCTTCCTCCTTGTTTCCTCATTCCCTTATTGTGTACCAGAAATGTAGGTCCAAATGTCCTATCTCTGCTCCCACCTGTGTGATACTTTAGCCCTGTCTTCATGCACGACACCAGTAAAGTAGTGAAAAGTCTTCACTTCACTGCTTTCTGTTGGTTCAGTTTAACTCTCCATCAGTGAGATCTCCAAATATAAACAAGCCTACAAGTGCAGTGTTCAGGAACATAGCAGCATGAATGGTTCTCTGTGTACATATATACATTCTCCTAAACACAGATATTCTCCAAGATATTTCCCAGTTGTTTTTCAAGTGCATGATTAAAAGCACAATGAAAATCAAAGAAGCATCACTGTGGGGCTATAAAGAGATGTCAACTCTGAACTAGTTTGAATGCTATCTGCTGAGAAGAGAACTTACTTCTCTTTCAGGTTCCCTGTTCTATATACCCCTTTCACGGGTACCCGTCACCTTCCTCTTCCCTTCAAGACTGCTTTTATTCTTCATTCTTACCTACTTCTACTTGAATAGTAGGACAGGGCAAGGATCAATGTTAACCATCTTCTTCCTTAATCTATAAAAGAGACTTGATTTTGGGTGGTGAACACAAAGTACAATATTCAGATGGTATCTTATGGAACTGTGAACTTGAAAACTATATAATTTTATTAACCGATGTCACTCCAATAAACTCAATTAAAAAAGAAAAGAAAAGAAAGCCCCAGGAATACAACAACATACAGGATATTTTTTTTTCTTTTCTTTCTTTTTTTTTTTTTGTATTTTTCCAAAGCCAGAAATGAAGAGGCAGTCAGACACTCCCGCATGCGCCCAACCAGGATCCACCGGGCACACCCACCAGGGGGCGATGCTCTGCCCATCTTGGGGCATCGTTCCATTGTGACCAGAGCCACTCCAGCACCTGGGGCAGAGGCCAAGGAGCCATCCCCAGCGCCCGGGCCATCCCTGCTCCAATGGAGCCTCGGGCTGCGGGAGGGGAAGAGAGAGACAGAGAGGAAGGAGAGAGAGGGGGAGGGGTGGAGAAGCAGATGGGCGCTTCTCCTGTGTGCCCTGGCCAGGAATCGAACCCAGGACTCCTGCACACCAGGCCAACGCTCTAACACTGAGCCAACTGGCCAGGGCCATACAGGATTTTTTTAAACCAATCATTTTACATGGAGCTTTAAAAATCTTTAAAGGAACCTAGCTAAGTATCCCTAGCAATGTGGTTGTGGCTTCTAGGTAACGCCTACCCACCAAAGGTCAGCTCAGTAGCCTTCTATCCTAAAACATGAAAATGCTTTGCTCAGAGATTTAGCATTGCTATCATTTTTTATGCTTTATAAAGTCCCCAAATTCTCATTTTCTCTTTACAGATGCTTTTTCTTTATTATGAGAAGAATAATTATATTCCCCTCATTTCACTTGATGGGTGATAGAGCATCACACCAATTTTATTTAAGCTAAATGCTGTCAGTGAGATAAAATTAGAGTTGGATCTGATTTTGTGTAGAAAATGAAAACCTTTTTTTTCTAAGGGATTACATTGAAATATGTTCAGTAGAGGCAAATATTCTAGCAATTCTATCAAATGATTTGTTTCAGAACTCCAGAATGCTCCCTATTCAATATGTTGGTTTAGAGAGGTGTAACAGTTGCATGAGCAGTGCATAGGAAATGTATCAGTAAGTCAGGTTATCTCAGCCAGAATGCATTTTTTTGAGTATAAAGTACATCAGTATAACTCCAGTCAACCTCATAAATTATGTGCACAGTATAAAAGTAGAGACTCTAAACTCCAAGAATAACTTGAAATTAGAAATGATCACTTGCTCTGTGACTGACTTGTGTATCGTGGTATCTTAGCAATTTTCTAATTCATAGTTAATCCACAGATTTCTTTGCTGTCCAAAAAATGATCAAATAAGATGATGAGAAATCACTAATAAACCATTCATTATATAGCTAAATAATTTTAGATGTATTTCTTTTCATTATAAACCCATTTAAAAATTTTTCCAAATAAATTATTTATCTTTATATTGTTAAAGTGCTCTTAAATAATAAAGTGAAGCAAGAATAAAAATGTACATATCTTTGTCAACAAAAATTTGAGAGACATGTTTTTATAATTAAAATAATAAAATATATTTAAAATTATTCATCTAGATGATGATTGGTATACTAGTCATTTGTCTTGGGCTTCTAATATATGTATTAGTTTGATGTATATATTTCTGATATATATTAGATTTAGATCATTTTTGTTCCCCCAAATTCCAATGAAAAAGAAATCATACTGTAATCTAGCTTTAGTATGCCTTTGTAAAAGGATCTCAGAACTGTAGACTCCTTTCCCCATAAATACAATCCCAATGGGAAAATGGCCATGGTGAGCAGTAAATGATATCTCTCTGTTGTCTTTATGTTTCTGTGACAGAGATCTAGCTTTGGAAATGTTAGCTAATTTATTTATTTACTTCATGTGTTGGACAACATACAAATCTCATTCTTTTTTATTTCACTCCGTTTTCTTTCTTGGTTCTGTGAAGTATAATTGATCCCCATGATACAGATTGTTTCAACCTAAAGCCTACTCTTGGTTGCTTTTGAAGATAAAACAACAGAAAGTGCAATATCAAGTTGCCGTGTTCTTTTTTCAAATGGAGTATCCTAAACAGCATACCTTCATCTATACAAACCTCACATGCCAGCAGAAGCATGCATTCCAAAGAACTGCATGCTTGTTGCACAACAAAAGCCTGACTGATTGCAATCTTACCTTCCCCTGACCTCCTAACAGGGAAAGGTATTTTCAGGTATTTTTTATCAAGGCTTCAAGCTTCTCTCCTAATAGATCATGCATCCCTTTGTAGTTTAAGTGAGATCCTATACCCCATTCTGAAGAGTCTATCTTATTCTCAAAGAACAGGTGCATATGTTTGCCATTTTAGAAGTGGGGATTTAGGAAGTGTTAGGACTGGCACAATTTGGGTAGAAGCCACTTTCCTTTCCTTCTCCTATAAAAACTTAGGAGAGGATTAAAAGTTCACAGGTTATTAGAGGTTTATAATTTTTATTGAATCAAAGACTCTTAAGAATTTATCGTGTTCTCATCAAATTTTTTTCTATGAATCAGCTGTGACTGTCATATCCCAGATGCAGAAGATATTAGAGAGAAATATTCACATTTTGAAAAATAACCAGAATGCCAGAGATGCCAATTCAAGATGGTACTACTGTCTGCCCATGGATTTATTTCTTATCAACTGTCCAAGTTCAGGATCTGTTGTGCCTGTGTGCAGTTTTGGCAAAGGCTGGTACCCCAACCTGTGTCGTTCTGAGAAAGCACTTTCAAGCTCAATGTGCCCTCTGTGGAACTCTGTAGCTACATCAATTTTAACTACAGTTAACACGGAGGCTCCTCACTATACAGCCAAGCAGCGGAAGACACTCTGCAATTATCATGTCCAGATTCAGTGATGGACTTTAACCCAAGATCCCAAACCTTGCTCCCATCTTCCTACTATAGAAAGTTTATCACTCTAGAGCAGTGGTAGTCAACCTGGTCCCTACTGCCCACTAGTGGGCATTCCAGCTTTCATGGTGGGCGGTAGCAGAGCAACCAAAGTGTAAATAAGAAGATAGATTTAACTACAGTAAGTTGTTTCATAAAGATTTATTCTGTCAAACCTAGCAAAGATCCGACATCAAGTACTTGGTAAGTAATTATTATTATATGCTTTAACTTGCTGTAACTCTGCTTTATAAATTTTATAAAGTAAAATTTTTCTACTTTATAAATCACCATTACTGTGGAACCAGTTGGTGGTTAGAAAATTTTAATACTAACAGAGATACAAAAGTGGGCGGTAGGTATAAAAATGTTGACTACCCCTGCTCTATAGTATAACTAGTTGTTTAGTTATCTGTCTCTTGTGCAGACAACATCCTTCTCTGAGAGTAAGAACTCAATCTTATTCCATCTATGGTATTGAAACTGTTCAATTAAATGCTTGGATGAACAAATAGAATAAATAGAGAGATGTGTTGGTCAAATAAGTTTGTGAAATATGATTTTTATGTTTGCTCGCTTATAGTTTGCATTGGGAGCTGGGCAGTGCCAGGTATATGTGGTCTGTGAAATTGCAAATTACCTTCCTGCTTGGGAAGGGCCATTGTTTTGCTAATGTTTGCTGGAGGAGAGGTTTTCACGCCAGAAAGTTTTGAAAAGAGAGGGAATAAGGAGAAGAGGTAGAAAGAAGCCATGTTTTCAGAGAGAACAGAGTAAATGCAGAGTGCTGAAGGAGAAGCCATGTTGGCAGAGAGAGAGAAGGTGTGCAGTTGGGAAACCAGAGCTGAGGGGCTTCGCAGGCTCCACTGAGACTGGTGAGGCCTCTGATCTAGGAGAAACCGGAGAAGATTCTCCTGGTTGTGGAACTGGAGAATGCATCAGGGCTCTGGGAGCCCTGAGTGAGAGGGAAGCATTTCCCTGCCTGTTTGCTTGTTGGCTGGTGTGAGACTTTAATAAAGGAATGGCCCACCAGTTTTTGGCTCCACTGTTTCTATACCATCTGCCTGAATCTAATGAGAACCTGCACATGAATCACCATGACGGCAGCAGCCTCTGGCCCTACAGAGATGCATTAAACCTAGAGTTATATATAGTTTTGAATTTGCAAACTATCTTCCAATATATCTCCTCCTTTAAAACTTTAAACAACCCATGGAATAAGGCATTATTATCTCATTTTGCTGATGAAGAAACTAAGGGTTAGGGAATTTGTTACACATTGAAAGTAAAAGGCATGATAGCAAAAGAGTTAAGAGCATGGACTATGGAATCACCCTGTCTGGGTCTGAATCCTAACATTGCTACTACTAGTTATGCGACCACAGGCAAGTTGCTTAACTTCTCTGTGCCTTAGTTTCCTAACCTATAAAATGGAAATAATCACAGTAATGCCCTCATAGTATTGCTCTAAAAATTAAGTAATATAAGAAAACCTTAAAGCAATCATTGGCACATAGGAATTACTATAAAGCTTTGTGGGTGAGGTTTCTCTGACTACAAGGCCAGGGTGCTCCCTCTATATAATGAATAAACTATAACCAAATCTCTTTGTGGGTTTTTTTTGTATTAAGTGAGAGAAGGGGAGGCAGAGATAGAATCCCACATGCACCCCACTGGGATCCACCTAGCAAGCCCACTAGGGAGCGATGTTCTGCCCATCTAGGTCATTGCTCCATTGCAGCTGGAGCTATTCTAGCACCTAAAACAGAGGCCATGGAGCCATCCTCAGCACCCAGGCCAACTTTGCTCCAATGGAGCCTTGGATGCAGGAGGAGAAGAGAGAGATAGAGAGGAAGGAGAGGGGAAAGGGTAGAGAAGCAGATGGGTGCCTCTCCTGTGTGCCCTGGCTGGAAATTGAACCTGGACTTCCACATGCTGGGCTGACACTCTACCACTGAGCCACTGGCCAGGGTGGAATCTTTGTTTTTTAAGAAATAATTATTTAAACTTTTTTAAATTACCATTTACATTCAATATTATTTTTATTGGTCTCAGTATACAGCATAGTAGTTAGAAAATCATGGTCAATAATGCTGTAATAACTATGCATGGTGCCAGACGAGTACTGGAAATATCAGGCAGAACACATTGTAAAGTATATGATTGTCTACAATTTCATCTTAACCATTACTTCCCAAAGTGCTCCTAGAAAAAGAACATTTTCTGAGTTTCAAACAACCAGTTAGGAAGATCTTTTGAAAGAGGTCTGTCCATAGACATTGATTTAAAATGACTATCTTAGATATTTGGAAACCCTAGCATCTACAAAGTACATATTAGTTTTTTGGGCAACAATAATGCATCCTGTGTTCCCATGTTTTGTAATGTTGTGAGAGAAGCTAATGAGGGCCATGACCCTGACATGAGGAGCTAAAATAGAGCCACAGAATGTCTTCATTCCACAAACAGGTAGAGCTCCTCGCTCTGATGGACTTATATTTAAGAGCACGTGTGGCAGCTTGTCTCCAAAGATGACCTCCAGAAGAACCCTACCTCCCAGTATTCAGACCCTGTGTAGTCCTCTTTCCTTTAAGCTGGGATAACTTGTGACTGACTTTATTATTTTTTTTCTTTTTATTGTGGTGAAATTCACATAACATAAAATTAACCATTTAAAAAACACTTTCAGGGCCAACAACACACAATGGAGAAAAGAAAGCCTCTTCAACAAATGGTGTTGGGAAAACTGGAAAGCCACATGCAAAAGAATGAAACTCGACTACAGCCTGTCCCCGTGTACTAAAATTAATTCAAAATGGATCAAAGACCTAAATATAAGACCTGAAACAATAAAGTACATAGAAGAAGACATAGGTACTAAAATCATGGACCTGGGTTTTAAAGAACATTTTATGAACTTGACTCCAATGGCAAGAGAAGTGAAGGCAAAGATAAATGAATGGGACTACATCAGAATTAAAAGTTTTTGCTCAGCAAGAGAAACTGATATCAAAATAAACAGACAGCCAACTATATGGGAACTGATATTTTCAAACGACAGCTCAGATAAGGGCCTAATATCCAAAATTTACAAAGAACTCATAAAACTCAACAACAAACAAACAAAGAATCCAATAAAAAAATGGGAAGAGGACATGAACAGACACTTCTCCCAGGAAGAGATACAAATGGCCAACAGATATCTGAAAAGATGCTCAGCTTCATTAGTTATCAGAGAAATGCAAATCAAAACGGCAATGAGATACCACCTCACCCCTGTTAGATTAGCTATTATCAACAAGACGGGTAATAGCAAATGTTGGAGAGGCTGTGGAGAAAAAGGAACCCTCATTCACTGTTGGTGGGAATGTAAAATAGTACAACCATTATGGAGGAAAGTATGGTGGTTCCTCAAAAAACTACAAATAGAACTACCTTATGACCCAGCAATCCCTCTACTGGGTATATACCCCAAAACCTCAGAAACATTGATACGTGAAGACACATGTAGCCCCATGTTCATTGCAGCACTGTTCACAGTGGTCAAGACATGGAAACAACCAAAAAGCCCTTCAATAGAAGACTGGATAAAGAAGATGTGGCACATATACACTATGGAATACTACTCAGCCATAAGAAATGATGACATCAGATCATTTACAGCAAAATGGTGGGATCTTGATAACATTATAAGGAGTGAAATAAGTAAATCAGAAAAAAACAAGAACTACATGATTCCATACATTGGTGGAACATAAAAATGAGACTAAGAGACATGGACAAGAGTGTGGTGGTTACCAAGGGTGGGGGGGGAGGGAGGACATGGGAGGGAGGGAGGGAGAGAGTTAGGGGGAGGGGGAGGGGCACAGAGAACTAGATAGAGGGTGACGGAGGACAATCTGACTTTGGGCGAGGGGTTTGCAAAATAATTTGATGACAAAATAACCTAGACATGTTTTCTTTGAATATATGTACCCTGATTTATTAATGTCATCCCATTACCATTAATAAAAATTTATTAAAAAAATAAATAAATAAAAAAAAAAATAAAAAACATTTTCAGGCCCTGGCTGGTTGGCTCAGTGGTAGAGCGTCGGCCTGGCGTGCAGAAGTCCCGGGTTCGATTCCCAGCCAGGGCACACAGGAGAAGCGCCCATCTGCTTCTCCACCCCTCCCCCTCTCCTTTCTCTCTGTCTCTCTCTTCCCCTCCCGCAGCGAGGCTCCATTGGAGCAAAGATGGCCCAGGTGCTGGGGATGGCTCCTTGGCCTCTGCCCCAGGCGCTAGAGTGGCTCTGGTCGCAACAGAGCGATGCCCCAGAGGGGCAGAGCATCACCCCCTGGTGGGTAGAGCGTTGCCCCCTGGTGGGCGTGCCAGGTGGATCCCGGTCGGGCGCATGTGGGAGTCTGTATGACTGTCTATCCCCGTTTCCAGCTTCGGAAAAATAAATTTTAAAAAACAAAACAAAACACTTTCATCATTCCCAAAGGAAATCCTCTATCCATTGAGCAGTTAGTCCTATCCTTTCTTCTCCTTAGCCCCTAGCATTAGCCAATCTACTTTGCCAAAAGGTGGAAACCAATAAGAAGGAGGACTACCCAGAGACTGCCCCATCATTGCGAGACCCAGATAGCCACATGGAGAAGTAGCATGGAGAGAGAGGAACCCAGCCAGCCCCTAGTAGTTCAGCCATGCCAACTGAGGTGTCAGAGATGAGCAAAGCAGCCTTCTAGGACATTTTTTCCCCAGAAGACACCCTGTGAAGATGAAAGGAGGAACCCAGTTGACATCAGAACTAAGAATCAAGACATGGTCCTGGGGAAGCCATCTAGAGTTGTGGAAGCCACCCAACTCAGGTTCCTGCAATTACAAATACATGAATGGATAGATAAGTAAATACATGATACATGTATATTAGGGAGACCTAATGTGGTCTGAGAGAAAAAGAGAGTAAGGAAAAAGAGAAAAAGAGAGTAAGGAAGTATCAGAAAGGCTGTGTTGTGGGTGAGGCAAACTGCAGTATTACTTAAAGCAATCTGTGAAAGTATCACACTTCTGACTGAGGAGAAGCCAATATGAGATTCTGAAAAGGGAAATCACATGATCTAGCTAATCCTTAAAAATCACTTTCCTGTTGCAGGGAAAATGCTGGAGCATAGTGAATGGCCTGCTATCATCTAAATACTTCTCTTTAAAATGAAAGAGAAAGGGTACGTGTACTCACAAAAACCTGCAGAACGGGGGATAGGCAGGCAGTTCAGTTGAGTCCAAGATAGTACTGGGTTCAGTTGTTCCACTCTCTACACCAGGGGTCGGGAACCTATGGCTCACAAGTCAGATGTGGCTCTTTTGATGGCTGCATCTGGCTCACAGACAAATCTTTAATAAAAAAAAATAACGTTAAAAAAATAAAACATTCTCATGTATTACAATCCATTCATTTCCTACCACTTATGTTCATGGTTGTGGGTGGCTGGAGCCAATCACAGCTGTCCTCCAGGACAACACCAAATTTTTATTGGATAATGCGTAATGTACACGGGTCGTTGTATGGCTCTCATGGAATTACATTTTAAAATATGTGGCGTTCATGGTTCTCTCAGCCAGAAAGTTTCCCGACCCCTGCTCTACACACAGTCTGGATTTGCATACTGTATGGATCTCTGAAGTCCTCACAATTAATTGGTTCTGGGACAAAATTAAGTTTATGAAGGAAAAAGTAGTAGAGAAAGGAGGGGGAAATGTGTTCCAAGGAAATCTTTAAATATTTTTAAATCTTGCGTGAAATGAAAGAAACTTTCTATCCACATAAAATGGCAGAGATAAATCCCAAAGTTCTGCTTGAGGGGACTCTGGCAATCCTACTTCACCTCACCCCACTGCCGCCCACTCCTGGCAGTCCCTGAAGCAGGTCCCAGATCCACAAGGCTCTGCAGGCCCAAGACCAAATCAACATCCAGGACAAAGTCAACTTCAAAGGGCTGTTCCCAGGTCCTTCAGACAGTGGAAGTATATGTGACAAAATCACCTGGCAATTTTAGTGCACATTCAGAACTTCAAAGGAAAGATAGATGAAAACCAATTCTAAAAATAATTGAAAATAAATCTACAAAACAAATCTTAATCTGAACAACAACAATAGTAAGCAATAGAATCTACATTCTATAAATGAATCTCTAAAACAACAACAAAAAAAAACCTTTTTTTTTTTTGCTTTAATCCTAAACGTCCACATGATGTGCCAACTTTAAATAAACATAACATGGGCCCTGGCCAGGTGGCTCAGTAGATAAAGCACAGTCCAGGTGCCCAGCAGTCACTGGTTCGATCCCCAATTACAGCATGTAGGAGAAGCAGTCAGTGAGTGCATAACTAAGTGTTGATGCTTCTCTCTGTCTCTGTCTCTCTCTTGCTCTCCTTTCCTCTACTCCTTTCCTCTCTCTCTCAATGGAGAAAAACTAAACAAAAAAACAGGTGTAGATATGCCACTTGATTACAGAATACGTAGTTGGTTAATGTTTTTATAAAAATTGACTACAGATTTACTATGAAAGCCTGACCCGTGGTGGCACGGTGGATAAAGTGTTGATTGACCTGGAGCGCTGAGGTTGCTGGTTTGAAGCGCCAGGCCTGTCCGGTCAAGGCACATATGGGAGTTGATGCTTCCTGCTCCTCCCCCTCTTCTCTCTCTCTCTCTGTCTCTGTCTCTCCCTCTCTTCTCTCTAAAATGAATTTTAAAAAAATCTTAAAGAGAATTTTTTTTAAAATAGAAAGAAAAAGACTTAATATGGGGCTCCATTAAATAGCAAGTTCTCATGCTGTATCAATCATTATTCTATTTATAAGCATTTACTTCATAGTCTACAATTCAGGAGAACAACGCATGCCTTCAGCAGTCCCAGCCATTCTGGGTAGCTAGTATTATAAAGGTATCACTGTAAGCTTAATTTGCTTAAACAGTTTTTTTGCTTATAGAACTTATTTTCCACAGGAGCAAGGAAAGAGATCCCCCAAAATAGAAATCATAATTACAACCAAAAGGAAAAAGAAAACAAAAAAATGGAAAAAAAAAACTCGACCAGTTATGTCTTTTAACCATCTTACAACTCACTTGAAAATATTCTGGCAATTACACAATTATTTTTTTTAATGTTGTGGAAAAAGTGGACAGTCTGGTTCATGATGCTACACATATATGGGTTATATATGATATTAGGCAGCCTATATAACTGTGAATTACCTTTACAGAGTTTGAGCCTCTCCACGTCCCCACTGGAAGTCTCCCTTTTTCACTGGGACATATAAGGCAGTGTGGACTAGGGCATAATTATGTAAGAGTCACCTGGGTGTTTGATGAAAATTCAGACTTTAGGGCCCGACTACAGGTCCCAAGATTTCTGTAAAGCAACAAGAACTCCAGGCAACTATACAGTGGGATATATCATCATTGCTTCCTGAAATGTAGGATGCCCAGGGCTTAGGCACCTGTGACTTGGGTAGGACAGAACAAACCAGCCACTGTGTGGCTGAGGGGAGCTGGTGAACATATCTGAACTTCACTTCCTTATAGCTCTACCAACACAAGACCCCAAATCCTTGTTATACAAGGAACGTTATCATGTGTGTGTGTGTCTATGTGTGTACCCACACATATAATATATAAATATATATCTCATATATACATATTTATGATATATGTCATATAAGATATGTACATATATATCATATGTATATATACACACATATGATATATAATCTATATATTGTATATTTATATTAGTTTTTCTTAGAATCTTAAAGTCAGGCAAGGTAAACGGAGAATTATTCTATTATGATCTACCCCAAATAATCTAGCATGGAGTTCAAATAGAGTATGGCCAACTTGCGGTCTGGTGATTTCTATAGTTTTTCTAAACTTTGGAATGTGACTATCTGACAGTATGTTCCATGCATGTTCTATCGATCAGAATGGGTTCTTCTCTTGGAAGATGCCAACAGACTGTGCATTCCACACTGACTGTGTGTCTGCAACATGAGCACAGGTTTTCACTGTGTGGGCAGACACAAAGGAAGAAACTGTAAGTGCCTGTTTGGATTCTGATGCCAGGGCAGTTGGCCAAACCTCACTGCCACGTTTTTTTATTATTATCCTCTACGAATATAGTTGGTGTAGAAACCGGTGCGCCTGTTTTGTAATAGAAACCGCTCTGCACCAATCTCCAGTGCTGAGGAGTGGGCCGTTTCTGTGGAGCCTCTCAGGTGAAGTGTCCCTGGAGTTGATTTTATTTTCTTTGTCACTAGATGTCACTGCATACACAGTGTGCTACTGTGACAGAGGGCAATGGGGAGCCAAGTGAGAGGCGAAATAGATTCTGGACGCCTTCCCTGGGATCATACTTGGAAGATATCTGCCCATTGGATCTTTGAGGCATTCTTACAATCTTGTTTAATTAGACTAATCCCCCCTTAATACTCTGTCATTTTATAGATTGTGTGAAATCCAATTTAAATGTGTACAAATCTTTTGCCATTCAACAACCTTTTGGAGGATCCTATGTGGAAAATGCTATCTTATTCAAAGTTTCTTTTTGACTTGGAATTATGAACGGGTTGAAAACTGGCCACTTATATGCTACTTCTAAGTCAGGCTTATATCATTAAAACACCCATTTGTTCTCAATCAGAATGAAACATTGAATAGGTACTCAAAATTGGCTTCTAAACCTAGTCTATTTGCTAACTAGTAGCATTAAAATTTGCTTCAAGTTAAGAAACTTAAATTTAAATTTGTCCTATGTCCTTCCAAACTCCAGGCTCATAATTGCATCTTTTGGGGCCAAAGGTGTGCTTGATTAGACTCTAGTCCAGGGTTAGTCAACCTTTTTATACCTACCGCCCACTTTTGTATCTCTGTTAGTAGTAAAATTTTATAACCGCCCACCGGTTCCACAGTAATGGTGATTTATAAAGTAGGGAAGTAACTTTACTTTATAAAATTTATAAAGCAGAGTTACAGCAAGTTAAAGCATATAATAATAATTACTTACCAAGTACTTGATGTCGGATTTTCGCTAAGTTTGGCAGAATAAATCTTTATAAAACAACTTACTATAGTTAAATCTATCTTTTTATTTATACTTTGGTTGCTTTGCTACCGTCCACCATGAAAGCTGGAACGCCCACTAGTGGGCGGTAGGGACCAGGCTGACTACCACTGAGTCTAGTCCATGATTTCTCCTTATCAGGTTTGCTGTATTTGCAATATATGTTTTAGAGATTAATTCAAGTTAACACTATAGCCTTAGGAGAGACAGTAATTTAGATTTACTCTTCTTATTCCCAACCCCAAAGGGATTTGTAAGAATCCTATCAGGAAAACCCTGCTGGGTCATTAGTGGAATTACACCTTCATATTTCTATTTGCCAGGATCATATTGCCAGCAGGAATTTGACCCAAGGCAACTAGCATTTAGACTTCTACTTGTCTTCTCCTTAGCTGCTGAACCAGATGTGAACAGGTATCTTACTGGAAATTGGATAGACAGGTCCCTAAGTTAAGGTCCAATACCCCTGCCAGGTGATCTGGTCTAAGGAAATAAGCACAGAAAAGACATTAAAGATGCAGGTTTTGATTCTGAATCTTTTGTGTGACTATGGAAAATCTGGGCCTTGGTTTTCTCATGTAAGAGGCAACTAAGAAAAATCTATATTTGTCTCATATGTTGTTCAGAGAACCAAACAAAATAATACATTTAAAAAAAATAAAAAGTTTTCTATAGATACATGACATTATCTTTGTTTCCATAATTTAATTGCACATGTGTATTTTTAAAAATACGACTAGAACAGGAATGAAGCCATACTGCTTTTGAAAGTTATCTATGGTTTTCCTCTAGTTTTAAAAAGTTAAGTATGATTTTAGCCAATAACCGCACATGATTAGCACCTTTGTGTCCAGATAGTCATTTACCTGCACTTAGCTACAGATAGTCTGTGACAAATTAAAATAGAAGGTGAGGCCCTGGCTGGTTGGCTCAGTGGTAGAGCATCGGCCTGGCGTGCAGGAGTCCTGGGTTCGATTCTGGCCAGGGCACACAGGAGAAGCGCCCATTTGCTTCTCCACACTCTCCTTCCTGTCTGTCTCTCTCTTCCCCTCCCGCAGCCCAGGCTCCATTGGAGCAAAGTTTGCCAGGGCGCTGAGGATGGCTCCATGGCCTCTGACTCAGGCGCTAGAGTGGCTCTGGTAGCAGATGAGCAATGCCCCAGATGGGCAGAGCATCGCCCCCTGGTGGGCATGCCGGGTGGATCCCGGTCGGGCGCATGCGGGAGTCTGTCTGACTGCCTCCTGGTTTCCAGGTTCGGAAAAATAAAAAAAAAGGTAACATCACGATGCCGTGACACACTCCTGGGCACATTCGTGGATTCAATTCAGGCAAGAGGGCCCAGAGCACCATCATTTCGGGGCAGACCTGGAGATTCCTGGGATGGAGTCAGCACAGAAACTCTGAAGGCAGAACAGTCACGCAGTTGAAGCCCTGTCAAGTCTTCCAAGAGGAAGACCTGTGCCTTTACAACCCAAATCTCAGCTCTTTATTTCTTAGAAATATAGCCCCAAAGAAAGTTATAAAAATCTGGTTGGCTATAAAACTGTTCTTACAAAATAGCATTTTGATGAGTCTAAGGTAAACAAATGAGGCCCACGCAGATTAAATTTCCATTAACGTGCACAAGATTTTAAGAATGGGTTAGGGACACAAAAGCTGAGACAACTAAGGCAATTTGAATTAAATCCTATCTGCATTCCGTTTCTGCCACACATCTAACTCCTCAGATAACCTTCTGACTTGCATTCTACGAAATGAGTGCATTACGCTGATGACAGCACATTTGGTAAATGGTGGGCTACAGACCTCCACCGGCTCCTCTCTGCCTGAGTTCAGATTTCTGCCGGCACCACAGGCTTGAAAGGGATCCTCTAATTGACGGGCGGAATTATGCTCCATCGCCAATGTGTGTTGTTCTTCGTGGCTTTCAGCCCTCGTGGTTTCTCGGTTCCTCATGGTCACTGTGGCCACCTAGAAATTCTTTTCAGGAGCATAATAACCAGATCAGCTGCTGCAGGCTGGCGCTGGGCGGACACAGGCGGGCGGAGGGCGCTCTGCAGACCCGTGTCGATTCACAGATCATGGCGGGTGCCCCGGGGTCACATCAGACAAAACCACCTTCCAGCCCCAGTTGATAAGGCTCCATCCCGCAGGACCGGGTGCTTCTACTTAAGGCCTGGGGGGTGCGCTCCCGTGGCGTGCACTCTGCCAACAGAAATACTAGCAGTGGAAAAACACCCAACAGCCACACCAGGCCCTGTAACAAGCAGGGGACCTCCTCTTGTTCGTTTTTCCCTTTCAGATACTTCTCCGTGGAAATCCTTAAGGGAGATAGGGGGAGTTCTTTTCTGAGTCTGTTGGTAATATTCATCTTCTGATAGGGGTCATTTTAACCTCCGGATAACCACGTGGGGGAAACCAGCTGTAGGCAGGTTGTTTTACGCTACGAAGAGGCAGTGCAGCTCCTGGCTTCTGTTTTTGTTCATCCGTCTCCTGGTGCCTCGTGTGGACAGGTTTTCCGTAAGCAGCATCTGGTCCCTCTTGGAAGATTTTGCATGGTTTTGTCTCTTTTAGGTTTTCAATAGTAGCCGCTGGGATGGGTGACCATCTGGCAGGGCGTCACCTGGCCATTGGGCCTGCCTGACCGTGGGTTCCTTCTTAGCATTCCACAGCATAGAAGGGCCCCCAGTGCCCACCAGGGACCTTGGCTGAGTGCTGGACCATGGGACGTGGTACTTCGTGTTGAGCCAGAAACCCCAGTATTAATAAAAATGTTTCATTAACAATAAGGCAGGATTCCATAGTTTTCGAATGTGGTTTTGTAGTCAGCAAAGTTGGGCTTCAGTTTTGATTCATTTATATCCTAGCCCACATTGCCACGAGCATCTTAACCCTGAGGTTTAAATCTGCAAAAGAAGCTAAATAATAACAATTGGGTTGTGGTGAGGTATCAGTGAGACTACCCCAGATAGAAAGGTTTATCTTATATCGGGTAACAAAGGGTATATTTTAACGGGTTGGTAGAGGATTGTTTAAAAACAATGGCTTTTGACAAAGTTGCAAGCATGACTTAGGAAAAGCAGGAAGGGACCTGCGCAGTAGGGCCAGGGCCTGTGACCTCCCAGAGCTGTGACCGCGCCAGGGCTCAGTGGCTGGATCCCAGGGAGGCATAGTAGGCAGAGGGGTGGCCTGCCACAGCTGTGGATTTTATCAGAGGGGTCCATGGCTCCAAAGCATGACATAGGATGGAGATGGGGACAGCTACTCAGAGAACAATCTTTGGACCTTACTCTCCTCCCATTCTCTGAATAACCACCCATTTCCCAAACTAAGTCGCAGCTGGGACCACAACCCTTTGGCACTCAAATATGTGTGGAAGGCTTTTTACTCTTGAGACACTCAGCTGAAGGTTTTTTCTAGCAGGGGAACTAAGTGTCCTATGCTCATATGTCGGAAAGCCTGTGTACCCAAAAGCAGCCCTAAGCCAATGGCTGACAGGAGCTAAGTGAACCAACACCCAGCTTCCTCACCCTTCTCTCTCTCTCCCAGAGTTCTCCCAGGACCCGGCAGCCAGTTGCCTACAATGAAGACTTGCTTGAAAACATATCCATTATCGGATTCATTCTCTTCCCTGTCTCACTGCCCTGCGTCCAGAGATCACAACCCAAATCAATTATTTACACTGTCACAGGGTCTGCTTCTGGGGGAAACCCAAATTAAGACAAAACCGGACTGGCACAGTCCATGTGAGTCAGCTGCCTGGGGCACCGAGCAGGCTATTACAGAATTTAGGGAGGGGAATGGAAGGCACCCACAAAAGCACTTAGCACAGGTCTTCGTCTACATCCCAGCACCTTAGCTAGCATTTAGCTTGGTAACGACAACAGCACTCACACAAGTCTTTCCCCATTCGATTCCTCTTCCACCACCCCACTCAGTCAGTTACCCTACTCCCTGGGCTCCCTCATCTATTTCACATTTCACTTCATAATAGTGTTGGCTAGGTCCTAACTCAGCGTGTGTGTGTGTGTGTGTGTGTGTGTGTGTGTGTGTGTGTGTGTATATATATATCTTCTGTAAAAAAATGGACAAGAACCACTCTAGGTGGGCTGAGGAGTGGGTAGGGGGTAAAAGATAGTGGTAAGGTTATTAAAAGATGAAGTATTAATAAAAAACTAGATGGTATACCTAATAAGGAACAAAGCCTTAAAACTTGAATAAACATATATGTGTTTGATGCCATCAATGAGCATTTAAGAGGGCTGAGAGGATGGCTTTAGCAGAAATAAAAAAACCAGCCTACCAAATACCGCTTAAATTAAAGTATATACCAGTAGGCACTAAATCCTACCACTGGTACAAGGTCTGAATCTTCTGTAAAATATAGAACCAAGTGTCCACTATAAAGGGCTATAAAACCTTATTTATTATAGTATACAGCAGGGGTCCCCAAACTTTTTATACAGGGGGCCAGTTCACTGTCCCTCAGACCGTTGGAGGACTGCCACATACAGTGCTCCTCTCACTGACCACCAAAGAGGTGCCCCCTCTGGAAGTGCGGCAGGAGGGCTGGATAAATGGCCTCAGGGGGACGCATGTGGCCCACAGGCCGTAGTTTGGGGATGCCTGGTATACAGTGTGTCCGTAAAGTCATGGTGCACTTTTGACCGGTCACAGGAAAGCAACAAAAGATGATAGAAATGTGAAATCTGCACCAAATAAAAGGAAAACCCTCCCAGTTTCTGTAGGATGATGTGGCAGCATGTGCGCATGCACAGATGATGTCGTAACACCGTGTATACAGCGGAGCAGCCCGCGGCATGCCAGTTGAGATGTGGATGATACAGAGGAAAGTTCAGTGTAGTCTGTGGCTCGCTAAATTTGAATCCATGACCAAAGTGCAACGTGAATATCAGTGCATTTATAACAAAGCGCCACCACATAGGAATAACATTACTCGGTGGGATAAGCAGTTGAAGGAAACTGGCAGTTTGGTGGAGAAACCCCATTCTGGTAGTCCATCAGTCAGTGATGAGTCTGTAGAGGCTATACGGGATAGCTACCTAAGGAGCCCTAAAAAGTCTGCATGAGCCCACATCAAACTGCACTGAATAGGTATGAAAGTGGGAGAGTTTTCCTTTTATTTGGTGCAGATTTCACATTTCTATCATCTTTTGTTGCTTTCCTGTGACCGGTCAAAAGTGCACCATGACTTTATGGATACACTGTATATGAATATTTCAGGTCCCCCCATGAATGATTAGGTAAAGGATAGAGGGCTTCAACAAATCATTTATTGGTGTATATTTACATATAGAGCCAATAGTAGAGACTGGCATGTCATTGACGCTTAGTAAATATTTGATGGCTAGGTGGATGATTGCATGAGTTAACCTAGTAGTATAAAAACAAAGGATTCCAACAGTGATCAGAATATTAATATTCGCCCACAGAACTCCTTGTCTAAAACAATCTGAACATTTTTCTCATGCTGTGTGTGTTTGTGCACCTGTGTGGAAGTGCAAAAGTACCATGTTAGTACACGTGGGTACAGGAAAGGGCCCTGATACAAGGAATCATGAACAAATTGGGGACATCACTGCAATCAGTCCTTCCCATTATTTCTCTTCTCTCCTGTGAAGAAGCATCTTTCCTTCCTCTTGTGTTCTGAATGCTTCTGATTTCTAACTCACCATTTCAAGGCTCTTCATCCCCTGAGAGGTAGGATGGGTTTCATCTTGATGGAGATGTGAATCCCTGCTAGAATCCCTTGGTGTGTTTAAATGATAAGTGACTTTCTGAACCACCCCAAATCCGCTAAAGAAATTTTTTTTTTCTGAAGTTGGAAACGGGGAGGCAGTCAGACAGACTCCCGCATGCGTCCGACCAGGATCCACCTGGCATGCCTACCAGGGGGCGATGTTCTGCCTATCTGGGCCATTGCTCTGTTGCAACCAGAGCCATTCTAGCACCTGAGGCAGAGGCCCCAGAGCCATCCCTAGCACCCGGGCCAACCCCACTCCAATGGAGCCCTGGCTGTGGGAGGGGACGAGAGAGACAGAGAGGAAGGAGAAGGGGAGGGGGGAGAAGCAGATGGGCGCTTCTCCTATGTGCCCTGGCTGGGAATCGAACCCAGGACCCCTGCACGCCAGGTCAATGCTCCACCACTGAGCTAACTGGCCAGGGCTGAGAGATTTTTTTTGTGGCAAGAGTCCCCAAAGCTATATTTTAATTAAGCAGGTGCAAGTTAAGAAATTATACTTACAATTATAGAATTGTACTCCTAAAACTTGTATAATTTTATTGACCAATGTCACCTCAATAAATTCTATTAAAAAAAAACATTTCTTCTGATATTAAGCATTTATTTCTTCCTTGTGAATTATAATTAACTTTAATTTTAAAAAATTAAGGATTGCACATTTTGTGAGAAAGACCTTAAATATATAAAACATCCAAGTTGGAAAATAAATACATATTTATTTTCAATACATGTGTATAAATTTCAATTAGAAAATTATTTTTAGGCCCTGGCCAGTGGCTCAGTAGATAGAGGGTCAGCCAGGCATATGGACATCCTGGGTTCTATTCCCCATCCAAGCATGTAGCAACAGTGATTATTCACTTCTCTCCCCCTCCCGTTTCTCTCCCTTTTCCTCTCCCACAGTGCGTTTCCCAAACTTTCAACAGAGCAATAAGCCTCAATGGTTGGACACCAGGTGCTCCAATTTATCTGATCACTTAGTTTTGTTAACTGATGTATGTGGCTATTAATGGATATTATATTTGGCAAGCCACTATAATCCTCATAATGCTTCTCTTCAGAGGAAACTATGGGTTTATTTATTTTGTGGGGGAGGCAGGTGGAGGAAGTTGCTGTTTTGTGTGAACAGAGACAAGTCACATTTCAATCATATTCATGATCTCCACAGCATATTGAATATTTCTCAGGGAAAAATGTTTATTGAATTAAATTCAATTTCTTTCTTTCTTTTTTTCTTTTTTTTTTTAGTGAGAGACAGAGAGAGACAGAGAGAGGGACAGACAGGAAGGGAGATGATAAGTATCAATTCTTTGTTGTGGCATCTTAGTTGTTCATTGACTGCTTTCTCATATGCACCTTGAAGAGAGCTGGGGCTTCAACTGAGCCTGTGACCCCTTGCTCAAGCTAGCAACCTTGGGCTCAAGCCAGCAACCTTGGGCTTCAAGCCAGTGACCCCTGGGCCCTAGCCAGCGACCATGTGGTCATGTCTATGATCCCATGCTCAAGCTGGCGACCCCACACTCAAGCTGGTGAGCCTGTGCTCAAGTCAGATAAGCCTGCAACTCAAACTGGTGACCTCAGGATTTCAAACCTGGGTCCTTTGTGTTGCAGGCTGACACTCTATCTGCTGTGCCTCTGCCTGGTCAGGCTAAATTCAATTTCTTTACTGAATTAAAAATATTTGAGTCCCTCAAGTCGTATGGTTTTAGGACATATCAGTTAACTCCCCAATATGCTATTTAATTGTAGACTCTGAGCATGTGAATCCTAAGAAGTGATTCTCTATTGCAATTTCAAGGGCTGCCTCAGCTATGAAGTGAATTGAGCCTTGAATAAAATTTTCAAGATATGTAATTGAATATCTGCAACATAAGCATAACAACAACAACAAAGAAAACATTTCAATCTCCACTGAGGATGACTATCATCAGTGGTTTTTTGAAGACAAAACCATAAAGAACCACTCTTCTGAACAGACTGACAGCTGTCAGTGGGTAGGGAGATTGCAGGGCTGAAAGAAAAAGGTGAAGGGATTAAGAAACCAACAAAGAAACAAAAATTCAGACACAGACAATAGTACGGCGATTAACAGAGGGAAAAAGGATGGGGGGGATGGTAGATGAGGGTAAAGGGGAATAAATGGTGATGGAATGAGATTTGGGATGGTGAACACACAATACAATATACTCCTCATGTATTATAGAATTGTACTCCTAAAACTTGTATAATTTTATTGACCAATGTCACGCCAATAAATTCTATTAAAAAACCTTTCTTCTGATATTAAGCATTTATTTCTTCCTTTGTATTGTAGACAAGTCCTGCTGGGGGTAAGGATGATGGAGATGCAAAGAACCAACTCCAGGGATCAGGTTCAGTGACACAGATCCACTTTATTCAGGAAGTAAACTAGCTTATATACATGGGTTTAGCCAATAGGATGTTACAATGTGTTCCTCAAAGCTAATGGCTGAAAAGATCAGGGAGCTGTGTGGTTGGCGCTAAGTCACTTCCTTATAGTGGGTGAGCTTCCTTCCTGGGTGTGCCCAGGAGGGTTCTGGGAGCTGGAGTATTCTCACAGCATTGCATCAGCCGCAGCTGCTAGGAATGCACTTTGCGCTCCACCCACATCTCCCCCTTCTCTTTTCATTAAGGCCAATTGGACTTGATGAATGACAGCTTGCTGTTGCTGTAGCCTCTGAATGCTACGCATTATGCAATGGAATCCTAGTAGAACTAAAACAACTATAATACCTATTATACTATATGCTAATAGATTAGCTGGATTAAACAATGAGGCAAGCTTCTGTAATGTTTGACTAGTTAGGAAATAATGGGGGTCTTAAACAGGGGATTCTTCTTAGGGGTTGGGATGTCATTTCCCTCCCATTATGTTAGAGACCTTCTAGGTGCCGTTAAACACACTTCCATTTTGATTGTAAAAAATGGATGTAGGTCCATGCACGCCCCCTTCCCACAAAGGTCCCAACGTCCAAACAAAGAATGGATGGCTTGCCATGGGCTGCATACTACATATGGTTGCAAGGAACATTACACAAATTACAACAACATGACAAATCATACAATTTCAACAATTATAAAGGTACATTTCACCAGTCTCTGAGCACTTTGCCAAAAGTACAAAATGTCCTCGGCCTTCTTTCTAGCCATGGCTTCCTGGAGCAGGGGAAGGGTCTCCAGCAAAGCTGCCCCCACCCTCATCAGGGTATTTCACATTGTCCAAAATCCGTAAGTCCATCCAACAAAGGAGCCAGTGCCCACTCCAGTCGTAGTCCAGGAAATCAGTTCATGCACAGGAGGCCTCAGCTACCTCCCTCATCCCTGCCATCCTGGCAAGTCTTACACTGTCCCAAAGAGGAGCATGTGGCAATGGCAGTCAGCATTTCCATCTCTGCTCCAGAGAGCATGATGGAGTCCACCCCTATGTCCCAAAATGTCAGTGAACCCACCAGCGGCTTAGCAGGCACTCCCTGCCATTCCAGTGGCCACTTGGCAATGCAAGCCTGGCTTTCATTTATCCTCCCACAGCTGCTGCCGCCATTTACCTTCTGGAGTCTGTAAACCACGACTCTGGCCCAATTCTCCTCATCCTCCAAAGATGAACTGAAAACACCAGCTCACACGGCTGGATTTGAGCCCCGAGCTGCTGCTGCCTGCATCTGGGCATCAGCGGTTACTATAGTACACATAAGCAAGAACAGAGCACCAGGGCCTGGGGGCCTGTCAGGGGCAATTCCTGGGCTTGCCCCACCAAAGCCTCCACATCACCCCAAGTGATGGGGCATGCATGCAGGCCAGGAGGTCTTCTTCTGGAGCATTGAGGACCTCCTCCTCTCAGGCATAGTCAGTGTGGAGAAGGCCAGGGCTGTGGCTTTGGATGGGTAAAGACTGAAGCACTTAGTGGGTACCCCAGAAACCCTGTCAAGCAGGTTGGGGGGTTCCTTGGATCCAAACTGGCTGAAAAACACAAGCATAACCTCTTCCTTGCATTAGAAGAGGGTGTGATCCCCACCACTGTGCCATGGCTGGGTCCTTCCAGCATCATTTCAGAGAGAGTGGGAGGGGGAAGAGCGAGAGATACAGAAAAATAGACAAGACAGACAGAAAGAAAGAAAGAAAAAAGACACACAAGGGCGTATAGTCTGGCCCATGGGTCTGCAGCAGGAACACGTGTTGGAGAAAATGGCATCTGAGAGGCTGGGGTGGGACATTGAGCCCTGGCAGGGAATGTGAAAGTAGCAACTTCTGCTTTTTCCAGTGGCAGAGCTGGAGGCAGGCGCAGTTAGCAATTTCGTTGGTTTCATTTCTGCGCGCTCAGCCACAAACTTGGAGGCTAAACTACTTTCCTCCTCAGTGAAGGGGAAGAATAGGGAGGTAGGGGCTCCCTAGAGCGAGAGGCAGCCTGCAATATCTTTGGCACTGGCGAAGGGTCCCCAGGAGGAGCACTGGTCAGACAGGCATGTATCGCTTGCAGGGCAGGAATGAGGCTGAGAGGAAGGTTTGTTCCCCATGTACTTCGGCCAAACGGATGCTCTGGAAAGCTAGGGCCCAAGTATCTGGGTCCCAGAGAGGCGCATCCTGGAGCCAAGGATTGAAACCAGAGAGGATTTCCCAGTAAGTACAGAGATCCTTTTCACTAACTTTAACTCACCTACTATGCAATAGGGTGTGCAGGGCTCGAGCCTGCAGGGCTCGGGAGTGGGGGAGAAGGTTTCCCATTGCAGAGGGTAACTCACCCATCCCTTGGATGCCAGTTAGGTTCCTGCCCCACGTTGGGCGCCAGTTGTGGACAAGTCCTGCCAGGGGTGAGGACGACAGAAACTCAAAGACCCGACTCCGGGTACCAGGTTCAGTGACGCAGATCCACTTTATTCAGGAAGTAAGCTAGTTTATATACATGGGTTCAGACTAGAGGGTGTTACAGCGTGTCCTTCACAGTCAATGGCTGAAAAGATCAGGGAGCTGCATGGTTGGCGCTAAGTCACTTCCTCATAGCGGGCGAGCTTCCTACCTGGATATGCCCAGGAGGGTTCTGGGAGCTGGAGTATTCTCACAGCATTGCATCAGCCGCAGGTGCTAGGAATATGCTCTGTGCTCCACCCACAGAGGGATGGTAGATGAGGGTAAAGGGGGGATAAATGGTGATGGAAGGAGATTTGGGGTGGTGAACACCAGTACAATATACTCCTGATGTATTATAGAATTGTACTCCTAAAACTTGTATAATTTTATTGACCAATGTCACCTCAATAAATTCTATTAAAAAAATTTCTTCTGATATTAAGCATTTATTTCTTCCTTGTGAATTATAATTAACTTTAATTTTAAAAAATTAAGGATTGCACATTTTGTGAGAAAGACCTTAAATATATAAAACATCCAAGTTGGAAAATAAATACATATTTACTTTCAATACATGTGTATAAATTTCAATTAGAAAATTATTTTTAGGCCCTGGCCATTGGCTCAGTGGATAGAGGGTCAGCCAGGCATATGGACATCCTGGGTTCGATTCCCTATCCAAGCATTCAGGAAAAGTGATTATTCACTTCTCTCCCCCTCCCATTTCTCTCCCTTTTCCTCTCCCACAGTCCGTGCCTGGATTGGTTTGAGCATAGCTCCGTGCCCTGAGAATAGCTTGGTTGCTGAATGCATCAGCCTCAGGTGCTAAAAATAACTTGGTACTTGAGCACTGGCCTCAGATGGGGTTGTTGGGTGGATCCCGGTTGGGGTGCATGCAGGAGTCTGCCTTGCTATCTGCCCTCCTCTCACAGATAAATAAATAAATAGAAAATTATTTTTAAACCACCAGTTGGATAGATCCTATTTTATTATTGAAATATATAAGAAAAAACGTAGTAAACATTCATCATCAAACAGTAAATCATGTTAAATAATGCCACTGAGTTTGAAAAATCACAGTGGGTAGGAATTATATTTATTTTTAAATACTCTTTACCTATTGTTTAATATGGGGGCTTTATTCAAAGAGTTCTTTATGGTGATAGAGCCCAAGACCTAAATAAATCACCTATATATGCAGATCACCTGTACATACAGATTACATATAATTTATTATCCAAACTCAGGCTACTTATGAAAGAAAAATGAGATATTGTTTATAATTAAGCTAGAATGATAGGTATAACATGAGACTATCTTTGGAAAATTGGATGCATGGTCACCTTACCTGTATACATTTTCCTAGGAGTGTAAATTCCCCATATAGTTTAGACTTTTAATATGACTGCTGTTTTGTGATTTAAAAGAAATTAGGCCTCCCTCAAAAGAAAATAATATGAATTCTCAGGAGATAAAATAAGGACAGTAACTGTGTCCCAAATACATGCTGGCTGGCTGGCTGGCTGGCTACTGAACAGACAAATGGATGGATGGATGGATGGATGGATGGATGGATGGATGGATGGATGGATGGATTGGTGAATGGATGGATGGATGGATGGATGGATAATGGCAAACATTTATTGAGTGCTTCCTATGGAAAGCATTGCATTGAGTGTTTTCCTCATTTTATTTCCTCTATGCAGATAAAAAACTGAGTTCTAGAAAAAGAAGTACATCTATGTTACACAATAAATAAGTGCTGAAGTCGAGATTTGAACCCAAGTCATTTAACTTAATAGCCAAATTCTTAATGCCTCAACTGCCGCAATAGTGGGGAGGAAGGAGAGAGAGTAGTTGAATTATACGTGACTTCTAGAGTTTTGAGCCCTAAGGACATGATATTGACAGATACAGAGAAGTTGGGAGTTAAACTTTAAAAGTGGAAAGCAGAGGTGATAAGTAAAGTTTCAGTGTAAAACTAAAGCAACAGAAGTACAAGGAGGATTAGTTAGATACCACCTGTCCCCAAAAACCCTCCCTTGAAGGAGTATCTAAGTCCCCAAAATGACATCAAACACATCAGTGGTGTGTTGGAGATTTGAACTCTCATTTTCCCACCTGACACTCCTTCCATGTACAGTACCTGGGTGGCCAGTAAAAGGGGCCCAGGAAGCAATGGAAGAAATGAGTTGGAACCTTGAAAGGGATATGAGAGATGAAGGTGCACATGGGCATGTCCCCCTTGAAGACATGTTGAAGACATGAAGGTAAGGAAGCTCTTGCAAAATGGAGTGGACAGAAGAAGTGGAATGGAGTGAATCATGTGAGGTCTCTCTGAGTAAGGGCTGAAGGGAGGACACAGAGGCAGCAGGTAGATGGTCAGCAAGGTAGGAAGGAAACCCAGACCAAGGAGAGTTTCAGAGACTAAAGGAAGGCAGGACTCCACTGTGCATGGAATGCTGAAGAGACTCAGTGTCGTGGCAACAGTGACTACTTGGAGTAGCAAACCTGTCGTTTGGTTCCCGTTCCTCACACGGGGCACCACTTGTCATGGTGACAATGAACTACTCGGTGACCAGATGAAATGCAATGAGAGGCCAAGGGGAGGTCACAGTCCTAGACAGCATATTCCTACAACTTAGGATTTGTATTCCATCATGTACAGGGGCTTCAGTTATGAATTCTGCATATATTAGTTTATTTGATTTCGTAATGGCTCCATATAGCCAACATTATTGTTTCTCTTCTATAGATGTCAAACTAAGGACAGAGGTGCCACCAGAGCAACATCAGGAAGCTGATTTTACCGAGGGGCTGTTGGGACAATGGGAAGCTGGTATTTTCACCAAAGTCCAGGAACCTAGATTATCCAACAGGAACAAGATCCATAGTAGGATCTTGTCCAATGGACTTGGAGTCAGAAAGGAAAGTAGCTGTTAACAGAGATACCACAGAGCAGAGAAAGAGAGAAAAAAATATATATCCTGGCTTTTCTTTCCTTTCACCCTCAATTTTTAGCCAGTTTCTCCCATTGGCTGAAACTACCTATTATCCAGAAAGGAAGAGAGCTTGGGAAAATGAGTAATGCCGGTATATAGCAGAAGAGGGGAAGAACAGTTAGATATATTTGAGGGTAAATAGGAAGTTGACTGGCATATCCACACATAAGAGATACATTATTTCTGCACATATCCTACTGGCCAAATCAGCTGCATGTCCCCACTCAGTCACAAGGGACACTGAATGTCCAAGAGGATGGTAATATGAAAAATGGTGACCATAATCATTTCTACCACAGGTACCTACAATATGAAAAGCACTGCAGTGGCCACTGTAGGAAATAAAAATCCACATAAGCTATAGCCTTAGCTCACATGGCAACCAACATAGCCATAATATGGAAAAACTATTTTAAAAAGTATAGTCATAGAGGTGTCACGTGATGCCAGAATACTGAGGAGAAATTCAATCTGATTGGAGTACTAAACTGGAAGAACCTTTGGAGGTTATAGAACTGGAGAAGATTTTGACAAGAGATGGGAAAAGCCATTGCAGACTTAGAGAAGAGCTGGATGACAGGCACAGAAATGGGAGAAGCAGATATGTGTGTTTAGGGAACCGAAAGTAGACTAGGGTGGCAATGTGTCAGTCATGGTGGTGTGAATAATTGGAAAGAGAGAAAAGAATCAAGTCTGAGGTAGCTTTTGAATACTAGGCTAAGATAATGGTGGAACTGGAGGGGTCCGTGTAGGGAACAATGATTCTTTATTTTTATATACAGGGATGGGCAAATGTAGGTTTACAGTTATAATTCAAATAAATACTATAATAATTAATAAATAATACAATAGGCTGCATTTCTCTTACAACTATAAAGGTAATGTTGCCCATCCCTGTACAATTCAGAACCACAGAGAGAATTTGAACAAGGTAGTAATACAATCAAAGCAGTGTTTTAGGAATATGACAACAGTACATTAAATGGGCCCTAATGGCTGAATGGTGTCCCTCTAAACTCACCTGTTAAAGTCCTAACTCTCAGTATCTCAGAATGTGACTATTTAGAGATATGCTCTTTAAAGAGTAATTAAGTTAAAATAAGGTCATTAGGGTGGGCCTAATCTAGTAGAACTGGTGTCTTTAGAAGAAGAGGAGATTAGGACCCAGACATGCAGCGGGAAGACCATGTGAAGACAAGGCGAGAACACAGCCATCCACAAGCCAAGGACAGAGGCCTCAGAAGAAACCAAATCTGCTGACACTTGGATCTGGGACTTCTAGCCTCCAGAATTGTGAGCAAAGGAATTTCTGCCGTTTAAGTCTGAGATGCTCTGCACATTACAGCTCTAGGGAGCTAATCCAGTGCATCTAGCACTGCTTTCGCCTGGGCTTGACCACCTACCCACAGCAGGGTAAAGGGAAAATCTCCGCCCACTGAATCCATGTCACATACTTTAAGAGCTTGCTTTTTTCCAATTTAGGAAGGCCTTTGAAAACTAAGAGGACTCAACACTCAGAAACATGGTATTCTAAAGCACACGAGGCTTTGGTTCTCCTAATCTAAAAATGTCAGTCCGTATTGTTAAATTAAAATGTGCAAGGGTAGTACATCAGTTATTCACTGCCAAATGAAGTACCATAAATAATAGTAGTTTAATACGAAAATGTTGGTGTTTTTGTTTTGTTTTACTCACGAAGCTCTAGATCAGCTGAGAGGTGCTGTTAACTCGGACCAGGTTAGCTACTTTCAGCTGGGTTCATTCATATGTCTGTAGCCATGTGGTGCGCAGGCCAGGCTGGCTGGTCTGAGGCGGCCTCAGCTTGGATGACTGGGCTCTGCGGCAGGTGGCAGTCAGCCTTCAGCAGGTCGCTCTGAGTTTGTTATCACAGAAAAGCAGAGGCATGAACGAGAAAGGCAGAGAATGTCCGTCTCTCGAAGTCTAGATCTGAAATTGGCACAGTGTTATTTCCCCAACGTTCTATTGGCTAAAGCAAGTCACACGTACAAACCCAGATTCCAGAAGTGGGAGAAGAGACTCCACCCTTTCGCGGAAGTAGCTGTAAAGTCACACGGCAAATAGAAAGGCTAAAGGGATTAGTAAAAAAAGAGTGGGACCATTTTCACGATCAATCATAGATTATCCCCTGTGGTGGCAGCTTGAACCACAGTACCCCCGAGTTACCTTAAAAGGGAACACCCGGCTGAATCTCTCAGCCAATGTAGGAATTCCCCCAAGTTAAACACAAGGAAACCAAAAGAAAACACACACACACACACACACACACACACACACACACTTGAAGATTCCCACCACCTGACCGTTTGACCTAACACACACACACACACACACACACACACACACACACACACACACACACTTGAAGATTCCCACCACCTGACCGTTTGACCTAACTTTTTTCACTAGGCTCTCCCACCGCTGCTGCGTAGGGTTCTGTTTATCTGGCTTCTGCTGTGAGTCACAGCCAACAGAGGGGTAGGGGGGTGGGGGTGATGAGTCATGGCCTAAAACAAAGATAGAATTTGATGGGGGTGGACTGGAAGGCAGGACTGAAGACATCGCAAGCTCAGGCATTATCTCAGCATTTTGGGTGACTGCTTCTTTCCTGCAGCTGGGAAAGTTGGGCACCGTGCCCCCTTCTGAAACCCACAAGAGGAGATTCCACAATGGTCCTGTACAGCTGAGTGGTGGGGACTTACGCCTTTCTGTCTCTGGGACAGCTGAACTGCTGATATCCGAGTGTGCTATCCGACGGTGATTGTGTCACTGTCCTGAACGTGCTACAGCCCCCGTTCCTCCTCATTGCCTTGTTCAACAGACCGTTCCATCCTGCCCTCCCCAGGAGCGAGTTACCTGGTCGGTTGGAGAGTTAATATTTAGAAGGACTAATGGTTGCAGATGGTTTACTGAAAGAAAAAAATAATAAGCCAACGTTATCTATTGACCTGCTCACACATATATCTGCAACCGACAACTTTTTAAAATATCCTTTGGCTCAATGACAGGATAGCTTAAGTCACTGTGGTAGGGATTTTTCTTTTTCTTTTTCTTTCTCTTTTTCTTTTTTTTTTTTTCAGCTATGGCTCTGTATCTCAATTTTGGCTGCACAATCACCTGTGTTGAGTGCACAAATATTTGTGCATCTGGCCTCCGGCAATTAACACGTCCCCTACCCTGAAGTAAAGATTAGATGAAATTCTGTCACCCCAAAATAAATCTGGAAACAGAGCACCTGAGAGTTTGCCAAATAAGGCGATTATCAGCCTTAAGATGCTGAACTTTGCAATGACTGTCATAGAAACAAAGGCAAGGCATGGTTGGCTCCCATTCAAGCTGGTCGACAACATCCTTCATGACAGGACGTGGCATCATTTTGATTCATAGCGGAATAAAAGGAACCTATTTGTATATTTGGAAGTTTCAGTGAGGATTTCCTGAGTTCCTGATGAACTCATTCCTTCCTTATAACAGCCTTGCTTGTACCACTAGAGTTATAACCGGGTCACCATTTCCACGTAAGTGTGTGCGTGTGTGTGTGTGAGTGTGTGTGTGTGTGTGTGTGTGCATTTCAGAGTCTAACTTAAACTCAATCATATCTTCTTTTCTCCCAGCTTCCAGTTGGTATCAAATCATAGTTTCTGCTCAGAAGAAAAATGCTTTATACCAAATATATTATATTTGCATTGCCAGACAGTTTATGAAATCATTTAGAACATATGTGCCCTGGGCATACTATTTGATGGGGACAGAAGGAGAAAAACATTGTCTGCTGGTATCCAGGAAAGATGCCTGGGCTTCATAAGCTTCTTCCCACAAAACAGTCATAAACAGAAGATAACCTGACTTAAGGCTATGAAACCGTTGCTTTTCTGCAATTGAATTCCGCAAAGAACCTCTTAAGGTGTTATCGCTGATCTTCGAAGAGCTCAACATAGTTCTCACTGCTATTAATACCATCTGCCCTGCAGGATGGTCAAGCTTAGACACAGGAGTGTCCACTCCTGTGCTCCTGTGCTGCCCATGTCACAGACACTAGGCAGAGGGAAGTCAGAATGAACAAGAGGCTGGTTGCAGAACCGTAGTGAGCGCCCCTTGTTTGTAGCCCTGAGGGGTGGCTGCAGCAGACACTATGGGAATCCTATCCTTGCCTCTTGCCCTTATGCCTTCAGGGCACAGCAGACCTACTTCCTCTTTGACAAACAGCTTTCTCTGGCTCCGACTGCCTGAAGCTTATCCGTGCAAGTGGTGGGCAAGAGGTGAAGGGGGATTAACACCCCCTGGCAGCAGGCCTTCATGAGTGACAGATGAATGACAGATCGGATTTGGTGTACTCATACCCCAGTCCCCTTGCCACTTGGGAGGGATAAGTCCCAGCCAGTACTTCACACCATTTTTGCAGCAGTCCCCAGCAGTCCCCAGCAGTCCCCAGCAGGGCTAAGTGCTGGCTGTTCACAGCAGGAGCTACCCAGCTAGGGCAGCTTTCCTGTGCTGTCCCACTTCCCTCTCCCACATCTACATTTCTTTTACTTCCCCAGAAAGTTATTCGCCGTTGAAGTGTTGTCTTGGGCCCTCTTTAGGGGAGGGGGGATTCAATCTAAGAGAGGAGCAAACTCACTTGAGGCCCCATGTTTTATGCGACTTTGGGGAACAGACAACACAGCCTAACATTCCATCCTGGACAGGAGTGTGTCCCATGATGCTTTTGGGTCCTGTCTTTGAGGAGTTGGAGCTCATCCCCAACACAGTCGGCAGTTCCGCATCCCGTGGGGTTCATCCCCCTTGTGGTCCTGTTCGCTCCTCTAGACACATGTCCACTTGCCCGTCACACAGAACAGCTCTCAGGGTAAAGGCAAAGTTGTATAAGGCCTCATCTTTGCAGGGAAGAGGAGCCTCAACTTACCTCCTTGTTTTGTGTGTCTTATTGCTATTTTCCAGATGGAGTTTAACACCATATTTCCCTCCTGTTTTTATATACCATGCATCCTACTGCTTTTCTTATAGTCTCACCACCAGAGTCAAAACAGCCTTTTGGAAATGCAGATCAGATGTCACTCCATGGAGAGGTGATCATGTCACTTCTAGCTGTCAGAGGCTCCCTGGGCCCTAAGAATACAGCTCTTAAGTCCTGACCATGGGCTGCAAAACTCTATGATGACTTGATTCCTAGACCACTCCATCATCACTTCCACTCACTCTCCTCTTCCTGTCTGGCTGTACTTTGAGCATGCCCACATGTTCCTCTTGCAGGATTTTGCTACAGCTGTTCCCTCTCTCTGAGACACTCTTCCTGCAGATGCGCATGAGTCGCTCCCTCACTTCCCAAAGTTTTGGGGCAAATGTCACCACCTCACCATCCCAATACTGCTTCCATTTTTTGTTTGTTTGTTTGTTTGTTTGTTTGTTTGGGAGGGTTTGTATTTTTCTGAAGCTGGAAATGGGGAGAGACAGTCAGACAGACTCCCGCATGCGCCTGACTGGGATCCACCCGGCACACCCACCAGGGGCGACGCTCTGCCCACCAGGGGGCGATGCTCTGCCCCTCTGGGGTGTCGCTCTGCCACGACCAGAGCCACTCTAGCTCCTGGGGCAGAGGCCAAGGAGCCATCCTCAGCGCCCGGGCCATCTTTGCTCCAACCATCTTTGCTCCAATGGAGCCTCGGCTGCGGGAGGGGAAGAGAGAGACAGAGAGGAAGGGGGGGTGGAGAAACAAATGGGCGCTTCTCCTATGTGCCCTGGCCGGGAATCGAACCCGGGTCCCCCGCATGCAAAGCCGACACTCTACCGCTGAGCCAACCGGCCAGGGCTGCTTCCATTTTTTATCCCTTACCCTACTGGTTTCTCTTTGTACCTCTCAGCACCAACTGACATCAAATGTACTTGTTCAGTGGTTTTGTGTTGATCTTCCCACTAAGACATCAGTTTCATGATTACGTCCATCACTGCTGCCATGTGCCTAGCACGCAGAAGGTGCTCAGTTCATAATTCTTTGGCTGGCTGAATTATCATACGGCATTAATTTTCAGGAGAAGTCAAAGTGGTCCATCAAATCGTTTTACTAGAGTATTAATTTACACATAGTACAAAATTTTTATATTGTGTATTACTCCTATAAATTAAAGGACTGACTTCTTATTCTCCAAAGACACATTGTCTGTATAATCTTTCTTTTATTTATGTGTTTGTTTGTTTGTTTTTGCTAGTTATTTCCAAATTAGGAGAATGTCCATGACTGGACTAAATAATTTAACAAAATATAGAATGTGTTCCTCAAATGGGACTGCTAGCATCTATGTTCATTCCTCCATTCAACAGATATGAATTGAACATCTACTATATGCCAGGCACCATGGTATAGTATCAGGGAATATAATAGCCAAGTACCCACAACCTCAGAGAGCTTATATTCTGAACAAAGAAACCTGCAAGGAAACGTAAACATAATAAATCAATGATGTTGTATGTCTCAGAAATCTCCTAGGTCAGTGGTTCTCAACCTTTCTAATACCGTGACCCCGCAATACAGTTCCTCATGCTGCGGTGACCCCAAACCAAAAAATAATTTTGATGGCTACTTCATAACTGTAATTTTGCTACAGTTATGATTCAGAATGTAAATACCTGATATGTATTATATATTTTCCGATGGCTTTAGGCGACCCCACTGGGGTCGTGACCCACAGGTTGAGAATCACTGCCCTAGGTGGTCAGGGGATACCTCGTTGAGAATTTGACTTCTGGGCAAACCTGGAATGGTCGTGAGCCGTGCAGATGCATGTGGGAGGAACATCTCAGGTAAAGGCTGAGGTGGGGGCACCGTGCCACATGTGTACAGAGACAGCACACCGCAGGTGCACTGAGCAAGGAAGAGGGATAGGAGCCCATGCTCAGAGAAACAGAGAGTAGGCCAGATAGATCTTTGCAGGCATTAAAAGAATGAAAGGACTTCGATTTTCACAAATGTTGATGATTTTTAAAAGGCAGTAAATTGTAGGTGTTTGTGGGGCAGCTGTGTTAGGCTCGCTCGCTGAGGTACCAGCTGCAAGCCCTTTGTGAGCACGTGACAGAGGCATGTGTGTCTAGCCTATATAAGGCTATGGGTGCTTGTGCTCAGGGAAATTGTTGATGGAGGATTGCCTGCCTGCCACTGTGAGGGGCCATTCCTTCTGTTTGTGTGCCGGAGAAGTGGTTTCCCTGCCTGTGTGCTCATCCACCACTGTGAGACTTTATTAAATGGTAACTGCCCAGCGTTTTCCGGCTATGCGGTTTCTCTACCGTCTGCCCAAATCCAATGTGGACCTGCCTGGTCTCAGCCACTGGCATTACACTGTTACTCATCCATTCGGCTGAACAGTCTGTCCTGATTGTTCCATATCAAAAGCTATTTCATGAAAAAAGAACATGTTATCACTGCTGTTGAATATGATTTTATTATATTGTTCTTTCTAATAAGATGACTGCTGTTATACTTTTATTTAGTTTTATTTATTTATACAATAGTAAAATACTTTTATTGATAATATAAAAAGGAAAAGATAATTTATGAAATAAAAAATTAGAGATTTAATAGGTTGGCTCTTCTTCACTTTTTTTTTTTATTACAATAGCTTTACTGAGATATGGTACACAAACCATTCAATTCTTCCAGTTGAAATGTGCAATTCAATGGTTTTTAGTCTATTCACAGTTATACAACCATCATCATGATCAATTTTAGAACCTTCCCACCACCCTAAAAAGAAACTCTGTATCCTTTAAGTCAGTCCTCAACCCCTCCTCCCAATCTCTGGTAACCTGTCTCTATGGATTTGCATATTCTGGACACTTTATATGCATGGATTATGTGGCTTTGAGTCTGGCTCCCTTGCCTGTTGCCTGTATGATGTTTTCAAGGTTCGTCCATGTTGTAGCAGGTGTTAGTACTTTATTCCTTTTTATGGCTGAATAATATTCCCTTGTGCAGATATACCCCATTTTGTATATTGATCAGTTGATAGACATTTGGGGTTTTTATACCTTTTGCTATCATGAATATGCTGCTATGAGCATTTATGTGCAAGATTTTGTATAAACATATGTTTTCATTTCTCTTTGGTATATACAAGGAGTGGAATACATTGGCTTTTCAAACCTATAGTAAAGGATTACTAATATTGCTACCAATAATCGATAACAATGAACTTTTAAATTTGGGTTGATGAATTGATTTAAAAAGAACTATTACAACAAATTAAAGAATAATTTTTTAAAAGTCCATCTTAGATTAGGAGAAACCCTCAAAATTGATTTATATATATATCATATAAAACAATTGATTAGCTAATAATGCTTTTCAGAACTAAGTAAGTCTTGTATAAAAATGCTGGAAAATAATTATATCTGTATATATCTGAACCTTTATGAATACATTTAGAATAGAATCGAAAGCAATAGAGAAAAGGAGTTACCTTGACCAGTAAAGAATTTTGTTTTGTCAAGTAGGTTTCTAGAAGGGCAGCTCCCATCTGCATTGGGGAGCTGGGCTGGCAGCGCTAACCCAGGCTGCCAAATGGCCAGATGGGCTATGGCCATCTCTGGAGTGGGCACAAGTGATAACAGCAGGGCTCAGTGAGGGCACGTTTACCAGACCATCAATCTCCCCCCAGTGCTCCTTTGTGACTGGCACGGGAAGAAGCATGAACCAAAACATTCTTGAGGACATACAACCTAGTTGGAAAACAAAATGATAAGAGGTCAAAGCCCACAGATATCAGGAATTGTTGGCAAGTTAAAAGCAACTTCATTGAGGAAACAAACAAACAAACAAACAAACAAAAAAACCAACTTCATTGAGGGGTCAGTGCCAGCTTGTTCCTAAAGCATAATTCACTCTGCTCCAAACTGCTGCTTTTTTCCAAAGCCCCCCCCAGGGTTTAGAGGGTTCCCACCACCAAGAGTGCTCAGAGGATGGGTGGACTGACACCAGGGGGTTTGGGAACCGAGGAGGTGAAGGGTTCTTGGCCACAAAAGTCTGACTGTCCTGCTTTTGTGGCCTTGAGTCAGACTCCTATATGCATGTGGTGAGAGCTCTGTGGTCTAATAGGTCATAGCCTCCAACTTGTCTGACTCAGGGTGATGAGTGTACCCTGCTCTGCTCAGTGGCAGTGGGGGCCCAGCCCCAGCTTGGCCGAGTGGAGGCTGAGGCAGGGGTGGCTGCTGGCCTCAGAGCAGGAAGGTGGGGTGGGGGCGGAGGCCAGGACTCCCTGGGGACCGCTGGTGCTGACCAGTTCCAAAGGAGCTGTTTACCCAGAAAAGACTCATGGCCCCTTCTCTCTCATCCCTGCCACTCTTATCCCCTGCTGCAGTGTATTTCCAGGGACCAACAGTTTCTAAGAGTGGACAAAGCAGCCTTTTCGTGGTACCTGCCGCAGCTCTCTTGAATACTATACAAAGACATAGCCAGCTCCTCTTCACGTGACCTGTAACAGAATCAGCAGCTGCGAGGCATGGCTCACCATCTCCCCATGAAAAATCTTCCTCTCCTATTACATTCCATTGTCTTTTAAAGAAGAGCTTTACTCAGACTGGCCATGTCTCTGGACTTGTCTTTGTCACCCAAGATTTATAAAAAAGGGAGGAAAAAAATGGACAGTCTTTCAGAAATGTTCCCCTCTTTCCATTTTTTTTCTCTCTAAACTGAATGTCATGAAGTCTGAGAGCTAAATAAGCTCTTGCATCTGACCTAATACAATCATCTTATTTTTATGGGTGTGTGACATCAAGGCCCAGTAGAGTGAAAGTGACAGGAACCGGGCTACACACACGGTAGGCAATGACCAGGGCTTGGAACCCGCCTTGCTTGCCTCCCAAGTCAATATTCCTTCCACACTCACAGTCAGCCAAGAAATCAGATCAGGGGGAAACTTCTCAGAAAATATTTTCCCGGGTTTCCAAGGCTGCCTCACTCTTGCTATATTTTTCTCATTCTGTCCCTTGCCAGACCATGAGGTAGCTAAGAATGATGATGACTACATTCTGCAGTTGACTGTTTGAAAGTTTGTTTGACTCATCAGTATATATTGTTGAAGAAAAAAAAAAATCTCTTTGCAGGAATACTGACCGTTATAGAAAACTTCCTAATGTCATAACATGGCAAAGTAGGCAGGAGATAGTATTGTTTTAAACAAATGCAAAAACAACACTGTCTTCTTCAATGGTTTTCAACTTCTTACATTTGGGGACCAGTGAAAATAGCAGAATTATTTCAGGGACTACTAAGGCAGAAAAACCCCAAAGCATAAGCCAATTTGACTAAGATTATTGAGTCTATAATCTTCATACAACATCAGGGTGGTTAACTCTTTTGCAAACAAACTGGCACAACATTTCTGGTGGAACAATCAGCGAGCTGATGATTGAAAAACACGATTCTACATAAAACTGATGGCATCACCCAATTTCAAGCTGCTACACACTGGTCACTGACTTGCCAACATGAAAAGCCCCAGTGTGTAGAACTTGCTAATTTCCATCATGTCCACACTCACACTATGGCCAGATTCAAGGGACTGGTGCAGCATCACTGAACTTGGAGTTTGGAAAAGACGGGCAGTGGCATGCCATTGTGTAGTATTTCCACTTATAACAAGTAACTTCAAGAGCATAGATAATAGTAAAACACGATCAAATAATTTAGAAGTGGTAAGGTTTTAGCATTTACTATATTTCTTTTTTTAATATAACTTATTGCACTATACATTTATAAATATAATTTTTTAAAATACCAACTGTATATAACAACTGGCTTAAAAAATCCTAAAAATTTAACGACTGATTGTTATTAGTAAGTATAGGCTGGCTCCAACATACCATAAGAATCATCTGCTCCAAACTTTGTTGACTTAATTAATAACCTGTAATGTTGCCCTTATGTAAACACTAACCATTAAACAAGAAAAAACAACTAAGAAATCCTGGTCACTTTGCTTGTTTATAAAATTACTGGTCTTCATTAATAACTGCACTTCCCTGAAAAGGATTCAATAAACAATAGGCAGAAATAAAAATTGTAATTGTAAACACAGTCCCTCTCATCCTTTCCATCCAGTTTGGTTATTTATGTGCCACACCTCACCCCCAAGTGTAGTAATAACGAGTGATAAGGTTTTCTTTCCTGTGACTAAGTCTTATCAGTGAGTGAAAGCACTCACAGTCACTGTGCTCAAAGTTCCACACATCACCTCATTTAGTTCTCTCAGCAGTTTGCTTTCATTTGAGGAAAGAGGAGTTCGAAGCTTAGCATGTTTAATTGATCTACCCAAGTTTGTATCTGTTAAGAAGCAAAGCTCGAACTTCAAACCAGAACCAACTGATTCTAGAGCCTCGATTTCATTAGTGCTAAAGTGTAATGAAAGAGGCTGAGCATGAATAAGAAACTAAAACAACTCTTATAAAGACTGAAGATAAAAAGGCATAGCAAGTATCGCTACTCATGAGAGTTGGACCTAAAGCCATTATGCAGTCAAAGCTGTTGTGAAATTAGAATGATAGCTTCCTAAAGCTGTAATTTAATGTGGTTGGTGAGGAATGAGAGAGTGTATCAGTTACCTATTGTCATAGTTATGCTGTAATGAGCAATCCCAACACCTCAATAGCATATCATAATAATGTCCACACATCTTAACTGCAGGCAGGTTAATCTCTTAGGGACCTTGCCTGGAATTGCTCCCATGTGTGGGGGTTCAACTGACTTGTGCCCAGCCTGTGATGACTTCGGCTGGAGAGACTAGGCCCTGTTTTGGATATTTCTTAGCAGGTTAACTATAGCATGTTCCCATGGTGATAGCAGAGGCACAAGAGCATCAGTAGACACACAAGACTTCTTGGCTTGAAACTGGTATGTCATCACTTGCACCTCTCTGCATTGGTTAAAGCAAATCACAAGCATAGGCTATGTTCAAGGGGTCGTAAAAACAGACTTCATCTGTTTAATGAAAGGAACTGCAAAATCACATGGTAAAGGGCATGGGCATAGAAAACGGTAAAGAACTGGCACCACGGATACCATGAATCAGTCAGGAGGTGAGCAGTGTGGTCAGTGGAGAACGTGGCCAGTGGAGAATGTGGAGTGATCCCTTCTGGTACTCATACACCGTCATACTTAGGAACTCGATTCCCTACTCCTTACTTTTAAGCAGGCTATGACTAGTCCTGGGCCGGGAACATGATACCTGGTAAGGAATGAGGAACTTCCCGTCCTGGCCCAGATCAGCCCCTTACTCACTGAACCGATAGGTCACCGGGCCTGTGCTGAAGTTCTGGTCTACCCCACCTGCAGCAGGCACTGTGAGATCTTTGTCCACCATAACACACACATATTTCGTTTTCTCTGAAAACTCTAAATTGTGAATATGTGGAAGGGGCTGTGAGTAGGATTGCACACTTGCTTTCTCCGTTCTGGTCAAGTAATAGCCTTCTTTCCTTTTTTTCCCATTGGATATATCATTTGTTTGCCCTTTCACATCTGCTCTCCCCACCCCCACCCCTCGATTATCCAGCTATCCACCCAGAGAAACTAATATATGTGGACATCAAAAGACTTCCCTCCCCACTGGCTTCCAGCTGGGATACTAAAGAGAAAGGCCCAGGAGACCTAAGAGGAAGAGGAGGAGAAGTAGGAAGAGGAGGAGGAGGAGGAGGAGGAGGAGGAGGAAGAGGAGGAGGAGGAGGAAGAAGAGGAGGAGGAGGAGGAGGAGGAAAAGGAGGAGGAAGAAGAGGAGGAGGAGGAGGAGGAGGAAGAAGAAGAGGAGGAGGAGGAGGAGGAAGAGGAGGAGGAGGAGTAGGAGGAGGAGGAGGAGGAAAAGGAGGAGGAAGAAGAGGAGGAGGAGGAGGAGGAAGAGGAGGAGGAGGAGGAGGAAGAGGAGGAGGAGGAGGAGGAAAAGGAGGAGGAAGAAGAGGAGGAGGAGGAGGAGGAGGAAGAAGAGGAGGAGGAGGAGGAGGAGGAGGAGGAAGAGGAGGAGGAGGAGGAGGAGGAAGAAGAGGAGGAGGAGGAGGAGGAGGAGGAGGAAAAGGAGGAGGAAGAAGAGGAGGAGGAGGAGGAGGAGGAGGAAGAGGAGAAGGAGGAGGAGGAGGAGGAGGAGGAGGAGGAGGTCAGGGTATTTGTACCCTTGATTCTCTCCCTGTGAGGTCACCTTGGCTTTCTGAGCCTTTGGAACTGACCTAAATGACTCACCCTCACTCTCCTTCCAGGTCCTGGAAACCATCCACCCTCCTCATTCTGCGGGGTCTATGGATGACAATGCCCACGTCTCTGCACCTTCCTCATTGTCCCCTCAACACTCTACCTACACTTTCATAACTAACTCCTCTATCAATTAACCTTCCTCAGTTTATCCTCGCTTAAGAGTGCCTTCTGTATCCTAAAGAAATTCCTCCTGATATGCTCTCATATGTAGAAAACACTCAGGGGTTCCCCAAGAGAAATGATCTAAGATTTCACACTATCATGGTATCTTGCTCAAAATCTTAAATATTCACATGATACTCACCAGTTGTTCAATTGTGTTCAGAGATATATAAACTAAACATATTTCCTGATCACTCCCCATTATGTAATGGTGGGAAAGAAATCAGATTAAGCAGAATCATCAAAAATAATGGAAGACACACAACAGCCATTTGTCTGCTCTCTTTGGGCAGACTTTGAAGGACCTGGGGGTGCAGAGTGTTACTTGGTTACGCACTGATTCTGCTGTTCAGATTCCTTCCCCATTGTTCTCTAAGGTCTTTAGATCCCTTTCCAGGGTATTCTTCTGTGTCCATTCTATTCCTTGGCCACAGTAATGGGCACCAGGGTGTATGCTGTCCTTTGAGACTGTACCACTTCTCAGCTTGTTTCCTCCCCGGAAATAGTTGGGGGACCAAGATTTGTTTTAAACCTCAGTAGTCACAGATGTTTCAGACAGGATTTATAGCATCTTTGGCAATATATTTTCCTCAAAAGTTCAATAGGCCTCTAATACACTTGCTTCCAGTAAGTTCTATATGTCTGTCATCACACTCTGGTTTTTTAAAATACAATCTAAATGTTTATTTTCTCATCTTCTCAGCATAACCTTCTAGCTTTTAATTTTTAAGGCTGTTGGCTCTAATGAAAAGTTCATAATTGAAAAAAATAAAAAAGAACAAAATTTTGCTTTGAAAGATCTTATTGGTAAAATTGACAATAAAAATCCCTTTGAACCCCAACCTCACTGGTTTAGGGGTCTTAAAGCCAGCTTTTCCTGTGGTGCAAAGCCCCACATTTCTGTACCTTTTCTGTTTTTTTATTTTGTTTTGTTTTGAAATTGCACAAGCCAATTCTCTCTGTGATCACCCCTTTCGAATCTTGGACCCCTTGTCAAGTCTAGCTACAAAATAGCAATAGCAAAATCAAAGTTCTGTTTTTCAAAGTCTTTCCAGAGAGTTTCTCGTTTAGAATCCACATTGTCCAGTACCAAATATGTTTCCTCGGATGGTAGTTTCACTAAATATTTAGTTCCTGTGAAACATGGATTCCCATGCTTTCAACCTCTGGTATATTTCATCACTCCATCGCTGGTACCAGTCACCAAACCAAAGCTACATATTTTAGGTTTTTGATGTGTGTCTTAGTCACTTTGGGCTGCTATAATAAAATACCATAGACTGGTGGCTTATAAACAAGAGACAGTTCTTTCTTTCAGTCCTGAAAAAGGGAAGTCAAAGACCAAGGCACCAGCATGGCCAGGTTCTGGTGAGGGTCTTCTTCCAGCTTGCGGACTTCTGACCTCTCACTGTATTTTCACATGACAGAGTATACACATAGGAAGCCAACATTCTCATGACTCTAATCTCACTCATAAGGGCTCTACCTTCATGACCTCATCTAATCTTAATTATTTCCCAAAGATCCCACCTCCTAAAACTATCATATTGGAGGGTAAATTTTTGAGATATGAATTTGGGGGGACATATACATTTAGTTCATCACAACATGTAATGTTCCACTTCTGGAAACAATTCCACCATTAGTCAGGGTACTGTAGCCTGTGATGTGGTTAGAAAGTAATACTGCAAACATAGTTTATTAACATAACAACACTTTGTTTATTGTTCATGTTTGACAAAGATGCTCATCAACACCATTCTGTGGTGGCACAGCAGAGGAAGAAAACACACGAAGAACACACACCAGCTCTTAATACTTGGTCAGAAGTAGTATGTATCAGTTCCACTCACATATCACCTGCAAGAACAAACCATATGTGGGCCAGAAAAGTGGGGGAGTATATGGGAATTCCATGAGCTCTTCTACTTATATCACATTTGTAAAAGACACATCAACATCTTTGAAATGACATGTGAGGTAGTTTAGAACCTTCTATAGCACATCAGCTATATCTTTTTTTTTTTCAGTACAATTGTTTGTTTAATATCCATTTGATGCTATTGAGAACTTCACAGAAGACCATCACTGGTAATAGAACTGTGGCAGTTGTCCTTGTGAGGTGGGTGTCTGATTCTCAGGGAGTATTGAACTAACCAAAGTTTACAAAGCCCATGTTGACATTTCCCACAGCATTTTCCACACCATTTGAGGGGGGGGGGATAATCCTCAAAATAACAGCCAGTTCAGCAGAGGTACCAGCCAATCAGAATAACAGCGGAATGGATGCTAGTTGTAAACAAGGGCTGTTTATACAGTGAGTGCCAGGAGTATGGAGAAATGCCTCTGGTTATCTTTTAAGTCTAAGTTCTAATATAATTTCTTTGAGAAAGATTCACAAATTCCTCCTCCCAACTCTTTTTTTTTTTTAAGTGAGAGATGAGGAAGCACTATTCTAAGTGCTTTATATGCATTAACAAATTTAGTCCTAAGTAGAACTCTATCTATCTCAACTTTTCAGATGGGGGAACTTGTGGCAAGGTTCATTTTCTCCTCCCAAGCACAGCCTTGCCCACATGAGACCATTGAATAAGTGGAAAAACTTCTTCTGCCTTTACACTTTCACTATCCTTTCCTGCATTTAGTTTATGCCCCTCTTATACTGTGTTATCCTGTCTCCGTCTCTTCATGAGAGCACTCTTAACAATTGACCATCCCAGATTTCCCACCTGAGAAACTGTTGCTACAAATTACATCCAATTTAAGTTTCCATTAATTTCGGTGTCCAGATTTGTTACCTGGCTTGCTCAATAAAACTGTTTCAGTACAGAAAACATGTCTTCTATATATTTTCAAGACTGTTTAACACAGTGCTCACTGGAAACCAGGGCTTCCAAACAGTGCTTGTAAATTAAACAAGTAGTGAGGGGTGATTGTGACTTCTGCCATTTTCATGCGGCAGAACATGAATAGCACCAACATCTAATATCTGAACCCTAAGCAGAAGAAGTCATAGTCACAAGGGAATTTTATAGCTGGAAAACCTATGGTAATGGGTTCAGACATCCTTGTACTTCTAGTTGTCTTCCGGAAAGCAATTTTGGGGAGGGTCCCTGGATCTCACACAGAGAGGCAGCAGATACACCTCATAATACAAATCACTGCTTGATATGTTGCAAGAAGATTCTGGAACTGGGTAATCATTTGAGTATCAAAAGGGAATGTTGAGTGTGGCTATATAACTTAAGATTAGACATGCTCTGTAAAAAAAAAAACCCAAAAAACAGACAAGCCACACAACGGTAGCTTAAAAAAATAGGAAGTATAAATTTTCCTTCATATTTAAAAATTCTTGATATAAATTAGTTCTAAAATGGCAATAAGATGGTCCATGCTGTCAGGGCTCAAGATTTTTCTGTTTTGTTTTTCTGACATATGTGAATACCATTCACAAGGTCAAAAATGACAATGGGAACTGTGGGAACTCCTTCTTCTTCTATCACATTTCAGCTCACATGCAAGAAGAAGACAAGTCACAGATGCTCCAGGAAGAGGCACAAACTTCTCCCAATTACAGGTCATGGGCGGAACTTGGTCACATGGCCACCTAGCCACAAGGGAGGTGGGGAAATGTAGTCTTTGTTCAGAAAGTCATTTGCCTAGGTACAATGGAGATTCTATTACTGAGGAAAAAGGTGAAAGAAGGTGAAAACAAATAGTAGGGGAAATCGGTAGCATTTTGATTCAGTAGGAAAAGCATCTCTTTTTACTCAAGGCTAATTGTGTCATTTGCCATTTGAGGATGTGGCTGTATCTCACACAATTGTGCTTAAAGTGGGACAGAGCTATACTTCAGGCTTCCTTTTTGTAAGCTTTGCCATTCAATTTATTATAAATACTTTGTTGGTATTTGCTTCACTCTGTAGAAAGATACATTCCAAAATATGCTATTTAAGTCAATGCTCTTTAGGCTTACGTCTTAAAACATCAAATTTCAAAGTAGATCGGTGACTTGTTGCATAATTGATAAAGAAATTAACTGAATTAACACCCTTGTTTTTAAATCATTCAAATACATTCTACAATGCCACACTCTCAAATGGTTTGAATCTTCTTTCTTATTTTTATTCGTTTTACCTGGGGCCAGTATATGTATCTACTCTCTCAAGCTCCACCATGGTACTGGCTTTCTTATACTGAACACTGAGGATTATTATCTATCTTCCACATGTGGCAGCCTCAATCTGTGCTTTTTAATAATGCTTCAATGCAAATCTTTCCAAAACAGAACTTAGCACTTAAATGCCACTATGTATGTCCTCTGAAATGACTACAGGGATAGCTCATCCAGACTCAGGCAGACTCCCGTTATTGACTTGTAGGAACATGTGCATAAAATTTTATCAACCTCACAGGACAGATGGCTTTTATTACCGTTCTCCCAAGGGACCTTGAAGCAGTGCTGAGGGCGAGTCGAGTCCCTGGGTTTTATACAGAAGGGTGGCAAATATATCCTCACAATGGAAACTGATCAGCTGGTCCTCTCCTAAACTACCAGGAAGGTTGAGAATACACTGACACGCTACCAGACGCAGGAGGATCCACAAGGGAGATGAAGTCCAGAACATTTCCCAAGTACCTTTGCTAAGCTCCTGTTCTTGGAGAAACTCTTCCTTCTTTGTCAGGCCCATACTTAATGGCTAAAATACATTATCTTAAGCCATTACAATGATCTTATAAGACAGATGCTGTTACCTATCTTTTACAGATGAAGAAAAGATGACACAGAGAGCCAATTTCCTAATCTTTCAGAGAGTGCAAGGAATGCTTTTCATTCCATTCAAGCTTATCTTACACATATCCTATGGATTTCTGTATCCAGAAAATATAAAAGAGGCAAGCATGTAACTTTCCAACTTAACCATTTATATAACTGAGTATTTCTCTGTAATAACTATTCTCAATTTCTTTTGCACACAAACCTGTCATTACATGTGAAATTATTATTATTCACCTTCTTCTTTCATGGGACTTGCCAGCTACTTATTACCAGTTATGTAAATAGTACTTCTTAGAGCCATTATATGTACTAAATAGTATTTGTTTAAAAAAAAAAAAAGGTATGTCAATGGAAAGAAAGATTTGGCCCTGAAATATATAGTTAAGAATATAATGTTAATGTTTTTGAAAAAGCAAGAGACATATGTAACAATATATTGATAATGATCAAATGATGAACCAGAGATGGTAGGGGTAAAATATACTTTTCTAATTTCCCTATGTTCTATGATGAGTGCATATTAAATAAAAAAAAATTGGAGAAAATAAAATGCATCATTTAAAAAGATGAGGACCTAGAAGTTAATTTGGTAATCATCTAAGCATTTGAAAAAGCTTAAAGAATTTCATGGTATTACTAAATAGGAATGTTGGATGAACTCCCAGCCATTATCTAACAGGTTCTTTGCCCATCAGTTTGATAGTTTTTCTGACCATTTTGTTGACTTACAAAAGATGAGAGATCTTGCCCATCACATTGAGCAGTGCATATAGGAGAATAGGAAAGTACAAAAAGCTAGGATTTCAGCATGCACCTGAATCACCACTCATCAGGAAACCAGGCAGAAAGCAGACACAATGAGCATTTACCAGTTCATAAGCAGAGAATTAGGGAGAATGAATCCTGGATCCAACAATCAGGGTGAAGGGTGGAGGGGGTCTAGAAGTTACGGATGATCCTTGTCAGAGACCCTAGCAAAAGAAGTGATTGTTCCATGAGAGAGGACATCTCTTGGGAAACTAAGACACAGTAGAATGCACCAGAATGTGTGTTTTCCTGTGAGCTCACTCCACTAGTTTCTGTTCTTTCCTGGACCTCTCTGTAAGATGGAGTTAGTTTATAGACTTGGGTGACTTTGGACAAATCACCTCATCTGCTGGGCCTCTTCCTTTGTTTTGAAAATGATCAGCCAGATCCTTTCTGAACATATTATGCTATAAACCCACCACTTCGTCCCCCGAAAGCTGCTGTCCTATATATCACACTGAGGAACGCCTCTGTAATGAGAAAGCCTCCACTCTTCCCCAGAGAAGCCTTCTCCTATGTAACATCACTTATTCTTGAGCAAGCTAAATCATCTCTATATTCAGTTTAAAAATGTAAGCACCCCAGCTGCAATCAGTTTGAGCACACACGTTCAGAATACTCAATTTTTGAAGAACACTGAATTACAGTCATGGACTGCATAAATGCATGTCATGTACGATGAAACCACATATATGATGGTGATCCCATAAAATAATAATGGAGCTGAAGAATTCCTATCACCAGTGACTGATAGCTGTCCTTGTGACATAGTGCGATCATTCATCACGTGTTTGTGATGACGCTGGTGTCAACAAACCGACTGCGCTGCAAGTCATATAAAAGTACAGCCAATGCAATTATGTATAGTACATGACATTTGATAATGAAAGTAAGTGACTCTGTTCCTGGTTGATGTATTTACTATACTATAGATTTCATCATTATGTTAGAGTGTTTTGCTTCTACTTACTTAGAAAGTTTGCTGTAAACCATCTGTCATCCTATGCGGTGGCAGCCTCACACCGACTGTCTGTCTGTATAGCATCGCTAGACTGTATCATTTTTTCTTGCACTTGCTTTACTTCTGTGCTGTTTTATACATTTCGTGCCTGAGTGTACCGTGTTTATAAAGTCTACAGTCACGTCCTGGGCCTCTACTTTCACTCACACTCACTCCCTGAACTTCCAGATCTGTATGTTCCATTCATAGCAATTGCCCTATACGGGAGCACCGTGTTTTATCTCTTATATCATATTTTTACTGTACTGCTTCTATGTTTAGATATGTTTAGATACACAAATATTTACTATAGTGTTAGGGTTGCCTATGGCATTCAGTGCAATAACACGCTACCCAGGTTTGTATCCTCAGAGCAGTAATCTCTACCACATACGATGTTACCACAATGACAAGCTCACCTAATGATACATTCCTTAAAATGGATACCATCGCTCAGCGCATGGGATGGTCCTAAAGTTTTGTGACTCCCTTAAATATTACCCAGACCTGGACCGTGTACTTAGGGACCACGGCGGTGATAGCGGCCGAGTGTGGAGTGTGTGTTTCCGACAGAAGGTGGCCGGGCTCTGCAATGCAAAGAGAGTGTCTGAGAGTGCCGCGGCAGAGGGGCCCCGTGCCCCTGGGACAATGCCCGGCCGCCTTTCTCAGTGACTCGCGCAGTGAAAGGAAACCTCTAGCATTTCATAGGATCAGAAGGGAAGATAATTAGGGTGACTAAAATAGCGCGAGGCTGAGCTGACAATTTGGAAGATGGTGCCCATTCAAAGTGAAAGGAGGTAAGAGACACTGGCTAGAAAGGGTAGCGAGGCAGTTTCCTTGAAAGACCTGAAAATGAGCAGCAGGGAAGATAAAAGGATAGGGGCCGAGCACAATGGCATATTCTTCTCCCGACCACCTAATTCTCCTGCTCTGTATTCATCACTGTCAGGCTCCGCCGGCCCTCAATGCAGGCTTTATGCTGAGCCTCATTATCTGCTCAAAGAGAGAGGGCACGCCATGCAAATGAGGCCGAGCCCACAGATAGGCTGTTAAAATACTGCAATTTGTCAGCATTTAGATAAACAAATGAAGGGCATACTGTGTGTGGGAGGTAGACCCCTGGGAGCAGTCTGAGTATTCTGACACCTGTTGTGAGAAATATCTTTAAGGCCCTCACACTGGCTCCCAGCTTATCACTGAAAGGGAGGAAAAAGAGTTGCTAATTTACTTAGGGACCGAGATAGTTGGGAGGCCCGGGGAATCTCTCCTTTCACCCATTGGTACTCAGGTTGTTGATTAATGTCCTTCTAATTAGGCTCGGTTTTTCTTTCTGTCTGCTGCTCAAACAGCCTCTAGGAGGAGGGAACTTTGAAGCCCCTAGGAACGGTTTCAGGGAGAAAATGCACGCACATACACATACACATACACACAGACACACACACACACACGCACACGCACACGCACGCGCGCACGCGCGCACACGCACGCGCGCACACCCCCGCTAACAAAACCTTTAGGACAGTGACTCTTACGGCCATCCATAGGAATGTGGAATCATTCTCAGGCCAAGATGGTGAAGTAAAGAGTTAAAAACTTTTGTCTTCCAAAGAATATTGCTTCGATTCTCCCAGGAACTTCGTCTTGTTGGTTAAAGAAAGCTAAGATGTGCCATGTTCATTGTTTCTAGTGTACAGGCTGTGCCCTTCTGTCAGCTGGTAGGGGAAGCACGTGAAAGCAGGGCCGGGAGGAGGGCACAAAGCTGCCTTTGGTGATCTAGTCTATTCTTCAGTGTCTTAAAGGACTTTTAATGATGCTCTGTGACAGCACCTTAGAAATCAGATCAAATCAATTGTAGCGCATTTTCAAAAGCGAGATTATGCGACAATGGGGTCGCCATCCCCTCTCTGAGCACGCCTGGCCACAGGGCCTCCTGCCTAAGCTTACCCACAGCTGTTGCCCAGCCTAAAGCTGTCACGGCACGTCCCCACCCCACCCCACCCCACCCCGAAGCGGGACCTTGGTGGCATGAGTGGTCCCTCCTCCGTCTCAATCCCTCCCCCAAGACAAGAGTCACTAAAATCTCATTTGTGTCTCTCAGCCACTCGGGCCTTCGCACAACCCTTTCTGTTCTCTGAGCAGAATGATGTGGGCTTAATTGAGTGTGGTAACTTCTGTGTAAGGCTGCATTGAGGGAGGAAATGTGGTACAGATGTGGTGTGAAATGGTGGTGAATTACCCTTGTGAAGAATACAGATCAGGGTGAGTGCCCATTATCTGAGGCTAAAAGAAGTTACCGGGCACTCAATTATCGCTTCCTTTGTCCCCGCCGCACACCAGATGGTTACAACACTGAAGAGTTTTCTATTATCATAACATTTTCCTAGAGCGCCTTTTTTTCTTCTCCAATTCACCATAAGATGATTACCTTCTTATGGAGAGTTGATTGTTAGGAAGGGTGCCGGCGGGTCATGCACAGATTCTGTGAGGTGTAGCAGAGAAGGGTGTGGCGGGCGGGGTCCTTAGCACAAGAGCCTGTTGATAGACTGCTGGGATTTGGGCCACCCCATAATCGCTCATGTGAACTGATTGCTTGGTCCCCTCCTCCCTTCGAATCCACCACTCCCCTTTTGCCCCTAAAATCAGAAGACACAGTGTTGGAGCGTGACCGACTGCTCTGCCTTCTGTCAAAGCATTTCCAGCCAAGTGAGCAGTTTTTCATTTAAGGAACTGAGTGCTCCTCCATATAATTAATTCCCGCTCATTGGCAGCATTGAGGCGTCAGGTGAGGACAAAAGTAAACGAGCTTGTGAATATAGGGCTAGTCATTAACTCAGGGCACCCAACTCTATCATCTGCCCATTCTTCCCTGGCTCCAGAGAGGGGGGGGGAGGGAGGGAAACAACACCTCTATGGTAAATAAATAAATAAAACTCCACACCGTGCAAATCTCTGAAGCAGCAAGCCCAGGCTTAAGGATCAGGAAACCTGACATGATCTGAAGAAGCCAGGACCTCAAAGAATCTTCCTTACAAAAGAAAGACAAAACGGTAACGTGGGAACCATAGATTTCCGATTTCTTCCTTGTTGGATCACTGTTTAAAAAAAAAAAAAAAAAGAATTTTCAGGAAATTCCAGGTGATGCTTCCAGACGTGGGTTCCAGATTGATGAACTCTAGAACTTAGAGAAGGATGAGAGTATAATCTCATCAATTCTTCCCCCTCCAGCCTCTGCCCTGGGCTTGTATTGTCTCTCTTCCAACCCTTCAAAACTGTTCCTTCTCTCTGTGGAGGTATACTATGGTAGGATTGCATATTCTATGCTTAATGGGCAAAGGGCCCTGCGGACCTCGCTTGGAAGTTAACTGTTGTTATGGCTGCCTCTGTTTGCTAAACATAATGATGGTGCTATGAGGAGTAGTGCCTTTATGACTTTCCTGCTCATAACAAAAGCACAGCCCTAGTGATGTCTGCTTGAAACATGATCATGTGGTTTTTAAGGCTGGCACCCACATCCTACTTTGGGGTTAGCCAAATAAAACTATATTTTGGTTTAGTGCTGCTAGCACTGAGGAAATGATGGGTATGATATCTGGTTCAGAGTTTGTGTTTACTTAAACTGTGGCCACCGTGAGACACACGTCCATTTTCCATGACTGAACAAAAGCCTCCCCCTCCTCCCCCTCCCCTTCTGTTTCCAAAGGGAACATTCGCCCTTCTCATCCTTATAAGTGTTTTCCTACTTTAAAGCTAAAAACTCCATGAAGCCAGTGGCTCATCAAAATTGAAATCAAAACGATGTCAAGTTATAGCCTAGAAAGTCAACCCTAAATAGCAAAGGCTACTTATTATTCACAAACACATAAAGCCACTGACATGCAGTGCACAGATCCAATTTCATCCTTGTCCTTCCTTTAATAAATGAAACAAGCTGTGCTAGCAAATGAATACTCAAGTGGTGATAATGTTTGCTTTTCTAAACATGCAGCAGAGAGATCCATTTTTTTGTCACAACCACCACCAAAAAGAGCTCATCAGAGATCCCCCAACCTGATTTTGGCTGCCACTGTAAAAGTACGTACGTACATGATTTTAACCCAATTACCACATTGTCATAATCAAATGCTTCTTTCACTTAGAGGAGTCTAAATATCTTTGAATATCTTTTATGTGTCATGTACCCAATCACCCTGCATAATCAATCAAAGAATGGGAGAAGTTAGTCCAAAAAAAAAAAAAAAAGAAAAAAAAAGAAAAGAAAAAGATAATTAAAGACTGCATTGATCACTAGATAAATTCTTGAGATGGCAGCCTGAGTTTGTTTTCTATTGTAGCTATAATCCGTATTGTATAAAAAAGTAAGAGATTTTCAAAAACTGGCAGTAATAGAAGAAATGTTCTATGCCACTGGACAACCCATGATTTCCAGCTTTCTTTTTTCTTTTCCTTCTAAGTGAGAGGAGGGGAGATAGAGAGACAGACTCCTGCACGCACCTCGACTGGGATTCACCCAGTAACCCCTGTTGGGCCGATGCTCTACCCATCTGGGGCATGCTTACAACTGAACAATTTTTAGCACCTGAGGTAAATAGAGGCTTCATGGAGCCATCCTCAGCTCCTGGGATGATGTGCTTGAACCAATAGAGCCATGGCTGCAAAAAAGGAAGAGAGAGAGAGAGAGAAAGAGGAGGAGGAGGGGTGAAGAAGCAGGTGGTCACTTCTCCTGTGTGCCCTGACCAGGAATCAAACCCAGGACATCTACATGCTTGTCTGATACTCTGCCACTGAGACAAACAGCCAGGGCCTCCCATTTTTCAACAGGTGGTTATTACCTTGGGTATCATTTGTTTTCTTTATTTTCTAAATTCATTAATGGATGAAACAAGATAACTGTTTGCTGCTAACACACGCGTAGAGCAGAGATCCAGAGATCTAGAATCGGGGCATAGACACGATGTGGCCACCACTCAGTGGAGAGCCTCGGCAGAGGCTACATGCTGAAAAGGCCAGAACAACCACTGTGAAGTCGACTCAGAATTCTCAAACGCACTCCTTTCATTTTACACTTCTGAGCTATTTACCACTCTAGGACAAGAAGACTCAGCAATCTCTGCACAGCATCTGTGATGGATTATTATTCAGGACTACTCACTTTCTTCTTCTGTTTCCATGGGTGTACAGCAGTCTCTGATTTGCGATGGGTTTGACTTAAGATGTTTCTGACTTTACAATGGTGTGAAAGCAGTGAAATGCAGCTCCCAATAAGCACACGATCATGAGGGTAAACAACCAGTACTCTACTGTGTAGTAGTAAATGCATTTTCAACTTATGGTATTTTTAATTTATTGTGGGTTTATTGGGACATAGCCCTATCACAAATCAGAGAGCATCTGTACTATAGCTCATTGCTCCATTGATGTTGGTTTTGTCATGTGATATACTTTGGCCAATAGAAAGTTAAAAGGCATGACGCAGCAAAGGCTTGAAATGTACATTCATGTTTCTCATTATTTACTTAGGCCACGAGAAGTGAATACCCAGGCTTGCTTGCTACTTCTTGGAAAAGAAAACACACGTGAAACAAAGCTGAGTTGCAACAGCCAAGTCCAGGCCAGATCAACCAACTCCCAACCAGCCCCAGTTGTATGAACAAACTAACCAATATTTATAGAGCTACCCTGCTGAGCTCAGCCAACTTGCAGACACATGAACAATAAGTTCTTATGGGGAGGGGGTATCACTGAAATTTTGTAGTTATTTGTTACACAGATTATCTCAGCAATAAGTAGCTGATATATGTTCTTAGAAATTTTCTTATTATTAGACTGAACAATTTACCACTGAAGTTAACTTTAGCTAAATAGTTAGTTTTAAATTATTTAATTGATCTAATTAGGGTCCAAACATGTGTATTTTAAAATATCTTCAAGTAACTAATGCACAGCCAGAGTTGAGTCATTAAAACCTATAGAGGTCCCTGGCTGGTTAACTGAATGGAAAGAGCATTGGCCCAACACGCAGGCATCTCAGGTTTAAACCCCAGTCAGGGCACACAGGAGAAGCAACTATCTGCTTCCTTCTACCTCCCACCCTCCTTTCTCTCTCTTTTCCCTTCTCTTATCTAGTGGCTCAATTTGTTGAAACGTCGGCCGCAGACACTGAGGTTAGCTTGGTTGGTCTAAGACAGGGTTACCAGGTGGATCCTGGTTGTGGAGTATGTGAGAGTCTGTCTCTCTTATCTCCCTTTCTCTCACTAAAAAAAACCTAAAACAAAACAAACAAACAAAAAATCTACCAAGAAATGACTGTGTACAAAGAATTGTCAATAACAATGGGATGGCCCTGAAAACAAAGGCAGAAACCGTGACAAACAAATTCAGGGAAGAAGAAGATAATCCACATTATTTTCCCACAGTGGATTTCAATCTTGGCTATATATTGGAATGATGCGAAGAATTTCTAAAAATACTGAATGTACTTTCACTCAGAGATTCTGATTTAATTGGTCTGCATTATAACTTGGACATCAAAAATTTTTTGAAGTTCCTCAAGTGATTCTAATGTGCAGCCAGGGTTGACCTATTGTCATAGGTGGAAAAGTTGTTTTCAGGATCTTTCAAGTAGTGGAAACCCACATATGAAGGTTGGGATTTCAAGGCAAGACTCTAGTCCAAGAGCAGCCAAAATACGAAGAACCTGTCCATTGTCCAAATAAAGCAAAGTTCTTGGTGGTGAAGGGAGCTAGACCACTCACGTTTTGTACATAAACTGAGGTGTAATAACAAGAAAAGACAGCACTCTTATTAAAATGATAGCAAATGTTGGAATCAGAAAAGAAACAAAAGGTACTTGAAGCCCTGAGTACTAACCTGGGGCATTTTAGGGGAACTTTGCTAAAAACAGGACTATTCTCAGAGGTTGAGTTTGGATTGAAATTACTGGGAAGGGTTTAGGCAAGGACTGGCAACTCGTCTGCCTACAGAGGTTAATTGCAGTAATACAGATGAGTCAAGTAGGGAATACAGCATGGCGTGGGGGGGTTGTGGCATCCTGGGAGCACGTACCTAGTAAAATTCTCAGTGCAAGCCTAGTCAATTCTTGTTATCTGAAGAGTTTCTAAAAAGAGGTTGAGAATCTGAAATTTTATGTAAAATTTCTTAGTTTTTGAGTACTGGTAACAACAACAAAAAGTGCTTTACAATATGGCTAAAGTTAATTAAACATGATCATGAGACCCTGGCCAGTTGGCTCAGAGGTAAAGCACCGACCCGGTGTATGGAAGTACTGGGTTCAATTCCCAGTCAGGGCACAAAGGAGAAGCAACCATCTGCTTCTCCACCCTTCCCCTTTCCCCTTTTCTCTCTCTCTCTCTATCCTCTTACCACAGCCATAGCTTGAATGATTTGAGGAAGCTGGCCCCAGGCATGAGGATGATTCCATGACTTCATCTCAGGCACTGAAATATGATAGCTCGTCTGCCAAGCAACAGAGCAGCAACCCCAGATGGGCAGAGCATTGCCCTCTAGGGTGCTTGCCCGGTGGATCCTGGTCAGGCCACATGCGGGAGTCTGTCTCTCTGCCTCCCTGCCTCTCCACCTCTCAGTAATAATAATAATAATAATAATAATAATAAATGATCTTAAAATGAACTTGGGCTACCAGTTTATGATCTCAAGTTTACATGGTTGAACTGTTCAATGCAATTTTTATTTCAACCATGCCCTCTCCCCATAGCGGCCCAAGCAGGTGAGAGTGAAAAGCACTCACAGAGACCAGTGTCAGAGCCTGACAGAAATCTTATGTCCTGCCAGACTCCATGCCATATTGGGCGGGACTGCTGTGAAAAGTTTTCAAGATGTGTGGTCCTAAATCAGAGAAAGACTGTAGTCTGAGTTCAGCCTGAGTGAGGGCTTCACTACCTCTCTACATTTTAAAAATGTAGTCTTGGTACTTACATAATCCTATATCACACCTCAGACTGCTTTAAATTTGTTATAATTAAGAATACCGAGGCTGCCCCCCACCCCCGCAAATCTTGAAACTACAGTGTGTACACAATGACCTTCTATTCTGAGCTAAAAAATCAGACCACATGGTCAAACCAGAGATTTCTTACATCACATCTGAATGTGAATAATACTCTGGGAGAACTCATCTGAATGTCAAAGATTTGATGAATCTGGGATGGGTTCGTCAGAATGGCAGGGGGTGCTTACAATCCAGGATCATGGTGGCCATATGGATATGTGCTCACAGGGGATTTATACATTAGGTACTAACATTTTGTAAAAATTATTTTCAACATTTCCCTCTGTGAAATACTTTTTCTCTTCCAGTTTTCAGATATAGGGATTGATTTTTCTTATAAAGTTCCATTTCCTTCCTTTTTCTCTATCCTTTTATTTTCTATCCATACCACCAAACTGTATGTTTCTAGCTTTAAAACTATAATCATTACTCTCAGAGGGACATAAACTTTTACTAGAGAAAATGATTTATCCAACCATGCAGATAAAGTGTTTTTTGTTCCTAATAAAATATAGGGTAAAAGACTTGGGCAACATCCCTCTTCAGTTCCCTTGTTTTCTGATACTTTACTTCTTTCTCATTCAGAGTCTCCTGGTTGAAACTACAGAGCATCTTTGAGTTAGGAGATCAGAGCCATGAACTCCAGGCTTCAGCCATTGCCTAGAATTTTAAAATTCTTTTAAGAACCCAAAGGTACACACACATCCCAAGTCTGACCATTGACAAATTCAAAGATAAATACCACTTTGCAATTCCTTTTCTGTCTTCATTTAACAACTATTAATGATGTGCTTGCTGTATGATCACCACTGTGCTGGGGAGTAAACATATAATGGTGGGCAAACTGGATATAATTTCTATGTCTATGAAACTGGTGGCTTACATGAACAATAGACAATAATAACTAATTCATAAATGGGAAAAATAAGTAACACTTAATATATACAAATGCAAAGAACTATAAAACTGCTTTTAAGTTAAGTGCCGAAAGGAGAGGGGCTAGGAGATTTGATCTGGTCAGGAAAGTGAGGGAAAATTTTTATTGAGGATGTAGCCACCATACTGAAATCTGAGGGATAAGAGTCAAGCAGGTAAAGAAGAGAAAAACCCTTCTGGAAGGGTGTAATGCCAGATAGAAGACTTTGTGATGAGAAAGAGTACTAGGGAACAAGAAAGAAGATTTGGTATGGCTGGCCCATGTGGAGGAAGAAAAAAATCCATGGTGTCCTATGAGCCCTGAGGGTTGAGTTGAGACCGGGCAGAGAAGTGCTCTGTGGCTGTTACTATGTGCTTCTTGCCCAGAAGCCAATGGGAAGCCACATGAGAGTTCCAAGACAGTGGTGATGAGCCCATTCTGTATGACTCTGAGAGGATAGATTGGGGGCTGGGGGTGGGGGAAATGGTTCTGGGTAGAACCATTTGGAAGAGTTTTCAGTTTTCTGGAGAAAATAAAATGATAACTTAGAGTCATGGTTATAGTTTTGAAAAGTAAACTAAGTTGAGATATATTTGCAAATAAAATCAGGATTGGTTTGGAGAGGGGATAAAGGAGAGGGGGCTCAAGAGTGATTTATTTGCATAATGGCATGAATGTTGCTATCTTGATCTGGGAAGTAAAAGCCCAGAAGAAGATCAGATAATGAGATCACGAGATTAGTTCTGGACCTATTGGATTTCGGGTATCTTTGAGACATCTAATAGAAGTTAGTTAGCAAGTGGGTGGTTGTCTAAAAGTTTAAGGACTAGACTTCAGCCCATGTAGTGGGTAACTGAAGGGAGACATGTAGCTGAGACCCTCTCAAAGTATTATGGAGTAAGTTAAGTGAACTAGGGCTGTGCCTTGGGGCAACTAACTATTAGGAATGAGTAGAACAAGGGACTCTCATACTGAAAGTACAGGAGAGGTTCTGGGAAGGTAAGAGGAAAACTAGAATGTTGTGTCATGGAAGCCCTAGGGAGACAGTGTGCCCAGAAAGAAAAGAGGGGTCACCAGTGTCAAATGTGGCTGAGAGGAGAAGAGAGAGAAAGATTTGAGAATATTCTTTGGATTTAGTGAGAAGGTCTTTAGTCACAGTGACAAGAGCTATTTTAGTGGGAGTACTGGGACCAATCACAGACAGGAAAGAGTTGACAATTATCTCTGCATATTTCCCAGTCCCGCTCCTTCTCACACAAACACTGGGGGAGTCATTTAAAGCAAAAGCATCTAGTTTGGTTCCGTAGTAAACGGACATTGGAACCAAAGATCAATATCATTTGACACAGAATGGCCTCCAGCCAGTCTTCAAATGTATATTTAATTCCAACTACCCTCTGATCCCCCTCTTCCTCCTACCACCTCTCTGCCCTGTGTTAGAATGCAATATTAACTTGAAAAAAAATTTATTTTTTGCATAAGAAATAAAATGAAGTAGATAATATACTTGGTTTTCTTTTCACATAGCCAAATTGTCTTGAAGTAGCATTAAAACTTGGAATGCCAGCCTTAGCGAGTGCCTAGGGACATCTCAACAATATCTCAGTTATCAAAGAGAAAGAGAAATTGTTGGGGTTTGTGTTGAAGGCAGTCCAGTGAGTGAGTAAAATAAATTATACAAAAATTCCAAATGCCAATATTATAAATTGGTGAGTAGTACGGATAGGAAGCTGATCCCATGCCCAAAGCTATTATTTTCCAAATAATAACCAAAGCCTACAAATTTTTCTCTCATCTTTTAGAGCTACTTATCGATCTACGAAAGGAAATATTATTCAATCCATGGACACTTAAACCATAAAATTAATTTAAGCAAGTTCTTTCAATGGTCCAAGTATATTTTGGAGCAATTTAGAGAAAAATATCTTAAGTCTTTCTATATATGGGAAGCACCATTTTGCCAAAAGCAGTTGAATCAAAATGACAATATTTGGGCCCTGGCCGGTTGGCTCAGTGGTAGAGCATTGGCCTGGCGTGCGGGGGACCCGGGTTCGATTCCCGGCCAGGGCACATAGGAGAAGCGCCCATTTGCTTCTCCACCCCCTCTCTCCTTCCTCTCTGTCTCTCTCTTCCCCTCCCGCAGCCAAGGCTCCATTGGAGCAAAGATGGCCCGGGCGCTGGGGATGGTTCCTTGGCCTCTGCCCCAGGCGCTAGAAGGCTCTGGTCGCGGCAGAGCGACGCCCCAGAGGGGCAGAGCATATTTAAAAGTTTTCCAGTGGAAAGAGATTTGGGGAAGCATGTGCGTTCATTGCTGAAATCTAATGTTAATACCAGAAAAAAAGGATTCTTGGAGACACCCAGCCAGGGTCTGTGTAGCTCAGAGGACAGCTTGCCTCAGCATCTAAGCCATAAGTCATTCATTCACTCAGTTGAGAACATATTTTGAGCATCTGTTCTGGGCATTAGACAACAGTAGTGAACATGTGGACAAATCCCTGCCGTCACTGAGTTTATATTGTGCTGGAGCAGACAAATAATACATAAATATATAATGAGAAGTTTGTCAGAGAAAACGAGGGTCAACGAGAAGAGTCGTGGCGGGTGCTCTTTCAGATAAGTTGGAAAAGGGAGCTGTCTGTGAGGAGGTTATGTGGAGATCTGAAAAACCTGAAGGAGCATGTTTTTATAATTATAAGAGTAAGAAAGCATTTTATGTACAAAGTAAAAAGGCCCTGAAGCAGGCATGGTGTGTGCCTTGCAAAGCAGAGCCCTGCCAGCTCCATGGGCTCCCAAACCTCAAGGACAAGAGAATGTGTTGACTCCAGTGCCTCCCTGAAGATGCCCTCAGAAGTTATGGCATCCACAGAGGAAAAATCTGCTTTTGATTATTGTCTTGTCTTGGTGACTTTAGTTTGCAAATTTTCTGTGGTTTCATTAAACTGAACCAGAAGGAGTCTCTGAATAGATCTATTGCTTTGGGAAAGTAAATTAGAAACTAACTTGAAGTCTGGCTCCTTGGGGTACAGCCAACCTCTCCAGCTCACCTCTGGCGAGACTGTATCTATATATTTGCTTACCTCATTGAAGGTGGACCCAGGAGCCTACCTTTTCACATCAAGAGGCCTCATCCCAAGGTGCAAAGGTAGACCAGCCAGACAGACTGAGCAAGGTGCATGTATTATCTTATCAAACCAAAAGACCTCGGTGAAAACCTGAGTATGCAAGGCAGGAGCAAGAGAAGACTTGGCATACTGACATCTCTGCCTCAGGGGTGGCTTGCCCATCCCTCTACAGATCCATGTGGACTAGTGACAGAATGACAGGGGGGCTTATTGAAGTTTTAAACTTTGGAAGAGGGACATTATGGTCACATCTGAATAAACTGACCTGCATCCCCATTATAGGGGAAGAAACAGAGGCATTCCTTCAATGCAACTTTATATCCCTTGTTCTAGAGGTCCAACTGGAAGCCCTGAAGCCACCTTCCACCCAATGCCATGTTGTGTGTGGCCCACATGTTATTTAAAAGAAAAAAAAAAGCAGCAATCACTCCTCATGATTGCAAAGTTGAAGGTATTCCCGTCCAATCTGGGTTTCTGGATGCTCTCAAAAAACTCTGGCAATAATACAACTACGATTCCTTATGGCAACAATTGGAACCTAATGACTGATTTCTTTCCATGGGGTACTTGCCTTCCATCGCACCCCAATCCTCATCAGACCCTACTGTCTCTGAACTGCTCACGTCACTTATTTCATTTCCTGTTTGGCCTCTGAAGGCATGGATTCTTACGATCTCCTTTAACTCATTATACTATTCTTGTTACCCAGCTCCCTTCCCCCAACGTTGAGAACAGCAGTGAAAATGACATCATCATGGTGGGTACAACCAGTGGCCACTACAATCCAGTACCTTCAGTTGGAAGTGAGGCAGTGGCTTCCCTGTTTATTCATTCTAACAGTGTACTGATTTGATAGAATTATAATAAGCAAGCCCTGGCCGGTTGGCTCAGCGGTAGAGCATCGGCCTAGCGTGCGGAGGACCCGGGTTCGATTCCCGGCCAGTGCCCATTTGCTTCTCCACCCCTCCGCCGTGCTTTCCTCTCTGTCTCTCTCTTCCCCTCCCGCAGCCAAGACTCCATTGGAGCAAAGATGGCCCGGGCGCTGGGGATGGTTCTGTGGCCTCTGCCTCAGGCGCTAGAGTGGCTCTGGTCGCAACATGGCAACACCCAGGATGGGCAGAGCATCGCCCCCTGGTGGGCAGAGCATCGCCCCTGGTGGGCGTGCCAGGTGGATCCCGGTCGGGCGCATGCGGGAGTCTGTCTGACTGTCTCTCCCTGTTTCCAGCTTCAGAAAAAGGAAAAAAAAAAAAGAAAGAATTATAATAAGCAGTGGGAGAAAATGTTAGATTGTGTGGCTCTTAGATGGGGAAACAAATGAACCTAGAAAAAAGAAAAGGTGGGGCTTTCTCGATATCTGAGATTCTAAAAGAAGGGACTCAGTTTCATGTCTACTTGAGATAATGAACTTTCAAGTTATTTTGACAAAAGAAAGGTTCAGACAAAGGGTTCAACCACCTGTGTCCTCCTAGACTTGAATCTCTTAAGGTCAACAGGCAAATATCTTTAGTTGACTAGTGTTTGCCCATTGGTAAGTCCAGAGCACGTGGGGGACCCTCAGTAGACATGGTTCTGGAGGAATAAAGGTCACAGTGCCATCATGTGTGAGCTCTCCTTGCAACATACATCCCCAGCCAGCTCAGTCAAGAGGACTCCCAGACAACTGAGTGAGACCACACCTTACAACTTTTTTTTTAACCACTTCATTGACGTATATGACATACAAAAATCAGTACCTGTTTAATGTACACAAAACTTCAGGAGAATTCAGGGATAAGAATACTTGTGAAACTATCACTGAAACCAAGACCATAAACATTCATCACGCAACTTCTTGAGTGGCCTCTGAAATTCCATTGGGGGTTGAAATTGCCCCAAACAGCTATGGCACACAAAGAAGAAGAAAGATTTTACAATAGAGGCCAACTATTCATGCATCCAAACACCATACCTCTCTCATTCAGCCGGGACACATCTTCCACTAATTAGTTATTCCTGCCTTTGTTTCCTAAGGCTGATGCACAGCTGGCTTGTGCTTGAAGTTCCACAAAGATCTGGGTTTAGCAGTACAATTTAGCATCTACTGCTTCATCCAATAGCTCTGGGACACATTTCAAACATCTTGCTGTGAGCCTGCCTCTATTATTACCGCCTGTGACCTTCCTTTTGGCAGCTGCCAGCACTGATGGGAACTCATCTGCTTCTTTCTGAGCAGGATTATGGGAGGAAGGAAGTTGGGGAAATGTGAACAAGATCTTGATCTGGTGCACACTTTAAAGAATACCAAAAGCTTCTTTGAAAATATAAGCCCTGTTCTGACTGGATAGCTCAGTGGGTAAGAGCACCCCCAACCCTGAACTGCAGGTGAAAATATAAGCCATGGGCAGGGTAATTTGCAGTAGAAATTTTGCTGTTTTTCTTCTTACGTTTCTTCCCTCCCACATTTAAGCAGGTTGCTGTGCTGGGTCATTGTGCGCTCAAAACAGCTTTTGGAAGGCTGTTAGAAGGAATCTACAGGAGGGTCATGGTTCTTCCTGTCTTTGAGCTTGGTGTCCTGGGTGGGGGGACAAAAGGGAGTTCAGGTCTCTGAGGATGACAGGGTTCAGCACTGGCACGACGTCACTTCCACTGTGTTCTGTTTGTTAAAAATGAGTCACAAGGACAGCCTGGATCCAATAGGTACTGAGATAGACCCAGCCTTTTCACCAGAGCAGTTATAAGGTCACATTGCAAGTGGCATGAATACAGGGCGGTTAGGAATTTTAGGACCATTTTGGCATTCAGTTTATGATTAGGAAATTAGAATATGGTACTGCCAAATTAAACAGAAATCTCTGGTGAACAAGAACATGTTTTCAATTCCTGTACCATTTGCAGAACTTAACATCGTACTAATCATTTTCTTGGTAATTATTTTTATTTGATTTGACATATAAAAAGCTATACCCACAAACCTGGGACATTGTGTATCCAGAGAATTTCTAGAATTTAGATTTGCCATCATTTTTTTTTCTTTGACTTCTTAGTACTTGAGCTTAAGAAATACGCTGCCTGCCTGGGTTCTTGGACTTAAGAAACCATGAACAGACTCATAGACACAGAGAACAAGCTGATGGCTGCCAGGTTGGAGAGGGCTTGGGGGGCTGGGTGAAAAGGGTGAAGGGGTTAAGAAGTACAAATTGGTAGTTACCAAATAGTCACAGAAACATAAATTACAGCAGAGGGAATAGAGTCAATAATATTGTAATAACTATGTATGGTGTCAGGGGGGTACTAGACTTAGGGGGAGGGGGGTCACTTCATAAGTTATATAAATGTCTAACCACTCTGCCGTACACCTGAAACTAATACAACATTGAATGTCAACCATAATTGAAAAAGAAAACAATTCAAAACAGAAACCAGGAACTTATGAAGAAATTATGCTGCGTAAAACTCAGCAATACATTTGTTTATAATTTTCTTTAAAACAATCTCAGTCGCTGTATTCTTATCCAGCCGAGCAATTGAAATTCACTTGCTATTATTGGGGCTCTGGTACCCTCCCATGGGAATTGAAATTTCTGTGGAAAGTTCCCTGGGCTCTACTTGGTTACAATGCAAGTCCATGTGAACACTCCTGGCTGAGCAGAGTTCAGTGTTCCGAGCCAGGTGTGGGGGAGTAGCTATCCAGAGGTCCTGTCCACTTGTGCGCTCTCCTGGAGCTGTGCCACCACCGTGAGAACAAGCCTGGACCAGCCGGCTGGGGGCTGAGGGAGCCCCATGTGAGAGAGCACGTGGAGCAAGGTTGAGTCTTCTTGACTGGGCCATCCAGACCCGCGGCACCCAGCCCACTGTCCGCAGGAGCCCCGCCGCCATCATCCAAACCTGACCCAAACCAGAACTTCCCGAGTCACTTGATTCAGGAAAGGAATAATGGTGATTATTTAGACCATTTTTGGTTTTGTGGTAGTTTGTTACACGTGATCACCATATCCATAGGTTATTGATATGCTTGAACAGTTAACATTTCAGGTTCCTACAGGAGGAGGGGCTTCAAAGATGTAGTCAAGAAGGGAGGACTGGGGAAATCATTCCAGGTCGAGAAGAGCTTTTCCTCTAGGTACTGAGGAAGCCCCAGTCTGGGGCCCTGGCTCCACAAGAACCTCGAACCTCCCATTTGATCTCTGCTGGGCCAACCTCCGGAGTCCTCTTTTCTCCTCATTGAAACTCCGGGGATCTGAACGCTTGGACCTTTTTTGGCAGATGGACACAGTGCTCTCCAAGCCCAGGAATGTCCTTGAGTGCCCAATAAAACAAGGTATTTCTGCTGTTGTTTTATTCCCAGGACCTAGACTTTCATTGCGGAATAAAATTTAGAAATAAAAATAAAGCTTTCTTCACTCCTGGGGCTTCCACCCTCTTTGCCGATGAGCTGCCCTGCCCTCCTGGTTCTCAGGCTCTCGGGCGGTAACTCTCAGGATTTCCAACTTCCTGTCTCTTTCCAAAACTGATGCCACTTTCCCAGGCACTGGGAGTCCAGTCTGAAAGGGTCAGTCCCTGGAATTCCTTGTGGTAACAGTGGGGAGACAACCACTCCTGGCTGTTAATTGGCACAGGAAATGAGCAAAGTTGAATGTGGTTCCCCTGTGATTAGAAACCTTTTAAAACAACAAGCATAGCTGAATCTTTCCTTAAAAGAGGGGTGGAAGTGAGTGGAGAAACCCGAGAACTAGCTAGGTGATTGAATGAAAATATTAGATTGGAGTCTTTTTATTTTGTAGACTAAGAAAGAAAAACAAAACAAGGGTATAAAACATTCCTACGTGTTTGAGAGTCCTCAAACTTTTTTCTCTCTGGTGTTGCTAAAATAAATCATACAAAATACTAGTTTCCTTTCCTATTCATCTTCTCCCCCCCCCTTTATGCCTTCATAGCAGTCCTTTTAAGGATCTGAGTGTCCTTTTTAAAGTCCTGCTTCGTCCTGTTTTTGCTCTCTCTGACAGACGTTGATTTTTAATGATTCCTCCTTCTTTGGTTCCAAAACCATCAGGGTGTTGCTGAAACTAAAATTAAAACAGCTAATCTGGATTAAAACATTTTATTTTGGTTTTATTCTGTTTAAGAGAGGTCTAGGAAGGAGTTGAGAAGACCCACTTGCAATATTATCATGACATGAAGAGAATAGCCTGACCTGTGGTGGCGCAGTGGACAAAGTGTTGACCTGGAATGCTGAGGTCGCCGGTTCGAAACCCTGGGCTTGCCTGGTCAAGGCACATATGGGAGTTGATGCTTCCTGTTCCTCCCCCCACTTCTCTCTCTCCTCTCTCTCAAAATGAATAAATAAAATCTTTAAAAAAAAAAAAGATATGAAGAGAATAATATCTGTAAAGAGGCGTGACTCCGCCTTGCTTGATCTTGATGTGTCAGCAACTTCTGCTTAGTCCTGCACATAGGTATGCTAATCGTTAAAGTGCTCTAATTCGTAACCTAGAAATTATGAAAACAACCTCCCTTCTCAAAACTACCTCCCCAAGGAGATAAAGAAGGGATGTATAAAAGTACTGATTGTTTATTAAAAGATTTGTAGAAACCTTGTGCCTGAGACCATGGCAACCAGAGCTTGAAGTTTCACATCCCCCTTCAACCCTTGCTGACATCCAGTTGTTTGCCGTCATCGATCACTTCCTGACCTCCAAACCTGCCCATTCCACCCTTCCCCTGACATAAAAGAAGCCTGCATTCTGTACTTTCTCAAGATGGTTCTTTAGGACATTAGTCCACCCTCTTCTTGGCTTGCTCACTTTCTGAATAAAGTCCCTTTCCATTCCCCAACTCCTTGTCACTTGACTTAGGGGCTGTTGTGCAGCAAGCAGAACGAGCTTGCACTCAACCACACCACTTTTTATCTCCTTCACTAAAATCCACTCGCACTTTTGCTTACCAAGTAGCACATTTATATTTTCTTTTTGTTGCCCTTAAGTTAAGTGCTTAACTCAGTCCTAAGCTCAGAGTAAGCACTTAATTCATATTTGCTGATGTGAATTGAAGGCCTGGGGTATTTCCTACAGATTAAGCAACTTTGACACCATAATCCCTAAATAATTCCCAGGAAGTGCCTTGCACAATGGTTTCTATTGCGGGCACATTAGGGCTCTTGAGTCCTGTCTTTTGCTGTTTGTTTCTGGTTCATGTGTCAAGCCTCTCACTCACTGCCTCTTGGTTCAGCTCTTCAAACAGCCAGAGGGAAACGAGTGAGGAAGCCGGGCAGGGCAGTTTTTAGTCTCCGAAACTAGATTCAAAGCAGAGAAATTATTCTTTGCACTTTCCTGAGTAATCTAACGGTTATGGCCTGCAAATATTTAAAAGGGGGGTGGGGTTGCTAAAAACGCAACACGGAGAGATGAGGGTGCTTTCAATAGAAATAGCATGGTTCCAGTTCTGAGGCCTACTTTAAGCATGGGGAAATGTGGGTGAAATATTATAGCAGCAACAGGAATGGTTATTGAACTGTGAAAAGCATTTGCTACATAAAGAGAGCCTTAATTCCTTTGATGTTATCAGGGAGGGGTGTATTAGGTTCTGCAAAGCAAATGGCAGTGATCAGCAAATGCATTTTAAAAATGCTCTTTCCCTTTAATATCAGATGACTATAACTTAATCTCTAGTTTGTGGATTATTCTCCTTACACCCCCTAAAAGAGGGTGTGGTAGGGACAATGAAGAGGACCAATGAAGAGGACTATTTTAATTTCTGAATGAGTCACTTCCACATTCACGTTTCTGTTGCTTTGGTATTTTTCAGACCAACGAATTATGACATTGGGATCTCTGAGATAGTAAAACATTACTATTCTATTCGTTGAAACAGAAGCTGATAAACCTGGAAATATTTGATATCATATACAAAAAAAAATGGTCCACATTAATTTGTATCAACTGTCTACACTAACAGTTCTATAGAACGAAGCTAGAAATCATCTAAGAAATTATGTTATCAAATAAAGGCATAGAAAACCAGAATATTTGATTTTGCAACAGCATAAACATTTTTCAAGTGAAAACCTACTCAATTTCTGGTACTTTAATTTGGACTAACGAGTCAGTGAAAAACAACAACAACAAAGCTAACATCTTATTTTTTCCATGTTGTTTAATTAGTAAAATTCAAAAGGATGCTTAGTGTGGTAGCTAAAATCAAAATGCACTTAATAGTTTAAAATGATAAGTTGTAATGAAAACTGGCAACATGAACAATCTAGAAACATGTAATATCTAGGTAGTGAGAGTCAGGCTGTACATTTGCTCTCATAAAGAGCATCTGACCCCTAATTACACCTTGGTAGGTTGGTTCTAGAGGGATGCCAAAAATGGGTTTTGCTGGAATGTTAAGATACTTACCTAAGTAGGGGATTTAAAGAGTTAACTAATTCTAATTTCTGTTCTTTCTTTTGCAACTATTTACAACTAGCAGGGAGCTGTGACTCTGTATGTATTATTGATGAGGTTATAGGACACAGATTCTGTCCGTAAATCTACCCCCAGGCCCCAGAATCTCTGTTGTTTAAGTTTGAGCCTGATTCTTGTCCAGTCTATCATTGCAGCTCATTGGAATTTGACACCAAAAAATATCCCAAACGTAGGCATTTGTTTGGAATCACCTTGGTAATGTAAACTATATCTGCTTACTTTCTGCTTAGCATCCCGTCAGTTTCCGTTGGAAGTTTCAACATTCCCTTGATTCTGACCCATCCAAGCTAATGCATGATCCCCCTTCCCTAAAGCCTAGGAGAACGAGGAAAGACATGCATTTGATAAAAGCCCATTACCATTCAGGAGACGGGAAAAGGGGAGCCACCGAGCTGGAGCCACCCCATACCACGACCAGCAGTTGTTGAGTTTAAAATTTCACGTTGGCCTCTTTCTTATTAGACAGGTTAAGCTGGCATCAAGGGGCTATCGACTGTCAAAACAGCAGCCAGAGAAACAATCGACAAAGCCATCCCTTGAGAATGTTGAGTAAACTGGCGAAAATACCGTCAAAGGAGTTAATGTGCAAGCTGGCACCCAATGCCAGAGCCAGCGTGAGAACCACTTACGTGGTAATTGTCCCTCCTGGTGTCCCAGGCTCTGTCAAACACTGCCCCAGGCTTGCCTTTCAGCACAGGAACTGATCTCTTTTTGACAAACTGAAATACATACCCACCCGAAAACCCTACCAGCTGAGGCTGGGGAATTCAGGTGGGAAATCAGGCTAGGGAATTCTCTAGCTACTGCCGGCCGGTTCAGTTTCGCCAGACTCCCCTAGGGTCAGGCAAGCTGGGCCTACTGTTTCTTGGGAATGCCGGGTGATATTTATGTGCAGCAGCCCTGAGCTCAAAGGGAGATAAAGCCAGACACCAGCTTAAGGCTCCCAAAACCCTACCACCCACCCATCCACAGTAGGAACTCCTCACTTCCAAAGTCTTGCAGCCACATCTTCTTTGTAGCACGTAGAATATCCATTCACAACGGGAGGGAGTGTGGGCAGACAGACCAACAAGAAGCCCTCTGTCAGTCAAGGCAATACAACGACTCGAAGCCCCCTGTGGCAGAGCGCTTCCTGAAACACTGAGATACTTTCATGAAGTCATAGAGGGAAAAGGTAGTGTCTTCATAATTACACAGGTCAGAAACATGCAATTTGAAATAACAGGCTTGAATAGGCACACAGTAATTCCAACAGAGCTTTTATTTTCTCTTGACATCAGGAGACACCTGTCGCACATTTGAGCTGAGGCCTAGACAGCAGAATACTTGACCATTCTGGAAATCGTATCAGTCTGCTACTCTGCCAAATTCCCTGGTGACCCAAAGGAATAAGCCATCAGGCTTTATACGTATTAGTAAATAAAACTATTGTGGCATAAAAAACCACCTAAGGATAATTTTTCCCAAATAGCATGTGAATAGACATTAAAAATATAATTAAGATACACTAAACAAAAATAAATACAGGTTGTATATAGGTCAGTCAAAAAAGAAAATAATAATACAGATGTCTAATAAATGTATATAATTAATTAAACACATTACTAATTTTAAAAACAACAAACCTATAATTTCAAAGAACAATGCTATATGTTTTACCCTAATCAGCAAATTGTAAAAAAGATGACACTAAATGTAATTTATGAAATAAGACTAGTGGAAACATGTATTGCTGTACACCGCCCGGGAAGCAATTTGACAGTAGGAATCAGAGCGTTAAAATGTCTGTGTGTTTTTACACAGTACTTCTGCCATGAAGAAGGGCTTCCTCTTCAGCTCTTTTGCCCCTGACGTTGAGCAATGTGGAACCAATGGACACAGAAGCCTCTGCAGATGGACACCTCGTAACTTTGGCCTTCCATATTCCACTCAAGACACTGGTCTCTAACTTGAGAGCCTCTCACTTGTTTCCATAGAAACCTATGGATTTTGTACAGGGCTTTCAGGGAGGGGCTCATACTGATGTCCTTTATCCTCCTTAGATTTGGCCCAATTATCATTCTATTGACCAATTTTTTTTCTTTCTTTTTTTATTCTCATTTTGGGTTATTAAGAACTCCTGATATCTTTGATATTGCAGATTCCCTGTTTTATTTATTTTTATTTTTATTTTGAATATGTGTGTGTGTGTAAGAGAGAGATAGTCCCAAAGAACAATTAGAGGAAAAACGCCTTTATTCTATCAAAAATATTTTCTTTTTCTTTTCTTTTTTTGTGACAGAGACAGAGAGAGAGAGAGAGACAGAGAGAGGGACAGACAAACAGGAAGGGAGAGAGATGAGAAGCATCAATTCTTCATTGTGGTACCGTTGTTCATTGACTGCTTTCTAATATGTGCATTGACCAGGGACTACAGTAGAGACAGTGACTCCTTGTTCAAGCCAGTGACTTTGGGCTCAAGCCAGAGACCTTGGGCTTTAAGTCAGCAACCTTTGGGCTCAAGCCAGCAACCATGGGGTCATGTCTATGATCCCACGCTCAAGCCAGTGACCCTACACTCAAGCCGGTGACCCCATGCTCAAACTGGCAACCTCGGGGGTTTTTTTTGTTTGTTTGTTTGTTTTTGTATTTTTCTGAAGCTGGAAACGGGGAGAGACAGTCAGACAGACTCCTGCATGCGCCCGACCGGGATCCACCCGGCACGCCCACCAGGGGCCACGCTCTGCCCACCAGGGGGCGATGCTCTGCCCCTCCGGGGCGTCGCTCTGCCGCAACCAGAGCCACTCTAGCGCCTGGGGCAGAGGCCAAGGAGCCATCCCCAGCGCCTAGGCCATCTTTGCTCCAATGGAGCCTCGCTGCGGGAGGGGAAGAGAGAGACAGAGAGGAAGGAGGGGGGGTGGAGAAGCAAATGGGCGCTTCTCCTATGTGCCCTGGCCAGGAATCGAACCCAGGTCCCCTGCACGCCAGGCCGACGCTCTACCGCTGAGCCAACCAGCCAGGGCGCAACCTCGGGGTTTTGAACCTGGGTCCTCCACGTTCCAGTCCAACGTTCTATCCACTGCACCATCACCTGGTCAGGCATCACATTATTATTTTTTTCTGGGTTTTCTGAAATGTCAACACAGATCATTATTTTTTCCATGAGGAAAAACTGCAACTTACTTCACAATATAAATAAATTTACAGTGAATAATTAGGGAAAAAATAAGGTAGTAGTTACATATATTTAAAAAGTCTTACCCAAATAACAATTACAAAAGATATTAATAGCAAGACATGAGCTATATCTATCAATTGCTCTAATAAGTAAGGTTATTTCAAAAGTTTGATCCAAATGCTTTTGTTGGAGCGTCAGTCTGAAATGCCACAGGGGCTCACAGTACTGTTTTCTTATTCATGTATAAGGGTTCTAAAGACAGCCTTTCTCAGATAAAAAGGTGCCTTAGGTAAAATTAGCTAGAACTTATTTTCAACACATTGTTTCTATAATACACAGCATCATGCAGTCTTTCCATTCAGAAATGCTTTTCACCTTCTATAAAGGTACAACATCTCTTGGTGGCCTTAGGGTAGTTTTGCTAGAAATAAAATCACTCTGACATTGTTCATTTTTGCTTTAGTACAGAATGACAATGATAATTCCCAGGAAACTTCAGTCTCAGTCACCCTGTGTCCTAAGTACCTGCCTGTGCAAGTTGTTCTTTTTTTTTTTTTTTTTTTTGTATTTTTCTGAAGGTAGAAACGGGGAGAGACAGACAGACTCCCGCATGCGCCCGACCAGGATCCACCCGGCATGCCCACCAAGGGTGACGCTCTGCCCACCAGGGGGTGATGCTCTACCCCTCCGGGGCGTCGCTCTGTTGCAACCAGAGCCACTCTAGCGCCTGGGGCAGAGGCCAAGGAGCCATCCTCAGCGCCCGGGCCATCTTCGCTCCAATGGAGCCTTGGCTGCGGGAGGGGAAGAGAGAGACAGAGAGGAAGGAGAGGGGGAGGGATGGAGAAGCAGATGGGCGCTTCTCCTGTGTGCCCTGGCCAGGAATTGAACCCGGGACTTCTGCATGCCAGGCCGACGCTCTACCACTGAGCAAACCGGCCAGGGCTTGGGCAAGTTGTTCTTAACTACCCCAAAGCCAAGTGGTTCAACACAATAGCTATCGTAATACATCTGATGACTGTGTAGTCAGGAATTCAAGCAGGGTACCTCTTGCTAATTCTTTTGCTCCTGTGATGGTGCCTGGGGTCACTCTTGGTTTTTAGCAGGCAGTTGGGCTGTTCTGGAGGGTCCAGGATGGTTTCACGCCCATGCATAACATGTCAGTGGGATGTATGCAAGGCTGATCTCAACTAGACCCCTATTCTCTTCAGCAGGGTAGTCAGATTCCAAGCCTGGTGGTTCAGAGCTCTGAGAATGAGAATTCAAATGGACAGGAAATAGAAACAAATAAACAGGAGGTGGAAGCTGTCAGTCTCTTGACATTTGGGGCTAAAAACCGGTACAACATCATTTCCACCATATTCACTTTTTCAAAACAGTCACAAGCCTGGCCACATTCAAGGGAATGGGATATAGACTATACATCTAAACAGGAAGAGTGTAAAAAATAGAACTTGAGGCCCTGGCCAGTTGGCTCAGTGGTAGACTGTTAGCCCTGCATGTGGAAGTCACAGGTTTAATTCCTGGCCAAGGCACACAGGAGAAGTGCCCATCTGCTTCTCCACCCCTCCCCCTCTCCTTCCTCTCTGTCTCTCTCTTCCCCTCCTGCAGCCAAGGCTTCACTGGAGCCAAGTTGGCTCGGGCGCTGAGGTTGGCTCCATGGTCTCTACCTCAGGCACTAGAATGGCTCCAGTTGTAATGGAACAATGCCGCAGGTTGGCAGAGCATTGCCCCCTAGTGGACTTGCTAGGTGGATCCTGGTCGGGTGCATGCGGGAGTCTGTCTCTCTGCCTCCCCGCTTCTCACTTCAAAAAAAAAAAAAAAAAAAAGAACTTGAGATAGACTTTAAACCACCAGAGATCAAAGACTGTTCCTTATATTTTAATAACTGATACAAGATTCATATTTGAACTTAAATCATAAAGAATACCTATGGATTACATTCTAGGTGCCAGGAACTATACTGGGCCCTTGACATACCTGATATGATTTAATCCTTACTGCAGGATTAGGATTTAATCCTTACTACATGAGTTAGGAATAAACATCAGCATCTCCATTATTCATGTAACAGAACTGAAAATGTGTGATAGATTGTTCAAAATTCCTCTCAGTGAAAAAGGAGGTAGAGGTTATTTCATTATTCCTTAAACCTTGGCTTCACCATGTGACTTGCTTTGACTTGGGGACATTAGTAACTGTGCTGCAGGCAGACGATCGAAACACACTTACTTGCACATTAGGGCTTGCTTCCAGCTACACTGGAGATGCTGAGACTATTATATGAACGAGGCCAAGCTGCTGTGCTGGAAGGTGGGAAGCTACATGGCAGACATCCAAGGCGGACCAGCTGAGAGTCTGCCAGCCCTTGGCCAATCACCTGTCAACCTCCAGACATGTGAGTGAAGTCATCTTAGATCATGCGTCCTCCAGCCAGCCCTCCAGCTGTCCCAATCTAATGGGAGCAGAGTTGGGAGTCAAGCCCATATTGTCACATTCCACAGCTTATATCCTTACTAGTAACACTGTACTGACATCTGCAAAATGCATACTGTTCTCAGATCATTGATGAGCCTAATAGCTCTCACAGTAGCTATAAGGACTGCCTGGCATATAGGGAAGTGGAGGCAAATTTTTGCCTTGCCTATGAACCCCGAGTGACTTTACATATACCTGGGACCTATGAAGTCATCCTCAGGATACTAGAATTCCATAAAGAGTTTAAATAAAGACTTGAGCTTTTAAACAAAATCACGGGAAGATAGAATTGCAAGTCGTAGGGACACAGATTGAAGAAAGGGGAAGAATAGAGGCAGGGGAACCAGAGGAAGCCATCTAGGGGTACAGGAATGAGGTTGTGAGTTCAAATAGCAGCGGTGCGGTTGAGAGGAGGTGAGGTCATTGGGAGGCCCTGGGGAGGAGACCAAGCTCATGTCCCTCTCTCCAGACAGTCGAGTCATTCACGTCCTGGTCACTTGAAGTCTCTGAGGGACCCTGACATATACAGGTGCGAAGATACAATTTATTTGAAAGTGGGAAAGAGAGAGAAACAGAGACAGGAAGACATTGAAATACAGGAGTCATTTGGTCTCCTTTGAAAATCCTTGGTCAGGAAATAAGAATTTTGATCTTTCTCTGACATCATTTACTTTGGAGCTTAAATAAGTCACTGTATTGCAATCCTCTGGTCTGTTTTCATCCATGTCCAAAGGGAATTCTTTAAAGCATGGGGCTTGTTAAGGTGACAAGCATTAATAAATGGAGTGTATTGCTGATTTGTAAGACAGTTTTCTCTATGAGCAAGCACTTCCCATGCCATGGTACATACAGGAACTGAAAATGCTAAATGGAATTTACCGGCACCCTTTTCATTAATTTCACACATAGTGCCACTCTTAGATTAATTAGAAATCCAGATTCTCTTTTGTATCTTTTGGGAATTTAGTCTGAAAGCAAAATAGCCTGATTTGGAAGGAACTGACATCTAGAATAGATTTCTCTAGCCTCATAATGTATTTACCAAGAGATTTAGAAGTGAATGATAACAGTGTCATCTCATACCCACTGAATCAAGACACGCATTCTTGGTTTCAAATTTTAGACCCATCTCTTAATATCTGCATAATCGTGGGCAAGCTACTCAACTAATCTGTGTCTCAGTTTCCTCATCTGAAAATGGGGATAGAAGAATCCCTATTTCATGGTGTTGCTGTGAAAATGGAGTGTCTTCTGTATCTGGTGCTTAGAACATCGTCTGGCATACTGTGCTATATAGAAAGGTGTCCAGTTAGTACGACTGCTTGTTAGTGTGAACTGCACCTCTTCCTTCCCCTTGTTCAGTGACAGAATCATGAAGACATTGACACTGGTTAGTTAGAAGGAATGTCCACAAGAGTGCATTCCCCACCATAGGGACCACTTAGCTTGATGCCGGACATGAGAAGCAGAGAGGAGAAAGGAAGTGACCGTGAAGGGAATTCCTTGTGGAGGGCTGCTGGGCGAGTGTCAGCAGCCCCACCTCTACGTGGAGCAGCACCGCAGCTTGTTGCTTCCTTCCTCTGAATGTGGTTTTTTCATTATCAGGCCATTATTATTGCTACCAAGTGCTTAGTGACTTGGGCACCCCACTCTGTTCACTCAGATGCACACTACGTTCTTGGCCCCTTGATTATCGTGGCTGAACAAATGCAAAGTCTTCTGCTTCTCTCTCCCATAGTGGGCAGGCTCTTTACAAAATCTGCCTGAATTTCTTCACAATTTACTAATTCTATTTTTTAAAATGCTACAAATATAATAGTATAGCTTTTCTTTGATCTAACACAATAAATGCCCACTCTAAATTTGCTTTCTGATCAATACTTACCACTCAAAAATTTTTACATACAAAATCTCTTCCACAACAACCTCTCCTGTGTGTCATATATGTACCATACTTTTAAGTATTATTGCTTTTTAAATGAAAATCCCTGTCAGGTTGAGCCACAGATTACATAGAATGAGATAGAATGACTCACCCAAATCCTCGCCAAGTCATTGCTGGGTGGTGGGTCTTATTAGGGGTGTGTATCCTGATGGTAAGAATGGTGGATGAAGCCCTGGCTGGTTGGCTCAGTGGTACAGCGTTGGCCCGGTGTGTGGAAGTCTCAGGTTCGATTCCTGGTGAGGTCACACAGGAGAAGCATCCATCTGCTTCTCCACCCTTCTCCCTCTCCTTTCTCTCTATCTCTCTCTTCCCCTCCTGCAGCCAAGGCCCCATGGGAGCAAAATTGGCCCAGGCACTGAGGATGGCTCCATGGCCTCCACCTCAGGCGCTAGAATGGTTCCAATTGCAGCAGGGCAATGCCCTAGATGTGCTGAGCATCGCCCCCTGGTGGGCATGCCAGGTGGATCCGGTCGGGTGCATGCGGGAGTCTGTCTGTCTGCTTCCCCTCCCCCCTTCTCACTGGAAAAAAATACCAAAAAAAAAGAATGATAGATGAGGAAAAATAGTGGGTCTATTTTCTGGCAAATGACCTAGGAGTTCGGCCCCAGGTAGAAAGCTCAAAATGTAGGGGGAAGATAGCCATCCTAGATTTTTTAGGGCAAGGCAGTGAGAGAGGAGGGACCATAAACAACTATAGAATCCCTAAAAATGAAATAAATACTTGAATAGAGACCTTTACCAGCATTTCAAAGTCTGGTCATGCACAGCGCACTGTTGAGCTATACCAATGACTTCTCCCATTACTGAGTATGGGTGCAGCCAAGAACTCCCTTTTACCCCAGTATGAGTAAAAGGCAGGTCGTTGCTCCTAACCAATAATGTGGACAAGAATAGAAAAATAAATAAATAAACAAACAGGGAAGAAAGCCAAGGTGAATTTCCTTGAAGGTCAAATCAAATCTGTCTCCCGGGAGTAAGGAGCCTATTATTGATGGAAGGCTAGGATTTCACTGCATTTCAGATTAACTTGATTCCAATAAAGATGGAAACCTTGGAACCAACTATCTCCAAAGGCAGGTGCACCTGGGAAGTTCAATCTCTTTGGATACGACTACCAGTTTCTGAGAATACTGTGTCGCCCGGATGTAACTCAAAATCAAAGTCCCCATCAATATTTAATGTGACTGATTCAGACAGGCAACAATCCGGGCATCAAATAATCCCTAAATTTTAAAGAAGAAGCTTCTTCACTTAAAGTCTATAGGATGCCATGTGGGAAGTGACATGATCCAGCTGGCTGAGGCTGAGAAACTGAATTTAACTAGCAGAGTAAAAGATTTGTAGGAAATACGGCCTCCCAAAGCCCCTCTCTTCTCTGTTTTTTTCAGGGAATTATTCTTGTGCCCACTCGGCTGGGAAAGGAATCCTCTCTGCCAACTGTTGCATCTATTTTTCATTTTGAAATTAACCTTTTAACACCTTTCCATTGAAAGAAGCAAAAAGTCCAAATGTAATACAAAGCCTGGCTTAGAAGTGGCTTTTATGGCTGCCAGGACATTGTCATAGCTACTTTTTAAAGGCCAGCTCTCCTTTTTGCTCACTGTTTACCTGCATCTTCAGCTCTGTCGCTGCCTCACAGACTGTAGGACCACTTTATTGCTCGGAGTGTTCTGCTTGCGTTCAAGGTCATGCAATTTGTATCATGTACAACATTGCCTGTGAAATGATCAGGCAGGGACATCAAAAGGCCTGTGTCGCAATAGCAGCAAAGCTGTGTCAGCCCAGTTATCCACCCACAATTCTCGGAGTAATGTTGGACTCAATTCAGTAGTCCCCCCAGGCAAGAATTTTTACCCTTTCACTTAAGGGAAGCCCTTCACAGTTTCTCTTTGGTATATTCTAATTGTCAGCATCACCACCCTTTTTAAATTTTTTTTCATTATATCATAGTTGATGTTCAATATTATATTAGTTTTAGGTTATAGCATCATGGTTAGATATTTATATAACTTATGAAGTGCCAGCATCACGAATCTCATGTTTTGGGGCCATTATGAGGTGAAATAAGGGTTAACTGAACACAGGACCAGATACCTCAACAACTGATCTGATAACTGAGATGGTTACTACATGACTAATGGGCAAGTACCTTATACAGTGTGAAGACACTGGACAAAGGGATGATTCATGTCCCTGGAGGGGGGAGGCAGTTTGAGATTTTATCCTGTGACTCAGAATGGTGTGTAATGTAAAGCTCACAAATTATTTATTTCTGGAATTTTTCATTTAATATTTCAGACCTTGGTTGACCATTGGTAACTAAAACGTGAAGAGTAAACCATAGATGGGGGTTGGGGAAGGATGTCTATTGTAACTTCAGTACAAACTCGGGGTCTGAAATCCATCCATCCCAACAGTGGATTCCTTTATGTGTTATACAGTACCTGGAGGTTAATATCTCTTTTAATCATGGGTGGGTATGTTGAGGGTTGACTGATATGGTGCATGCAAAGCATGAAGAATAGAGTCACTCAATAATAATAGTCAGTGGTGGGATTCAAATAATTGAACAACCAGTCTCTGCCCTAATGACCAGTATAAGTATAAAAAAAGATATACCAAAGGGTAGTTTATTGTTTCATGCAGTGAACAAATTCTTAAATAAGAACAATAAAAAGGTACACAAAACTAGATTGTTATAAGAAAGAGTTTTAAAATATTAATGAAGAAATATTAAATAATACCCCCCCAAAATCAATAAAACTGTTATTTAATGTATTTCCATATTTCTTCTTTTTTTTTAATTACAGAGGAATGTATGTACATCTAAACTACATCATGGTTTATCCAACATCGTCATATTGATTGGTATTTTGGGGGGGGGATGACAGAAAGAGGGACAGATAGAGACAGACAGGAAGCGAGAGAGATGAGAAGCATTAGTTCTTAGTTGCAGCACCTTAGTTGTTTGTTGATTGCTCTCTCATATGTGCCTTGACTGAGGGGCTACAGCAGACTTGGCTCAAGCTGGTGAGCCTTGTTCAAACCAGATGAGCCTGTGTTCAAGCTGGTGACCTCAAAGTTTCGAACCTGGGTCCTCCGCATCCCATTCCGATTCTCTATCCACTGTGCCATCGCCTGGTCAGGCTCCATATTTCTTCTTGATTGGAGTCCTCACTTGCAATTTTTTTCACTAGTGGATGGAACGTACATTACTACAGGTGCTTAGAATACTCTGGTGAGCATATGAATGTTAAAAAAGAGTAAAGAATGTAAATTTGTGATTTCCACATTGGGTGGCTGCCCAGGCATCCACCTTAGAGAGAACCCAGATTACAAGTGCCATTTTAACAATCAGTTTGCCAAACTCAACAAAAAATTAGGTATCGGTTCTGCTGAACTATTGCGAACCGGCTGAATCCCACCATTGATAACAGTAGTGATAACTTTCCTTGTGCCAGATTTTGTACTTATCACTTTTCATGGGTCATGGCAATATTCACAATTACACAGTGAGGTGAAATGATATCATTATTCCTATTATTCAGTGTGAGGAAGTTGAAGCTTAGGGTGGTCAAATGATTTGTCCTTGGCTATAAAATTAGAAAGCGGTAGATGTTAATGTGATAGCATAATGCCAGGGCCCAGTTTGTTTAATATTTTGCCCTTTATCATCTGATGCACCTAGTCTTCTTTATCCATTTCTGCTTTGTTCTGTCACCTTAGACTTCAGTGATTTCAAACCACATGGTCTAGTACTTTTATGTTGTTCCTTTCTTCCTCAAGCTTACCCCCCCCTTCTTTATTCCCAAATTTTCCTAGGAGAGGTGATAGCCAATATTAAGTTGAAGATTATGCACAAGCAAAAACCTATCAGGCTGGGTGCACAGAGGAGGTTCCGAAGGGCCCCTGCAGCTCTAGTACTGAATCCCTAATCAGCTGCTTTGTTCATCTCAGGGTTCCATGGGAGGGACTGGATGGGCAGGGTTCTGAATGCTGGGGTGGGGGGCAGGGGCAATGACTGTGACCAACTGGTATGGAAGTACCAATACTGGAGAAATCGGCACGTTCATACATGTTTGTGTGTTCTCAATTATAGCCCCACCTCCTGTAAGTTCCTAACCTGAGTTCCTATGCAGCTGTCTATGCAAGTGCCGTAGCTTCCCCAAACAGATTCAAACGCTCTGGGCTTCGTCATCACTGTTCATTTTGCTCTCCTCTGGTCCTCATTGCTCTGCCTTGTCCTTATTTGTCCGTTCCCTCTCTTGTACCAGACTCTGCACTGTGCAAGGGCAGGACCCAGGTAGAATCTACCTTTTCATCCCCCTTGTTTAATACACTGCTGAGTGGATAAATGAATCTCTGCATCTGGTACTATTTCTTTTTTTCTGCATGTTTTGGATTCCCAACTGGATTTACAGAGCCTTGAGTGTGGGATCTAGAGTTTACATCTGTATTTCCCAGTGCCCACAGTTCTCTAACCCAGGCTACTCCCTCAGTATTGATGTCTGTGGTTGGTGGGGAAACCATAATAATAATCAACCAATTATAACTTTTCTGTTATGGTACACTTTCTACATGCCACACCATATAGAAATTGAAATTCAGATGTGTATATAAACATACACAATACATGTTTAGTCATATTACACACACACACACACACACACACACACACACACACTCTTTCTCTCTCTCTCTCTTTATCTTTTTCTTTCTCTTAATCTTTTGAAAAATAAAACTCCTAGGGCAGACATTTTTCTTTCCAGTTGGTAGAAAAACTTGGAACTAAAGGGCAGGCATCTTTTTAAAGTTATTTCAATAATTATGTGCACACCTTCGATGTGCTGCTCATCGTCATGGTTTGTTACGAACACTGGGTGGTAGGTATCTGGTGGTGAACAATTCACAGTACTTCATACCTTTTTCGAGCTTTTGATAAGAGGCTACAAATTCGTGATAATATTATGAAGGGAAAAGAAATGTTATGAGAGAGAATAACAAGAAAGCTAGAATTTAAATTTAGATGGGTTGAGAGCTACTTATATGAAATGATACTCTTTCTAGTAAAGAGCTGTGCTAGAATTTGGGTCTAAATCTGTTGGGCTGATTATGAACAAAATGACATCTGTGTGCTTCATTGTGTAGAAGAAATGTGCTCTGAAACTTTTTACAAATTAAAAAAGCAATCTATTTTATTCTGTTTTACTGTTTCGACTGTTCATAGAATTATTAGAGTAGGAAATAACTCCCAAGTGTTCCTCATGTAGGGATTATCTGGTTAGCAGCCATTGTGTGTGGTTATCCAAAAATCACTTGAATGCCTTCAGTAGTCAGTTGCTCACTACTTCAAAATATAGCCTATTCCACTTGCAGTAATACCCATGATGACTGCACTCTCATAGTGTGTTTGCTCAAAGCTGCTTCCTCATTATTTCCGTTCATTTCTCTGCCATGATATTCTCCACGATACCCTATGGATTTGCCCACCTAATTTCAGAGATCTCTTTCTCATCTCTTCTCTGGTAAAGTATTACCAGTGCTGCTTTTATCATCTCAGTCTCCCTGGCTGTCCTTTTAAAATAATACTGCCAGCACTGCACAAAGTGGCATCTGACCAGCACACAGAGTGTCAGAATTTTTCATCCTTTAAGCTGGACACTTACCCTTCTCCAGGGCCGTAGTCTGGTAACAAATGAACCACAACACCCTGTGTTCAACTCTGTCAAAGAGTGTGCATTCCTGTTACTTATTCATGCATTCTGTTTTTCACTCATTTGATTATAAACAGCTTGAGGGAAGCTCCTATCGCAGGGTTTGGCGTATAGCAATTGTTGATTTAAAAAATGTTCAAATATGTAAAGAATTTTTAAACGTGTTTATCTGAGCCAAACTGATGGCACATGCCAGGAAGAAAGATCTCAAATGCACTGGAGAAAAAGTTTTGCAACTTTTTTTTTTTGCATTTGAAATTAAGGCAGGGAGGGGAAATACGGAAGATTAGAGAAAGCAAGGTGGGGATTGGATTACAGGCTAGTTAACAAGATTATGTATTTTCTTGAGTGTTTATTTAGATACACAAGAACAATGGATAGGGCTTAACTCTTTACTAAAAAGTTATATGCCTGGAGCATAACTACCAGCCATGACCTGCCTAGTGAGGAATTTATGATCAGAGCATTCTATGTGATTACTTTCCATATAACTCTTTTTTTTTTTTTATCTACACAATCACACCATAAATGTTTTTCAAAAGAAATTTCTGAAACTGAGAAAACCCTTTGTTTATATCAGAAGGTTTGTCTGACTTCACTGCTTAAAAATCAGCTGGTAAAAATTAGAATATTTCATCATGAATATTCAAATTATCGAATTCTGTTATCTGGATTGGGAGACTACTCAGAACATTTGCCTGACTGGGGAAATCTTGGTGTTTTCTGCTGAGGGTGCTTAATAGTCATGCACTAATAACCCCCAAACTTTTTTTAAAAATTCAATTCAACTTTTGAATTTCCTTTATTTTTGTTTTAATTAAAATCTCTTTTTTCATCTTATATCTCTCACTATCTTGCCCTGCCTTCAGCTGGTTTCTCCATATTTACCATTTTCCCAAGCTCTTGCTCATTTGTCCTACAGGAACAAATATTGGCTGGGGTTCTTTGCCTAAATATCCATCTTTAATAAAAACAAACCCCACTCTATTTGGATTTTGTACTGCAAGCAAGCTGGAGATTTTCTCTCTGTCAAGCCCCTCTGCCAGTATGTGGAGAAGAATACCATCTTATGTGCCATATACATGCTATTTTCTAAAGCCAACAAGAATGGCTGTAGGGTGAGACTGGAAAGAGAAATGGGACCATCTGCGAGGTGGGCAGGCCAATAACAACAGCCCCTGGCGTTTGCAAGGTGTTGATGCTGTGCCAGGCACACGTGTCTTCCTTACTCCTCTGATCTTGACAATAACTTACTGAAGGAAGCCTGAGTACTGTCCCCATTTTACAGGTAAGGAAACTGAAGTTCAAAGAGGTTAAATAAGTTACCCAATTGTTGGGCAGATAAAATGTATTATGCTCACTTTGTGTTGGGTGGATAAAATGTATTATGCTCACTTTGTTAAAGATGGCGCTGCCCACGTGGATGCCGTTGCCCAGGTGATATTAATGTGTGTTGGGGTGGGCTAAAGGCAGGTGGAATCCTTGTAGCCTGGGGCTTGGTTTTGGGATTAAGCTTTTCCTACCCTTTTTGATGTGGGGTGGTGCAATCCAATCATGCCTCAGAAGTGACTTTGTACTAGGGACTTCCCTACTTTGTATATTGGATTAGAGGTTGTGAAGCTACAATATAAAATGGGGGTGGAACGAGAGTTTGCTCGCTTGGTTCCTGAGATTAGCATGAGAGAGCAGAGAAAGTAGAGCCAGCAGCAGAAGGAGGCCACATGGAGTAGGCCAGGAGAGGCAGCCAAGATGGCGGAGTGCTGAGTGAGATGCCAGTTTGTGCAGTTTGTATCTGGGATAAGGAAGGAGATGGGGAACTGAGGAGAATAAGGCTGGTGAGCTAGAAACCTTTGATTCTAGGAAACTCGGATAAGTCAGTGGCTTTGTGAGCACTGAATGTGACTGGGTTTTGGAGCCCAGTGTGTATTTTTACTTGCCCGCCGGGTGCAAGCTAGGATTAAAGACGATGGCCCATCAGTTTGTGGCTCCATTGTTTCTTTACTGACTGTCCGAATCCAATGCGAATCTGCATGGGTCGGGCTGCTCTGATGCTGGCTCTGGCCCTGCCGGCTGGCTTTACACTTTGTTAAAGATGGCGCTGCCCACGTGGATGCCGTTGCTCAGGTGATATTAATGTGTGTTGGGGGCTGGCTGTGGGCAGGCAGAATCCTTGTAGCCTGGGACTTGGTTTTGGGATTAAGCCTTTCCCACCCTTTTTGATGTAGGGTGGTACATTCCCATCATGCCCCAGATAAGTGACTTTGTATTAGAGACTTCCCTATTTTGTATATTGGATTAAAGGTTTGGATTTCTACACTATAAAATGGGGACAGAACGGGAACTTGCGCTCTTGGTTCCTGAGATTAGCATTAGAGAGCAGAGAGCAGAGAAAGGCCACATGGAAGAGGCCAAGAGAAGCAGCCAAGATGGCGGAGTGCTGAGTGAGAAGCCAGTTTATGCAGTTTGTGCAGGGAGAAGGAAGGAGATGGGGAACTGAGGTGAATAAGTCTGGTGAGCTAGAAACCTTTGATTCTAGGAAACTCAGATAAGTCAGTAGCTTTGTGAGCACTGAATGTGACTGGGTTTTGGAGCCCAGTGTGTGTTTTTGCTTGCCCGCCTGGTGCAAGCTAGGATTAAAGACTATGGCCCACCAGTTTTTGGCTCCGTTGTTTCTTTACCGACTGTCCGAATCCAATGCGAACCTGCATGGACCAGGCTGCTGTGATGGTAGCCCTGGCTCCTGGCTTTACATCAGTAGAACACAGATAGTAAGTGTTGGGCAGATAAAATATATTATGCTCACTTTGTTAAAGGTGGTGCTGCCCACGTGGAAGCCCGTTGCCCAGTGTTGGGCAGATAAAATGTATTATGCTCACTTTGTTAAAGATGGTGCTGCCCACGTGGAGGCGGTTGCCCAGGTGATATTAATGTGTGTCTCTGTGGGCAGGCAGGATCTTTGTAGCCTGGGGCTTGGTTTTGGGATTAAGCCTTTCCCACCCTTTTTAATGTGGGGTGGTACAATCCAATCATGCCTCAGAGAAGTGACTTTCTATTAGAGACTTCCCTATTTTGTATATTAGATTAAATGTTTGAATTTCTACACTATAAAATAGGGGCAGAGCGGGAGCTTGCTCTCTTGGTTCCTGAGATTAATATTAGAGGAGAGAGCAGAGCAGAGAGCAGAAGGAGGCCACGTGGAGTAGGCCAGGAGAAGCAGCCAAGATGGTGGAGTGCTGAGTGAGAAGCCAGTTAGTGCAGACTTTGTGTAGAGAGAAGGAAGGAGATGGGGAACAGAGGTGAATAAGTCTGGTGAGCTAGAAACCTTTTATTCTAGAAAACTCAGATAAGTCAGTAGCTTTGTGAGCACTGAATGTGAGTGGGTTTTGGAGCCCAGTGTGTGTTTTTTACTTGCCCGCCAGGTGCAAGCTAGAATATAAGATGACAGACCATCAATTTTTGGCTCCGTTGTTTCTTTACCGACTGTCCGAATCCAATGCGAACCTGCATGGGCCGGGCTGCTGTGATGATAGCGGCCCTGGCTACTGGCTTTACACCCAGATGATGGTATTGGTTGCCCTTCTTGCTTGGGATGAGCATGATTATATTAATGTGTGGGGGGGACAGGCTGTAAGCAGGGCGGGTCGTTATAGCCTAAGGCTTAGTTTTAAGACTAAGCTTTTCCCCACACCCTTGACTGATTGCATGATGTGGGGTGGTGCACTCTCATTAGGAATCCCATTATGCCTCAGATAAGTGACTTTGTATCAGAGACTTCCTTGTTGTATATTGGATCAAAGGTTTTGATTTCTACACTATAAAATGGGGGCAGACCGGGAGCTTGCTCTCTCAGTTCCTGAGATTAGCATTAGAGAGGAGAGCAGAGAAAGGCCATGTGGAGGAGGCCAGGAGAAGCAGCCAAGATGGTGGAGTGCTGAAGGAGAAGCCAATTAGTGCAAAGTTTGTGCAGAGAGAAGGAGATGGGGAACAGAGGTGAATAAGGCTAGTGAGCTAGGAAACTTTGATCCTAGGAAACTTGGATAAGTCAGTAGCTTTGTGAGCACTGAATGAGTGGGTTTTGGAGCCCAGTGTGTGTTTTTATTTGCCCGCTGGGTGCAAACTAGGATTAAAGTTAATGGCCCACCAGTTTTTGGCTACATTGTTTCATTACCATCTGTCCGAATCTAATGCAAACCTTCATGGGCCAGGCGGCTGTGATGGTGGCCGTGGCTACTGGCTTTACTCCAGGGTATGCTATGGCTGTCCAGGTGCTGTTTACCAGGTATGCTTTGGCTGTTTACCAGGATTCCTCCTGGCGTTTTTACAAGTCATCCAGTCCTATTACCATATACAATTTTGTTGGGCAAATGAGTTTGTAAAATTTGTATTATTTGAGCTTGCTCACTTTTATTGTTAAAAATGGTGCTGGGCAACGCCAGGCATATGATCTGTGAAATTGCTAATTACCTTCCTACTTGGGAAGAACCATTGTTATGCTAATGTGTACTGGAAGAGGGGTTTTGGCACCAAAAAGTTTTGAAAAAACCAGAGAAGGGTGCAAGGCCAGTAGGCAGGGCTAGGGCAACTATCACAGCAGCCCCGCCCATGCAGGTTCGCATTGGATTCGGACAGTTGGTAAAGAAACAACGGAGCCAAGAACTGATGGGCTGTCATCTTTAATCCTAGCTTGCACCCGGCGGGCAAGTAAAACTTACACTAGGCTCCAAACCCCACTCACATTCAGTGCTCACAAAGCTACTGACTTATCCGAGTTTCCTAGAATCAAAGGTTTCTAGCTCACCAGACTTATTCACCTCTGTTCCCCATCTCCTTCTGTTGGGCAGATAAAATGTATTATGCTCACTTTGTTAAAGATGACGCTGCCCACAAGGAGGCCATCGCCCAGGTGATATTAACGTGTGTTGGGGTGGGCTAAAGGCAGGCAGAATCTTTGTAGCCTGGGGCTTGGTTTTGGGATTAAGCCTTTCCTACCCTTTTTGATGTGGGGTGGTACAATCCAATCATGCCTCAGATAAGTGACTTTGTATTAGAGACTTCCCTATTTTGTATATTGGATTAAAGGTTTGGATTTCTACACTATAAAATAGGGGCAGAACGGGAGCTTGCTCTCTTGGTTCCTGGGATGATTAGCATGAGAAAGCAGAGGGAGCAGAGCAGAGAGCAGAAAGAGGCCATGTGGCCAGGAGAAGCAGCCAAGATGGCAGAGTATTGAGTGAGAGGCCAGTTTGTGCAGTTTGGCGCTGGAGAAGGAAGGAGATGGGGAACTGAGGAGAATAAGGCTGGTGAGCTAGAAACCTTTGATTCTAGGAAACTCAGATAAGTCAGTGGCTTTGTGAGCACTGAATGTGAGTGGGTTTTGGAGCCCAGTGTGTGTTTTTACTTGCCCACCGGGTGCAAGCTAGAATTAAAGACTATGGCCCATCAGTTTTTGGTTCCGCTGTTTCTTTACTGACTGTCCGAATCCAATGCGAACCTGCATCGGCCAGGCTGCTGTGATAGTAGCCGTGGCTTCTGGCTCTACACCTTCCTTCTCCAGCATCAAACTGCACAAACTGGCCTCTCACTCAGCACTCTACCATCTTGGCTGCTTCTCCTGGCCACATGGCCTCTTTCTGCTCTCTGCTCTGCTCCCTCTGCTCCCTCTGCTCTCTCATGCTAATCATCCCAGGAACCAAGAGAGCAAGCTCTTGTTCTGCCCCCATTTTATAGTGTAGATTCAAAACCTTCAATCCAATATACAAAATAGGGAAGTCTCTAATACAAAGTCACTTCTCTGAGGCATGATTGGATTGTACCGCCCCACATCAAAAAGGGTGGGAAAGGCTTAATCCCAAAACCAAGCCCCAGGCTACAAGGATTCTGCCTGCCTTTAGCCCACCCCAACACACATTAATATATCACCTGGGCGAAGGCCTCCTCATGGGCAGCGTCATATTTAACAAAGTGAGCATAATATACTCTATCTGCCCAACAAAGGGGAAGGGGAAAGGGGAAGGAAGCCATGATGGCAGGAAAAGAGAAGAAGGAGGAGAAAGAGTAAGAAGCCATATTAGCAGATGGGAAACCAGAGGTGACTGAGACTGGTGGGGGCCTTTGATTCTAGGAAAAACCGGAGAAGATTCTCCTGGTTGTGGAACCAGAGGACGTGTCAGGGTTTTGGAGCCCTATGTGTTTTCTCAGGCCGGTATGAGGCTAGAATAAAGGAATGGCCCACCACTTTTTGGCTCCACTGTTTCTTTACCATCAGCCCGAATCCAGTGGGAACCTGCATATGAATGGTCACAATATCCGCGATGATGGCAGCGGCCACTGGCCTGACAAATTTCATTTTGACTAGACCCATCAACCTAGAAATAATGCTTAATAAAAAGGAAACAAAGCTACCTTTCAGTCTGCTAAGAGAAGCCATAATAAATTGCTAAGAGCACGAACTGCAGTTAGGAGTCACGAATTCTAATCCTTGTCCTTATATTACACATGTCAACCTTTTCTCCAGAGTCTTGGATTAGAAGCTCAACACAGTCTCTTTCTTCTCTGAATGCTATTCTTATAATAGCATGAGTGTTAAAGCAGAGAGGGTGTCAGCCATCATCTCTAGTGCTGTGTTTCCCAACCGGTGGGACATGTCACTTAGTAAGATGTTTACTCACTTTTTATTCTTGGTCAGTCACCTTGCTCATGTCATGAGGAAAGTCTTAGCATGGTGCTAGGATGTCCTCAATGCCTCTTTAACACTTGCTAAGAGGGAACAGACTCCAGACTAAGAGCCTTTGGCAGGTGAAAGTATTCATTATAATGCTTTTATGTTGACTCCCAGAATAGACCTCAAGCAGACCTAAAACCTAAGTTTAATAAGAACATGGTCCATCTGGGGAAAGGACTTTGGCTTTAACTGGTCCAGAAAGAAGACATTTTCAATGATGGGTCACCTGAAGACTAGGAGAGTGCCCTTCCCCCAAGAAGGTTTTCTGTGCCTCTTCTGCAAAGCTGAGCCCAGTAAACTGTATGTCTTACCAACATGAAAGAAACTTTTATGTTTTGCTTGCACCTTTCTGTTGAACACATCATTTGCTTGTTGTACCAAATGCAGGATGTTACCTTGGCTTCACAGAAAATGATACTGGTTCTCCACTTATCAGTATGGCATAAAGACTGTTTGTAAAATTAACTAGCTTGAGTATTACTTATCCTAAGCACATAGCTACTGAATCTTCATAACCTGATCTACCCACCATGCAACTACAGCATCACCCTTCTCTGAGACAAGACCCAGGGTTTCCTCATGCGCAGGGGCAATTCTGCCACATCCTTAGTACATATATAGTAGCACATATGTGGTGGGAGATGGAGAGAGGTGGACTGGAAAGTGGGGCGAAGTTGCCCATGGGAGGGGCAGAAGCCACTCCTACAAATGACTACCATAGTACCCCATTCTCTCCTCTTAGAGGGAATACTTTGCCAGCTCTCCCAAGGAGCAATGTTTCACTAGGGGCTCAAATTCTTTTAATGACAGACAAATGGATAAGCTCACCAGTGATTTTCAAACTTTCTTCTGCCTTCTCCTTACTCCTATGTGCAATTCGATCAGGAACATCTATCTAATAACTAAACAAGGTCTGACTTCCAAAATACCAGATGAAAAGGTAGCTCAGGCCATTGGGAAAAGCTTGCCCTACCCCATAATTTGTTGATGCCTAACTTCTATTCTGAGAATCTCAGGCAAACATTTAACAACACAGACCCATGGGCTAAAACATACACTCCCCCAGAATATAGAGAGGATGTTGACTTCTGTCTTTAACACCTTTCTACCTTCACTGTCAGGCCTGCCCACCACTATCTTGACACCCCTTCCCTCTTGGAAATCAGTGGCTTCACAAGAAAAACACATCCTAGTTAGTTATCACATTTGATTAAACACTTTGCCCTGAAGTGTAAATAGTTCAGTGGCCCCTCCTCTCACAGAGATATTTGTACTCCTGGCTTTAGAGCAGCTCTCTCAAACAGTGGAATTTCAGCTATCAGGAAAAAGTCAGATAAGGTGGATATTTTGGGAAGGAGGATTTCCCCAAAGTCCATTCCTCAAATTAGATCACTTTGAGACAATTAGAACAGTGATTTATTGAAGTAAAAAGCCATTACTTTGTTCTTGCCACATAAAATGTCTGTGTTTGTGTAGCTTAACTGATTTCCTGGTATATCTGAAATACACCAACAGAACTCCATAGAGGAATGCTTGTCTTTTTCTTTTTTTCTCCCTTCTTTTTTTTCTTTAATATTACTTAGACTAAGTTTCTTCCCCTGGGAAGAAATTCTTAAAATATTTCACAGCTGCTTTGAAAACAGCTGTATAAGTGCAAGACGTTAATAGGAAACGTCAAAATACGCAACAGGGCAAAATAAGACCCAAGATATTAAACCATAACTTAAAGATAGTCAAAGTAAAATATACAGAGATGTTGATTTACTTGAACATCTAGCTTGTGTTTTAAAAGAATGGCTAAGCAAAACAGTAAATCTGACACTTGGAAAAACCGTAAATCGTTCACCCACTGGTGCACACATATGTGGGCACACAATCATTTCCTGTACCCTAAAGCGAAGGTCACCTGGGTGTGAAAACAGAGGGATTTGGTGGGCAAACCTGGTCAGTTGCATGGAATGTTTTATGACAATTCCAGCCTGCCTGCCTTGTATGTATCCCACATCATTTATTCATAGCAATATCAACTATTCATCTCCTTCCAATCTGTGTCTGAAGATTATCTACTTTATCACCATGAGCAGCGTGTAGATAACTCAATAGAGCTTCCCGGTGGCTGACTGGGCCCATTTTTTTCCTATTCATTTCTGGGACAGGGGAATTAGAAAGCTGTGTGTAGGAAATGCAGCATTTGTCCTGCACAAACTTCTTTATCTTTATTTGCCCTATTGTTGGCTACATATTTTTTTTAGTCTACTGACAGCCAAGAGTCACATTTCCATGAAGATAAATTTCATATTAGACCCACGGGGAGCTGATGTCAGTGCAAATCTGTGCCAGAAGATTCAAAATGATGGCAAAGAGGAAGTTTCTGTACTTTATTTCTGCTTTATATTGTCCTGTTTTCCTGATGGTGGAGCCAGGGATGACTTGGAAACAGAGTCTGTTTTTCTCCTTGCTCATCTCCCAGCAATGGCTGAATACACTGGGCCTTCCCTGTTGGCCAGACTTCAGTCTGATTATGGGTGAGACATCCCGAGAGCATCAAGCACCTTGATACTGCATCCTTACCTGCAGCTCAGCTTTGCCTCTGCCCTGGGTTTTATCTAGGGTTTCGCTGTCACTGAAGGTCAGGCTTGCTGTGTTGATGCCAGTGCTTCCTGTATATTATCAGCCTGTGTGACATTGGATGTGTGTCCATTTTGTGTGTCCACTGGAAGCCAAATGTCATAGCTCAAAGATAACGTTTTTCCCTGTTTTCCTCCCATTTCAAAATGAATTCAGGTTTTCTGTATGGGTAAGCCCCATTCAGAGTCTGGGGGGAATTCCAAAATCAGGACTGTTCTGTTTATGAAGTAATCCTTGTAAAGTGTGGAATTTTCATCGTCAATTGCTTTTTTAATTTTTTTTCTTGCAAAGCCTAAATGTTTAAGGAAAATGCAGGAAACTGGCAATTAGAATCAATTCCCTTCATAACAACAAAAGGATATCAGCTTAAAAAATATGTTCTTTAACTGGTACAGTGATTGCCATCATAGAAATCTGGAAAGTGTGCGTGGAATCCACAGCTAGACCTGGGGTGAAGTGCGGAAGGGTTCTAACACATTAAGAAGTCATAGTGCAAGGACTGGTTCCCTCATGGGTGTTTGGCATACAGAACATGAGTTTTCATTAGATCTGTGGCCTAAACAAGGTTCCCAGTTTGAGTTTCACAGCCCTTAATATTAAAAATATATTGTATCTGTAGTAGTTACAAAATAAACAGCAAAAGGTATTATAGAGTAAGATAAAATCGATTATTTAGCCACAGGCCATTTGTAAACACATTCATTATGTCAATAATGACATTTTTTTCTTCTTAAAATTTATTCATTTTATAGAGAAGAGAGAGGAAGGGGGTGAGGGAGAGGCAGAAGCATCAACTCCCATATGTGCCTTGACCAGGTAAGCCCAAGATTTCAAACTGGCGACCTCAACATTCCAGGTCGATGCTTTATGCACTGCGCCACTATAGGCCAGGCAAATAGTGACCTTTTAATAGCAATTTCTACTCCCACCTCTTCCCTTTTAATTATTCATTAAATTCTGCAAAGGGATAGTGAGCATGTATTATGTGCCAGGCACTATTGTAAGTGCAGTGAACAAAAGTGACACAAATCCCTGCCCTTGTGCATTTGGTATTCTAATAGGAAAGAGAGAGTGTGAATCTGTGGGTGGAGCGCAGAGCACATTCCTAGCAGCTGTAGCTGATGCAATGCTGTGAGAATACTCCAGCTCCCAGAACCCTCCTCGGCACACCCAGGAAGGTAGCTTGCCCACTATAAGGAAGTGACTAGCACCAACCACACAGCTCCCTGACCTTTTAGCCATTGGCTTTGAGGAACACGCTGTAACATCCTATAGGCTGAACCTGTGTATATAAGCTAGCTTACTTCCTGAATAAAGTGGATCTGCGTCACTGAACCTGGTCCCTGGAGTAGGGTCTTTGCATCTCCATCGTCCTCACCCCCGGCAGGACTTGTCCACATGAATCAAGTACAATTTATAAATGCTAAGAAGAAAATCAAGCAGAGAAAAAAAATATTAGGAAATGTCAAGAAAAACATGGTAGCAATTTGTGATTTTAGCACTGAGAAAGTGTGCTTTGGGGTCAGGTTCTAAAGACAATGAGGAAGAAAGATATTCAGCTTTCAGTAGGAGCTGAGTCTCAGAAAGAAGTCACAGCAAGTGCAAAGGCCCTGTGGCATACCAGACTCATTTAAACTTAAGTGAGACAATGCTTGTTGGCTGCTATTTCCAGGGAGATGAAATCTGTGTGATTAGAGGGGCCTAAGCTATGAAACCTTTTAAAATACAGAGTTTTTAAATTAAGCTCTCTCTTTCCTTCTGGGTGTCTGCTGAATACCTGTTGTTCCCTTAAAGATAATTATCAGCACACAAGTCTTAGAGAGGGGGGATAACAGTGGAATTTCTGTTCATTCTTTTCTTGCATTTGCTAATTTACCCACAAAACAACACCTAGGGAAGGTTGTGATGCATAATCCTTTAGTTAATTAATAATGTGTGTGTTTGGTTTTTTTTTTACAGAGACAGAGAGAGAGTCAGAGAGAGCGATAGATAGGGACAGACAGACAGGAACGAGGAGACATGAGAAGCATCAATCATCAGTTTTTTTGTTGCGACACCTTAGTTGTTCATTGATTGCTTTCTCATATGTGCCTTGACCTCAGGCCTTCAGCAGACCGAGTAACCCCTTGCTCGAGCCAGCAACCTTGGGTCCAAGCTGGTGAGCTTTGCTCAAACCAGATGAACCCGCGCTCAAGCTGGCAACCTCAGGGTCTCGAACCAGGGTCCTCTGCATCCCAGTCCGATGCTCTATCCACTGCGCCACCGCCTGGTCAGGCATGTGTGTACTTTTTATACATGCATTTTATAGTGCCTTTTGTAGTACAAAAATTTGAGAAACGTTTGTTTTGAAATGTAACATACATACAGAAAACAATGCGACATAGCTCAGTGATTTCTTACATAGCAAATGCCCAGGTTACCACTGCCGCTACAGGTCAAGAAACAGGCCCTGCCAGCTCCCATGGGCTTTTCTGAGCGAATCCCTGCCACCTTTGGAGAAGCAAAGCAGTCTTCTGACTGGAAAATAACCACTTCCTTGACATTTTTTTTTTTTTTAAGAAAAACAGTAAATGGACCCCCATGCCCTCACCATCATTCACCAAACAATTACCAGTGACAGGCCAATCATGTTTCATCCAACCCCCATTCCTTCCTTTCATCACCCCTCCCCAGCTAAGTTATTTAATTAAATTATTTGTTTTTATTGATATATAATTGATTTGAGGGAAAGAGCACAGATCTAAGGTATACAGCTCCATGAGCGCTGACAATTGTTTATATATACGTATAAGTTGATATAAACACAGAGCATTACAAGTTTGCTTTGCATCAGGGCAAGCTTTCTTTAATAACCAAGAACTCAGAAGCACAAGGCCCAATTTTAGTCTCCCACTGTGTCCACACGAAAATCTCAGAGGCGCTAGCTGGCCACCGGATGAGGTCCCTGAAATATCCTCAGATTGATCTCTGTAAACTCTTTCTAAATGCAGACTGTTATCAGCTCCCCTGCCCCCCTCCCTCCTTTTCCTTCTGTCGGCACAATAGTTTGTTATGGATTGGTGATAAAAATCAGTGTCCACTGAAAGACATGTCAAGACCACCGCCATGTGAGGCCTTCAAAGCATACCGGGCTACATTATGCCACAGTGTGAAGGGACGTGCCTGTCAGGGGGTTGCCGCCCATGTCCACCAACTCACTTCTCCTATTTCCCATGAGTGGAAGGGTTTTTGCCCCTGACCCAACCGAGAAGGCTTTCCTTTTCAACTTTTTCTGGGTGATAGAACATGTAGATTTGACATGCATGGGCTCAGGAACGTCAGGACGGCCTGAACGTTACTAGCTGATTGATAGCTCCGCTGGGGGACCCGTTCAGTGGTGAGGTCCTTCTCGTGACCCTGACCAGAATTCTGCTCTCCCTGTTCTGCCTCCCTCCTGCGTGGGGCTTTCTCATGTGGGTAATGGGTGATGATGAGCCACCAACACACTCATCCCCTCCGGTCACAAGAACCTAACGTCTTTGTTTCACGTTCATTAAGAGACCTTGTACATAATTTGCGTAATACCAATGCTCAGCATCTGTTTGCTAATAAATGATGTTAACAGATTCATCAGAAAATCCATGACTTCATGATCTAATTAAACTTCATGATATAATTACACTTAAACATTACCTGCCGATTTTGCATGTTCAACTACATTTTATTAATCCTCATTATTGTCTGCATTTAAAAGAACAGCAAACAAAGACATTTAAACAGATAGAGCTCGGAGTTTAGGTATCCCTAGCACCTGACTGTGTTTCAATTTTATGTGGATTTTTTTCTTTTACCCTTTGATTTTCTTGATACCGTGTAGGGCCACCAGCCAGTTTCTACTTTACCTAGAGTCTTATGTAAAACTGCTGCTGTAAGAAAATGATAGTCAAGGATGACCCGTGTTACTCACAAGGAAGAGTGGTGTAATCCCCACTCTACAATGACATTATAAAGCCAGAAAGGCTGCTCCAGGTACAGGCAGGTTTCCTATGGGCCTAAATGTACCACACAACCTGTGATAAACAACACGTAACTCGAAAAGCCGCTGAGTCTAAATTTTTCACGTGGAGGTTTGATGTTAGGATGTCTCTTTGTGCTGAGTATTCTTTTACAACAGAAAAATAGACATAAAAGGCCCACAATAAACAGCTCTTTGATTAGCATATCCAAGATAAAAATAAAAAATGTAGCTTTATGTGGCTCCTTCATGTGGGTGCCAATTAGAGGCCTGCTCCCCAATCTCTAGGGTTTATTAGAATTCCTGCGGATATTGTGAAAATGTGGACTCTGAATCAGTAGGCCTAAGTGAGGCTCAAGGCTCTGCCTTCATTACAAGCTCCTAGGTAAGACCCAAGGGGCCCATCCAGGGACCACACTTTGAATAGCGAAGAGTTAAAAGCAAGTTACCGCATCGTGCTAGAATTTTTCAAATAGTGGGCATGAGTGAGAGAGGGAGGCCTGGGGGTAGGGGAGTGAGGGTAAAGGTAAATTGCTTTTTTGTTTCCTGCAGTAACTCCTGCATCCTTTCATGGGAAAGTGAATTCAAGGTATGGGATTCCTGTCTTTAAAGCACCATCTCTCGGACATAAAGTGTCCCAAGTGAATTTTCAAAGACTTGTCCAGAGTTTTGCTCTCTTGACTCTCATGGAAATTAACTATAGTCTTGCCAGTTTATGCTTTGAAAGAAGCATCTCTCTTTATTTTTGTGGGAACCTGCATCCCATAATAACAGTGGTTCACAGTGGGAGGACCATGAAAGCAAATTAACCCTTTAAATTACAGGGAGCAGTGAGCAGTAAATTCACCCTGGTTTGAAGCAGCATCCCTTTCTCGTTCTCATGCTGCACAGAGCTCCCTTTAAGTCAGTGGTCCCCAACTATTTTGGGGCCATGGACCGGTTTAATGTCAGAAAATATTTTCACGGACCGGCCTTTAGGGTGAGACAGATAAATGTATCACGTGACCGAGACAAGCGTCAAGAGTGAGTCTTAGACGGTTGTAACAGAGGGAATCTGGTCATTTTTAAAAAATAAAACATCAGGCCCTGGCCGGTTGGCTCAGCGGTAGAGTGTCGGTCTAGCGTGCGGAGGACCCGGGTTCGATTCCCGGCCAGGGCACACAGGAGAAGCGCCCATTTGCTTCTCCACCCCTCCGCCGTGCTTTCCTCTCTGTCTCTCTCTTCCCCTCCCGCAGCCAAGGCTCCATTGGAGCAAAGATGGCCCGGGCGCTGGGGATGGCTCTGTGGCCTCTGCCTCAGGCGCTAGAGTGGCTCTGGTCACAACATGGTGACCCCCAGGATGGGCAGAGCATCACCCCCTGGTGGGCAGAGCATCGCCCCTGGTGGGCGTGCTGGGTGGATCCCGGTCGGGCGCATGCGGGAGTCTGTCTGACTGTCTCTCCCTGTTTCCAGCTTCAGAAAAATGAAAAAAAATAAAATAAAATAAAATAAAACATCATTCAGACTTAAATATAAATAAAACGGAAATAATGTAAGTTATTTTTTTCTTTCTCTGCAGACTAGTACCAAATGGCCCACGGACCGGTACCGGTCCGCGGCCCCGGGGTTGGGGACCACTGCTTTAAGGCAATGAAATGTCTGTTCACAGGTAAAAGCCAATAGGTCTTGCTTCTAAGATACTTGAATCTCTCTTCATGATTGTTATTGACCACAAACAATAAGGTCAGATGGAAGGATATGAAAGTGGCTCCTACCAATTAGGGGATAAAAGACTCACCACACTAAGGAAAAAGGAATTAACGTGTGTTGGATCCTAGTGTGTTCCTGACCCCCTACATGTAGTCTGTGGTTTGCATTTCACTCGATCGCTGTGAGGTTGGCACTATTCTTCCTTACTTTCTCAGTGAGGAAATTGAGATCTGTTGAAGTTAAGTCCATTGCTGATGTCTCCACATTAACTATGTAGCATAACTGGGGAATGTGAACTCACCTCCCTGGTTCCAGAAATATTGGGACTGTTTCCCAGCCTCCTAGATGGAGAGCGGCCTGCAAATTCGTAGACAGAGCCACTCCATGTATGCTATGCCTGGCACCCAGGCCCTCAATAGTAATGAGGAACAACCACATTCATATCATTTAAATTCATAGATCTCAGCAAGAAGCCAAATTAATTTTCATGGCTGTTTCTCATATCATGCAGGGACCTGCATTACAAACAACATGTGCATGACAACCTGTGATCAAAGCAGACAGTGATACATGTGAGTTAGACCCTTCTGTCTCCCTTAGAGACTCACCCAGAGGTTTTGCTATATCTCTTTTGAAAGATCAGAGGAGCTGATTCCTCCCCGCACAGGATCACAGTAAAAGGAGCTAGACAGGGGCCCCATATTGTCAGTTCTCAGGTGCCATAACGCTTTATAAGAGGCGCTTCAACAGGTCTCCTTGTAGCAAAGGAGAGCAAGAAGGGGACTCTGGGTGGAAGAAAAGCTGGACATCGGTCCAAAGCAGCAGTCTGGGCTCAGTTGTTATTCTGCATTCTATAAGAGGGTCCCTGCTCTCCTAGCAGGAACAAAACATTAAATGAAGAAGTCATGGTTCTATCACCCAGAAGTATTAGAAAACATAGCACAGAACGTGTCTTCTATAATAAGAAGTGAGTTTTGTTGACCCCAGTATGATTCTCTTACTGGATCCTCTCAAAACAACAATGTTCCTGCTCAGCCTCAGAGAAAGTGATGAATCAGAATTTTTAGGCAATAATATTGTGGTAATAACGTTTCAAAGAGATATTCCAGTGTCTTCACGTGCTCGGTTGTGTTTTCCATACCCGCCAAAGAAAATGGCTCAAGCGGTTTGCAGGGAAGCAACTGTCTTAAAAATCTTGACATTATTTTCTGAAACGAGGAGTGTGGACAGTCTTAAAAATGAGGAGCAGAGGTGTTTGAACTGTTCATCTGTAAAGATAAGTCTCATGAATTCATCTTCACCTATTACATTGCTGAGGACGTAGTATCTTCAATTTCTGTTTGTGGGACTTAGAAAGAAGGACTTGCTCTGAAAACCAAAGGATTGGGTCAATAAGGGAAGAGCTAGTGTCATCATGAAAGAAAATCCCCAAGCACTGAATACGTATCCTATTGCTAATGACAACCCTATCAAAATCAATAGAGCAGGCTGCATCAATGTGGTAAAATCACTTGACAACCTTTTGGCATATCTTTATTTTCTCAGTGGGGCTATCTCAGTCTTTCTCCCTCGATCCTGTCCTTCATCATTCTCATCCTTAGCAATATATTATGGATATTCATATTTGTTAAGATGGGCTTAGGAAAGGTGCTCCAGAATTCGAAGCACCTGAGAATTTATGGTTTCTAAGCTTACATCTACTGGACAAGGATGAAAATACCCAGGGGCTATATGTATGCCATGGGGTGTCAGGCTGCCCACTCATTTAAGAATTGGAGGTTTTACAAATGTAAATGCTGGCTCAAGTCTCAGAAAAGCAAACTGTGGGCCTTGCCAGTTAGGAGTAAAAATGCTGTCCACCATTTTCCTTTCTCCTGACGGACAGCTCATCACTCCTCTCCGCCTATTCTCTCCTAACTGGAGTGACTCTCCTCGGGAGAGCTCTTCCTGTGGTCACTTTCCCAGGATTGTCAAGTGGTATTTCTACCACCGCAATGGAACATTGTGGTCTGTTTATTTTGATAGGTCTGTCACTGAGACAGAGGAAGAGATCGTCAATGTTTGGAGATTTTCTTTTTACCAAAGCTCTGGTTCTTCCCCTACGCACCCGACCCTTTGGTTTTCAGAGCATACATTTCTTGGCTCCCCTTTCCTACATCCCACGAAACAATGTCCTACAGAAAGCAAGATTTTTAAAATGTAAGAATGAGAACTGAGAAGATTTTATTTTTTCTTAAATTCCAAAGTTCTGTAGGACAGAAGGCACTGTGGGGCGACCGAGAGTGGGGACTCACTTAGCTACTCCTATGTTCTGTTAAACACGATCTAAGTAAGAACAGTGCGCTCACAATGCAGCTGTTAGTCGTTGGGAACAAGAATGCATTTGACTGTGATGAGACACTTCCTTGGTTTTAGATAAACAGCTCCGAGGGAGGAGCACCTGCTGCTGCTCTACCTTCCTCCTGGAAGGACAGGGGATCTCAGGCCATGAGAAGATGAGCCTCAAGTAAATGAGCTAGAGCCTAAAACCCAGAGGCAAAGGGTGGAAGCTGACATGAGTCAGGGGAGCCAAGGCCAGAGAGCTCATTTTGATCTGAAGACAGTGAGCAGATTCTGAAAGCTATCAAAACTAAAATCCAGAAACAACCACCTGGAATTTTATTCTGATTGAAACATTTAATGGTATATCATAATCTTCCACCTTAATTTATACCAAAGCCCTCCTGCCCAGCTGAAGCTGGTAGGGGAAGATTTGATAAAAAAATAAAAAATAAGCCTGACCTGTGGTGGCGCAGTGGATAAGGTGTCAATCTGGAAACACTGAGGTCGCCAGTTCAAAACCCTGGCTTGCCTGGTCAAGGCACATATGGGAGTTGATGCTTCCTTCTCCTCCCCCTTCTCTCTCTCTCTCTCTTTCTCTCTCTCTCCCCCCTCTAAAATGAATAAATAAATAAATAAAAATTATAAAAAATAAAATAAAATAAAATAAAAAATAAAAAAAATGTATATATGATATTTTAGTGGAATGGTGATGAGCTTTTTATGCAAAAGCATCGAGTTAAAGGAGCCCACTCAATTATGACATATCTGGCATCTCCTTTGATTAAATACATGTGTGATATCGCTTTAATTTTTAAACTACAGCATGAACAGAATTTCTTGTTAAAAAGATTTTTAGGTTTTATTTTTTAAGCAAGCACAAGTATTTTCTTTCATATAGAGTGTGAATGCACCCAAACTACGGCTAGCATCTTTGAACAGCATCTACAGTAAAGCTTTCTGAAAGACAGAGCAGGTGGGTTGCTAAGTAAAAACCCTAAACACACTCCCATTGAAATGTAATCATCGAGCTACAATATGAAAAATAGCAGGAGAAGCTTAATTAATTGTAGGACTACTCTCAAAACTTAAGTGCTTTAGAAAATTAATTCTCTAATTTCTGAACTGTTCCTCCAAGTAAATAGATAAAACAGCATTCACAGCTAATTGAAGTTTGTCTTCTAAGAGAAAAATAGTACTCCATTATATAACTCCTTTGGTTTCCTAGAGCACTTTCACCTATATTGGGGTGTGTGTGTGTGTGTGTGTGGCAGGGCCTTCTTTTGAGAAATGTTATTCTCTTTCCATTTCTTCTGGTGTTTCCAAATGATTTTTTCCACAATGGATAATGAGTCTTTCTTTCTTCATTTTTTTCTGCCTTCCTTCCTTCCTTCCTGCTTGCTTGCTTGCTTGCTTGCTTTCTTTCTTTTTTTTTAAATTTTATTTAGAAAATTTAATTTAATGGGGTGACATTGATTAGTAAGAATACATAGTTTTCAGGTATGATGAGTTTTCTAAATGAGGTATAACGTAAGAAATCACTTGGCCCAGTGGTTCCCGAAACTTCTCTGCACATTGAAATTACCTGGGAAACTTCAAAAATTATGTCTATGCCTTACCCCAAGAGACTGATTTATTGGTCTGGCTGGGGGACAGGTTGGAGGATCCTTAAAGATCCTTAGCTAATTCTAATGTGCACAAACACAGGAGCCATCAACCTAGGCTCTTTAGATCTGATTTTCCTCATCTGTAAAGTAGATATGTAGGTGGAGTTGAAAATGTAATAATCATAGCATTTCCTCAAGCAAGCTCTAGAGGGAATGCTCATCTTCTCTGATCCTTGTAAAAAATAAAAAATGGTTCTCTGATAAAAATCACTTTGTGGGAAACAAATGTGTGAATTACATTGGTTAAATGAATAACAATTGTGTTAATGAATGAAGCAATCAATCTATCAACCCAGAATCAAGAGTGCTGGGACAAGTTCTACCTTCACATCCCACTAGCTATGAATCACCAGACGCCACTTACCTCACTAGGGCTCAGTTTCCTCATCTTTAAATAAAAGGGTTGACCAGATCTCCAGTGAGAGATGTCTTACACTTCTAACATTCCATCGCCGCTTGACCAGAAGATCTCTGAGATCTTTTTTTATTTTAGAATTCTATGAGTCAAAGGGAGCAAATGATCTTATCTAACTCTCTCAAGACTTTAGAATTGGGGGAGGATGCCTAATTGGTCTAATTTTGCAGTGAATCATCAGTGGGCCCCCAGGCAATGTGGCTGCAGACGGTGATTCTTCTCTCTAGTGGTTAAGACACAGTTTATTCCTAAAAGCTTTTTAAAATATTATCTTCCTTATTGTTGTAAATAAAGACAGCTGAGCCTCAGACAGGCTGATTCATAGCTGCTACTTCTCAGGCTTCTAACTACAGACGACAATCGACACAGGCCTCCCTTTGCCTTTAGTTTGCTTTCTGCCACCAGGCTGTCTCGACCTTGCCTGGGCCGTCTCTGGGCATTCATGAATGCTGCATTCACCCCACTGGCAATCCGAAGTGACTAACGGGTAGACTATGTGGGCTGTGTGAAGCTGCATTCAATGTCCTGTTATGCCATCTACCCCTTTCTCCTTGTCTAGCCTGAAAATGGGAACAGCACACGAAATGCAGTGAAACCAATAGAAATTTAGTGACAGAGAGGAGAGAAAGTACAATAATCTGGCTGGTCCTATATGCCATCGTCGTGTACCGATGACATACCAGGAGAACAGTTTAGATGAGTCGTTTCCTCCGAAACTGACCCTCTCTAATCAAGTCTTGCAAATTATTAAAATACCTATAGGTTCTTTTGAGAATAAAGCAGCGATTAGCAAACTATGGCTTTATTGGCTAAATTCTGCCCACAGACAGGTTTTTTTTTTTAAATAAAGACTTATTCAAACAACCAAATTTATTTTTTTAATTATTTTTTTCAATACTGTTGATGTTCAATATTATTTTGTATCAATTTTGGGTGCACAGCATAGTGACACACACTTATTTGTTTTTACAATGTCTATATCAGATTTTTCTCTAAAACAGCAGAATTGAATAGTTGCAACAGAGAATGTAAATTGCAAAGCCTAAACTATTTATCTAACTGATCCCTGTTTTAAATTTATGCATGCATTTTTAATATGAATACATTTTTTCATTCACTCATTCTTTTCTTCAATCACTTTATAGATATTTAAAAATCAAAACAATGGAATAACCACTCTAAGGAATACATAGAGTATGAAATAACTTCCTGTTCTTTCAAAACATACCCAGACATCAATGGTCATCTTGTTGCAATCATTTATGTACAAAATCCTTTAGATGCTCACTCAGCATACATGCTCACACATGTATCCTTCAGAAGAAAAGGAAAAGTGGGCACAGGACCTTCTCATGTATTCCATCTATTAAGTAGATTAGATAGAACGTATATAAATTATAAATTCACACAACCTAAAAATTAAAGGGGACAGTTAGTTATTTCTAGTCTATCCTCTCCTATGAATGTCACAAAACTAGAGTTGGTGCTAGAAGATCCAAGTTCTATAACATGTAGGAATCTTGGCTCGTATGCTATTATAATATAAACATATAGATGTACATGCACATATAAACAACCCAAAATACATAAATATTTGTGGTATACTTCTAAATGTTTCAACATGTGAGCTTATTTTGCAACTTCTCCCTCTCAGGACAACTGTTGCCAGAATATGGTTTCTCCTTTTGTAGTTCTGGCATAGACAAAACAAGTAAATACAAGAGCAGTTTTGTCTGGGATTTCCTCACTCAAGGGGGAGAAGAAGATTCTAATAAGGACTCAATTTTAAAGCAGTATGAAAACATCCACGCACTCCTGTGGACTTCTCTCCTGACGCTGTACGGTACTTCGGAATCAGTTGATGGAATTGATTTTGATTTTGAACCAACATTTTTTTTCCTCAAGACACTAGCAGATCTGATACCCAAATGTGTGAAAAACAGAAGCCAGAACAAATTCCGAATTAAATATGAATTGCTGACAGTTCAAGACTGGTTTAAATAATGCTGTTTCTGAGCTCATTCCCAAAGAAGATTTAAGGGTGTTTTCATGGAGCGTGTAATTCCACTAACAATGAACAGTGGATGGTTTTTCAGTCTCAATGTAACAAACCAAATACTATTACTACTACTACTACTAATAATAATTAACAATAATAATTCTATTCCTGGGTTACTACTACTCTACTGCTGGGATCTAAAACTCCTGAGTGGGTGTCTCGTTATTCATTTGCTGAGGACCAATGCTTCAACTTTCCTCAGTCGTTCCATATTAGGATTGCATGAGCCAGTAGATCAGATTACGGCCGCTTATGGAAAGCTTTTGGAAAGTGCAAAGTAAAGTGCTGGAATTTTAATGCCATAATTCAGTGGAGTGAGAGCATGGCAGAGGAAGATTAATTAAATTTAAGATAGAAGGAGAGTCCAATTTAATTTTGCCCCATTACTCCGCATGCCTGGAAATGAGACTTAGTGTGTGGGATTCTTCCCCTGGGGGGAATAGCACCAGAGCCTCCTCCCACCCTGTCAAGCCTTGGGAGATGTGTTTTTCCTCTGCCCATCCTGCTCCGTGCCCTCAGGGGTCTCTTTGTGCCAGAACTGCTTGGCAAGTCCATGGAAGTTCTTTTCTGGCATAAGATTTTCAAGATGAGAAATAAGCCACTATGGTTAAAATACATTGGCATGAAGCTCTCTCTGGCTTTGCAAATTCTCACATAGGTATAAGCTCCAATTTTGTGTCAGAAGGAAACTGCAGAGGGAGGAATATGGACACATTTCAACCATTTGCAAGTCTATTCTTGTCTTTGCAAATTAATCTATATTAACCAAATAAGGACTTCCGGAGCTGAGTCAGGAAGTGTCCCGGACAAGGCACGGGCCAGGAATGTACCTTGTTCCTTTCCTCCTCAAGAATGTCATATTGATTAGCTTAAAAAGCCTTCTTTTTACCTGGTGAAATTCTTTGAGCCCCAACTCCAACTCATTAGTCACTCCCTAGTCCTCCTATTCAAGTTAGATCCTCTAAATTTTCAGAGCATAAGGTGTGTGCTATAGAACTTAGTGGTGCAACTCCACAACTGTCCCCTTCTTATTTACAAACTGAAACAATAGAAACAAAACCCCATTGCTAGGACAGAGACTTATCAACCTGTCTACCACCAACAGAGGGCGTGAGCAGTTGGAGAAGTAGTCTTATAACCAGTTAGTATTTTCAGGGCAATCTTCTCAGAAAACGTCTGTCTCTCATTGTAATAAAGCATGAACTTTTGAGACCCAGAAGAAGTATTCTTCAATACCTTGACCATGTTATGGTCTATAGTTTCATTGCTCATCTCCTTTTCCTTCCAATGACCCTAAGTCCTCACAGATAACATGCTCCTCTGACTCTAAGATGTCATCAATTTTAAGATAGACAGTCAACATAGTGATAATGAAAAAGAACAGTACAATAATGTGCTCGTTGATTATAAAATATATTGCAGTTTCAAAAGCATTTTGGTTTAAAAAACAATGGTCAATGTAGAACTACTAAATAAGGTATCCCAACAGTATTAGCTCCAGATCCAGTGGAACTCAGCATTGATTTACACCAATCATGGGCAGACTTTTGCACGTGAGTAAACAGAGTGGTGATAATTCTGCCTGCTGAAATACAAAGCTCTGTCTTAAGCATTACAACAGGTGATTCTTGGTTTTGCTTCCCTACAAAGCTGGCTCTCTCTTTGAACCCTGTCCTGATTTACTGAGACATTGTGCCTTGTCAGTTTATCCTAATTTTATCCTCTTTTCTCTATTGGGCCTTTATTTTCCACTCACACAAATCAAGAGAACTTATTCACAAGGCTAAAGCTCCCCCAGATAACTGTTCACTTCCTGAGGGTATCCAAGGCCTCAATTCATCAATATTGAGGTCAGTTTCCTGTCTAGATCCTTTCATTTTTCACAATTGTTTGTATCAGTAGTAGCAAACCCTGGGCTTCACATGAGTCACCAAAAGAGTTTATGAAAAATAAAACTGCCTAAGTCCCATTTCCCAGATTCTAATTTTTTGTTCTAGAGTAAAGCCACTGACTCAGGCTCATTATTTTTAAAATACTTCAGATGATTCTATTTATGACACAATTCCATACTTCAGATAATATCTGTGTATAAGGCACAATGCATATAAAACTTGAACTTGAAATTGCCCTAGCAAGTTGATGCAAGGACATGAAAAACACTGCAATGGATAAATATTAAATGGGTAAAAGAATATTTCTCTCTCCTGTAAATTATTCTAGTTCTATAGACAACATACCATATTTGTCATTTCAAAATTTTGTATCTCATTTTTTTCACTGAAGTTTCAGGGACTCAAAACTCTTTTTCTTTCTTTGATAGCTTATATTTAAACAGAAAATTTTAGTGCACGGGCAAGCTTTGTTTAAAATCAGTTAGCAGTATTAGTTAATATTTATTGAGTAATTGCCACATGTGGCCAACTTTTCATACATCTAGATTTAAGGGCACTTTACTGACACTTCATTTCATGTAGAATTTTCTTTAAAAAATCAGTTGGTTAAGGAATATGTAACAAGAACTTATAAAGTATTACAGAAAGTTATGGTATAAGTTACATTAATTTAAAAAAGAAAAGGTATAATCTAAACTGTGATCACTAGTGAACCAAAGGTTGATGGACACTAACTTTGGGTAATGAAGGATTGGTGACTACAACTAACTTTCTGTTTAAAATTATCTTGTTGAAGGACTCACACAATTTTAAGAATTTTAAAATTTAGCTGTCAACATGTTGACCTTTTTAGAATCTCATTAGAAGCCAGATCTCAGGGCTTAAGGCATGAAATCTCTCAATGATAAGACAGATTTATGATGGAAACCATTTGTTATATCAGTGTTTTCACTCCCTTGAATGGCTTCCAAGAGCATTGCTGCAGCTTGAAGTTTGTTCTTAAGGATTTTAAAAAGGGGCCTCAATAGTCTACTACCTTTTTGATACCTACCTTTTCCTCCCATCAAAAGATGAAGTGTATTTCCTTACCTGTTGAATCTAGGCCAGCCTCCTGATTTACTTTAGCCCAAAAGAAAAGTAGAAATTCTATCACCCATAAATATCTCTTTTTTCATTTTTATTGTTTATTGGCTTATATTTTATTCTGTATTTAGAGAAATGTGTCTCTTTCCATATAGACACAGAACATAAATTTTTCCAAAATGGCAGAATGCTGTGTATACTACTGTTTTATGAGATTTCTTTCTCTCTTTCTATTTTTACATATAACGAGGTATTGTGAAACACTTTCCATTTTAATACACTTACCTCAACATGATCATTTCCAAAAACTTTGCTGTATTTCATACTATAGTAGCATGATTTATTAAACTAATGCCTCTATTGCTGGACATTTGCAGTGTATGCTTTAAAAAATACAAAATAAAACATAAAAATATCTCCCATATTTCTAATGAGAAGATAACTACATAAGTATTTTGGTCCACTTAACTCTATTGCCTTATATGTTCAGCAATAGTTTCATATTAGATTTGATTCAATTTTCTTTTCTTTTTCTTTTTTTGTATAAATAACTCTGTGGAATATGTTTGTGCTACAAAATTGTTCATTTGGGCACAATTTTTTAGGAAAGTTTCCAAGAATTGAGACTATTGGATAATAGTGTATGAACAATTTTAATACCTTTTACAACCTTCTAAAATTTAAAACACTCTAGGCTTTCATTAAAAGTTGTTAGATGAGTCAAGTTTTATATTTCTTTTTGAAAGATTTTATTTATGTTACACATTTCTAAGATTTTTTCCATTTTATTTAAAATGTCCGTTGCGTGGGTTGACAAGAGTATTCAAAATATCTTCCTAATAATGATTATGTGTGACTCTCCTTGTTTCTTCATGATGTTAATTATTTTTGCCTTCTCTCTTCTTTTCTCTTTTTTAATTTCTTCATGAATTGGTCAGATGTTTTTAAATCATATTTGTCTTTTGAAGGAACCAACTTTCAGCAATGTTGGTCTTTATCCTGTTTTTATCGGTTTTATTACTTCCTTTGTGAAGCAGTAGAGTTCACAAGGAGTATGAACTGGGAACATTTGCCAGTTAATGGATGCCTAGTCCAACTTACAGTCTCTATTCTTTTCTTTATTAGATTATTTTACCTGTAGTTCTATCAATAATTGAGAGAACTATGATAAAACACTTCTTTTTCTTTTTCTTTCTTTTCTTTTTTTTTGGTGGTTAGCTTTCTCTTTCAATTGCCAAGAAAGGTGTAAGTCACTTGTGCAAATATAGTTTTGTCTATATCTTCTTTCTCTTCTCTTGTCTTTTGTCTTCTTGTGGTTCTATCAAATTTTGATTTTTATATTTTGAATCTCTATCATTAGGTACATAGAATTTAAAATCATTGTATCTTCCTATGACTTAATTTTTTTATAATTATTAAGTGACTCTCTATGCCTTTTGCCTTTAATCTGTTGTATTGAATATTAATGCAGCCATACCAGCTATCCTTTGATTCATACTCATATAATATATATTTTTCCAATCTTTTGCATTCATCTTTTGTATAGTTAGATCCAGGACCACATAGAATAGACACTGTGCAACTGCAAGGGACACCATCTTCATAAACAAATGTGAATATCCCTTTTCCAGGAATTATGCTATGCACCAGATTTTATTAGAATTTTCCTTAATTAAAGCTAATATTTTTATCTTTATTCAATTAAACAATTACTAATATGCTTGTGTTTAAAATATACCATCTTATATTTTATTTTATCCTACCCTTTCTGCTTTATTTCCTTCCATGTTTATAATTGTTTAGCTTATTTTTTATTCTAATTTTTCTTTATACTAATTTGGAAATTATATCCTAGAAATCAAAACATGAATACTCATCAAAGTATAAAATAATTAATATGTTTATTACCCCTTAGAAAATACAAGTCCTTAAAACATTTTAACTTTTTTTACCCTATTCCAAGTAAATTTGTTAATGTTGTATTTTTTAATTCTATTTTAACTTCTAATACCTTCTTCTAATGTCTACTTATTGTTATTTTGTTAGATGTAACCACAAATTCACTGTGTTCTCTGTTCTTCATTTTCTTGTGCACTTTGATTCTCTCTGTATTCAACTCTTTGGTACTTCCTTTAGTGTAGCTTTGCTGGTGGCAAATGTTCCCAGTGTTTGTTTGTGTGACACTAACGTTAATTTCCCCTTCTTATGGAATGTTTGGGTGTACTGTTCAGGTTAACATCTTCTTTTTTCATTCATCTATGAAGGGATATCTAGGTTGCTTCCATATCTTGGCTATTCATCATGAAATTGCAAATTAAAGCTACAATGAGACACCACCTTACACAAGTCAGAATAGCTATTATCAAAATGTCAACAAATTACATGCATTAGCAAGAATGTGTAAAAGAAGGAACCCTTGTGCACTCTTGGTGGGACTGCAAACTGATACAGCCTCGATGGAGAAGAGTATGGAGAGTCTTTTTTTTTTTTTTTTTTTTTAAAGATAGATCTACCATATAACCCAGCAATTTCACTTCTGGATATTTATCCAAAGGTAATGAGAACACTGATTTAAAAAGATATATGTACCCCTATGTTTATTGCAGCATTACTTGCTTATTGTTTGCAGTCTTCCAGCTCACTGGGAATTACCAGTGTTGCATGGAAAAACTGCTTAAGACACAAACTGTTGTCAAGAGAAGAGGGAGAGGCAGTCAAGAGAGACTAACCTCCTCATTCTCCTTCTCCCAGAGCTTTTATTGATCAGAAGGTAACAGGGTTGCAGGGCAGAGAGATTAGGGGATAAAGGGAAAGAATATAACAGGATTGCAGGAGAGGAGCAAACTATATATAAACCTCTAAGCTAATTTCCTAAAGCCTGTTCACATACATTTCTTTGTGTTTACACAAAGGTCACTCACTCACTCCGTTTCTTGGTGTTTGCATCCAAGAAACCTGTTTCCCTGTGTCAGCAGCAGGGATCGTATTTACATCACCATTCACACTCAGGGCTTTTTAACTCAAGTTCCCCAATCCAAGTCATAGAGGGCCCAAGATCAGACGGGTGATTCTCTATAATTATTTTTACCAAGTTTAGTAACACTATAATTAACCATGTGAAGGGGACATTGTTTTTATTTTATTTTTTATAAAGGGCATCTAAAAATTATAAATTTGTTGGCTAATTTATGCATTGGCCACCTTATTTTTGCTTTACCCTTTGCTGATGCTGCACTTCTTGGGTTCCTATCTAAAGTCGATGATTTGCCAGCCTACAAAGGCTCTGGATTTGATTTTTCTTCCCTCTCTTATCTTGCAAGATTGAAGTTCTCAAAACCAAGGTTCGTGTTTGTCAGTTACCTTTAGGAGAAGATCAGACTTTGTTTTTCACCTGTCTTTAGGTTTGAATCTGCCCCTACAATTCTTACCTGGTAAATTTAATTAACTACTTTATTAATTCTTTGCAACTTTATAAGTAGTTTTCAAAAGCACTATATCCATAATTTTTGTTGTTTTCAACAAAAAGATATATATAATTAACCTAATTAGCTATTATTATAAATAGAAGTACTATTATTAAGCTCTTTATAAGTTAACAGTATTAATGTTTTTTGCCCTTTTTGCCATAAATATTTTTCCCGGTAACATTTTTGCCTGTTGTTTTTTCTTTTTTTTTAATAAACTTTTTTTTATTGATTGATTTGAGAGAGAGAAACATCAATCCATTGTTCCAGCTATCCATGCTTTCTTTGGTTAGTTCTTGTATGTACCCTGACCAGGGATCAAACCCACAACCTTGTTTTATCAGGATGATGCTTTAACCCATTAAGATACCTGGTCAGGGCTGGGGTTTTGTGTGTGTGCGTGCGTGTGTGTGTGTGTGTGTGTGTGTGTGTGTGTAATATTTAGCAGTGGAATAAATTGTCTCATGAGTGAATGAAATATAAGGCACAAGAAATAATCACTCACTGACTGATAAGCTGTCAGAGAGTTTATAAAAATGATTTTTATAATAAAAGATTTGACTAAATGACATCCAAATACTATCTAAATCAAAGAATTTGGGGACTCCCTTTTGCCCTTAAATTTTATTTTCAATAAATCGTGGGGGTTTTTTTTGTCATATATTCTGAAAAAAAAAAATGTACCTACTGCTCTATTAAATCAATTCCTCTATTTGATTGTATTTATTATCTCTTTTGTCTTATGTAAACAACCGAGATCAAAGGTAGGAAGCGGTGGAACCTGGGTTTTATCTCAGAAATGTCTGGCTTCAAAACTTCCATTTGTAACTACTGCACTACATAAAATTGTCAAAACTGATGAAGTTAACAGCTTACAAATATTTTCAGGATAATAAAAAATGCCCACTGAGAAGACAGTGAGCAGTTAACAGTTGGAGAGAACCAGCCTCTTTGGCAATAGAATGAAAACATTTATTTTCATATATTTATTCTTTGTGGTCAATTTTCTATTCTGTGTGTGTGTGTGTGTGTGTGTGTGTGTGTGTGTTTGATGTGTAAGTGATGGTGACATTTTGTCTCATTCAACAAGTTTTCTTTGGAAAATTATATCTCCCCATTCCCTTTGTCCTCACCATGCTGGGAAAATAGCCATGCAGGAAGATCCGAGGCCCCTCCCTGGCTGCTAACGCCCCACTTCCTCCCCCTCCCTGTCTCGCACATGACATTTTTTTAGGTGCAATTGCAGCACTTGAGCATGTTCTAACCTTGACGGCACTAATGTCAAGAACTGAGATAGTTAGTTGTGCCCGACCCAAGCAGCTGGCTTTGGCCACCAGCACTTCCTCTAGCAGCTGGCCTCTTTCTGACTCAGGAATTCTCAGTTCTTTCCGATTCCTGGCCTCATCCCACCCCCCCTTGCCAGCCAGCGCTCTCTTCCACTCACACACCACGTGCACCTTGCTAGGCTTTTGATGCTTTTGTCATCTGCATGGTCATCATCCATATCAATTCTTATGCCACTCTCAGAAGGTTGGGAAACAACATTCTTGCCTTCTTTACAAATACCAGAGTACCATTATGTTGTACGTGCAGAAGCCAACATTTGCCATAATTTTTAAACTTAAAATTTTTTTTTTACCATCAGGACATCTCAGTGAGGCCCCTGGTTGGGCATAAAATGAATAGAGGTCACTGTCAATGTCCTATCATCCGATTTGCCACCAGCAGTGCCCCTATTACCCATGGACACTCCAGAGCCCCAGCTGGGCATAGTATAGCAGCTTTGATGTCCACGTTCTATACCATTCTTTGAAATTGGGACCTGTTAGATGCCCAAAGGATTATGCCCAACAACTCATGAAAAAGCAGACTGGGGACTTCTGGATTAGGGCAGAGGGTAGGAAGACTTGATGGGGGAGGGAAAGTTATCACACAGGTTCCTGTAGCATGCATTGTTTTCTACCACTTTCCATTATCAATTATGGAAACTCTCTTTCATCTTTATAAAAAAACTTAAGAAGATTATAAGTGACTTTCCAAGATAGAAAGGATAATAAAATTTCCAGCCATATAGAATTAGCTGGGTTCATAGCAAACTGTAGAAAAAGCAATACTATTATTGTTAATTCTGCTTTTCTTTCTCCTGCATGGCCCAATGCAGCACCAGCTGCAGAACCCCATCAAACTATAGAATGCCAGACTTGGTAGCAGTTTCCTTAGAGTGTATCTACTTTAATACCCCACTTAACAAATGACACAAATCCAGCCCAAAGAAAATAAATGACTTTGCCACGCGATTTCCCATGGCCAAACAGACGTGACCTTGTCTGCAGGCCTAATAGGTGCTGGTTATAAGTCTGACACTAGAAGAATTAAACTTGTGAAAGGCTGCAGGCCCTAAAATGCTATCTCCTTTCCATGGTGACCATGAATGAACAGCAGTTTTGGGGGGTAAGCCATGGTGAATTCCATGAGTCTGTACATCAGACCTCATAATGAATGATGTTTTTTGCCCCTCTTCCCACATTAGTATGGTCTAAAGAAATTAGATTTACTTAATTTTTGTCTGAATGTCTCCTGCTTCGGGAAGCCTGTCCAATGAACTTTATGAAGCAGCATAAGGGTTCTCCTGGGTAGGTACTCCTCCCCCACCCAAACCTCTTTTTTCTCAACTTTCAATAATTGACTTTGAGCTTGATTTTTCTCCATAGCACCATGTGTCACCTGCTGTGTCATGGATTTGTTCTTTCTTGTTTTTTTTTTCTTCCTTTCAAATGTCAGAAAGAACCCAAAATGGAGAAGATGCTTGTGAAGAACTGAGATTTCCCTCCTAATACTGAACTTATTTGGTGGTGATTTAAAATATTGTAGAAAAACAAAACAAACACAGAAAAAAGTTCTGATGAGAAGGGGGTAGGTGTGGGGAAAGAAAGAACAAAGGTAGAGCAAAAGGAGGAATAAAACATTTAAGGTTAAAGAAGCCATCAGACTGGCTCACCAACAAAGATATAAATGGAGAAGCAAAGAACCAAGACCTGGAAACATAACATTAAACAGAAGGTAACTGTATCAGCTATTTATTGCTGCAATCATGCTGCATAACAAACACCCCCAAACTCAATCCCTAAACAGTAAGATTTATTGAGTCTGGATTGAGATGGGCCCATTCATACTTCTGGAGATTAGTTAGCTGTTGGCTGATTTAGGATGATCTCAGCTAGAGTAATTGGGATGACATGGCTCTGTTCTTCATGTCTCAACCTCCATCAGACTATTGAAGGTAAGTTGTCATGGCTGTGTCAGAGGAACATTGATTGAGCAGGAGGAAGCACACAAGGTGTTTCAGGGTTTTAGACAGAACCAACACAGCATAGCGTCCACTATTGGCCCAGGCAAGTCACAAGGACAGATTCAAGGAACAAGAAATAGGTCCCACCTGTTGGGACCTATTCAGACAGTGTGGATAGAGCAGTGATTCTCAAACTTTTTGAAGTCAGGATGCATTTAAAATCCTACAAATAACTGTAGGCATACAATATACAAATTTCTGAGAAATATGTTATAATAATTAAGTCAAATATTAAAGAAAAAATATATAAAGTCCAAGTGTGCTTTTATGGTAATTAAACAAAATAAATATGACAAAATTAAATTTATCCTGACATTAAAAAACATTTTTGTTACATTTTTTGAGTTATGCTTTTTAGAATTTGTAAAAAAGGGGTTAAAAAATAAAAAAAGAGAGAAAAGTTATCTTTTTATATATATAGATACAATCTTAGTAAGATTTAGTAAATTCAGCAGGTCCTGGCATGAATATGTTAAGTTTTTTTATTCTTGTGTTTATGAGAAACATGAGCCTGATGTGCCCTACCAATTTCTTCAATGTTTGGGCATATATTTGAAAGGCAAACTCTCATTTCCTCATCAATACATTGAAGAATTCCTCCTTTTTACACTTAATTGTGTTGAGGGTAGAAAATCCTAATTCATATAAATAGGATGTTGAAATTTGTAGTAAAATGTTCAAAGCTTTTTAAGATATTGCCACATATTCTTCTTTATAGAAATCCAAAAGGCTTCAAGAGACAATTCCTTATGTTTAATCATCAATCCAGGATCAGTGGATATAGCTGCCAGTTCTTCTGTTAATGTTAAACCAAAATCACTTGAAACTTCCATGAATGGGTTTCTAATCCAATCATAGTGTTCAGTGTTAAGTGATGGAAAATGCTATAAATTAAATTCTGCCCGTCAGCCTTCAAGTTCTATTTTATTTACACTTAACTTTTGTTCACTTCTAGAATTGGATTCTTCAATATCATGCTTCTTTTTGAGAAATCTACCCATTTTATTTGGGTGTGTTTATCTAAAAATAATATAATGATGTGTTAATAATAAATATAATAATGATGTGTTAACAAAAAGAGTGGTATTTCTGTAATGATATGTTATAATAGAGTAACTATATTTATTTTTATATCTGGGCATGTGCCGCGAACCAGTGCAGCTAGTAATTCCAGGTCCCAAGTGGGAACGGTGTGAAATTAAGAAAATATAGGTTGGGAGGGCCCTGTAATTGCTGCTGGAAAGAACAAAGTGCACCCAAACTCCACATCTTGCTTTATTTATAGGGCAAAGTGGGCCATTAGCAAATCAATGAGATCTTTGATCATGTCTTCAAGGCAACTCTATAATTTTACCAAGTGCAGAACACCCCCACCATACATATCATCTTAACTTTACACCAAACAAAGGATAGAAGAAACTTGTCTTTAGTCTTTCTGGGAACATGGGGGATAGTGTAAATCCAGCACCACAGCTTAACGGCCTTTTGCAACCTAATCAGGCAAGTGAGGTGGGCATTGGGCAGACTGTCAGCCTACAGCCAATTCCCCATGCGTCTGTCCCCCCAAAATCTAAACTCCAAAAACCCTGTTGGTTTTTTGGTCTCCAACAGGCACATATTTCTCTGGAATACCATAAGGCATAACTGGAAATTTTCTAGGGCACACCAGTGCACCCTGGCGTACACTTTGAGAACCACTGGGATAAAGGGAGGCATAAAGGATTAGGCATAATTATAATCTACCACAGCAATCTGGGAGGTCTTGCGGTACAGAGCAGGTGAAGCTCTGATTCTATGCAGTGCCTCTTTTAGAAGGTGAGCCTGCTCCGAATGGGATTTGGGTTTTTAGAAACTCTGTTTCCGCATGTTTACATGCAACTATCTGCATGTTATTATATAACATATTATATAATATATAATTTTATATCTAGTATATAATATATTATACTATATATAATATTATATATTATTATATATGTATATGTATGTATGTATATGTGTGTGTATATATGGTCAGTCATATATATATATATATAATATATATAGTCAGTCATATCCCTTATACTGTATTGCAAATGGCTCATGCCAATATATTCTCCAAAGATAATAAGTGAGGAAATGAGGTGGGCTTCAAACCAGTGAAATGCATCATAAGGAAAATGTAACTGGTATACTTTGGCACCATCACAGGACGACAGGAGGGACAGATGTACACATGAGTGGAAAGCACTTCACTCTCTCCTTACTTCAGTCTCCAGAACTCTGCTGGGGTCTAAAAGCATTTGCTCTCCTTTGTGGCTTCCTCCTTCCTAACCTCAACAACTGAAACAAATCTGTTGATTCATTAAAGAGACTGTTACTGTATTTGCCCTGAATCCCAAATATCCTCTCAAAAGTGGGGAGCAGACTCAATTATTCTTTCCCCCAGTGAAGTGGCTGATATTAGGGCACAGCCCCTAAGGGGTCCCTATGGCTTCCTGATAATCAGGCAAAACCCCTGGATAGTCCCCCCTATCCAGCCACCAGCACCCCTCGGTAGCCATCCATTTGGCATAGAGCTCATCATTACTTAGGAAAAAACCTCATGTGGACATCTCTGTCCCTTTTCTGCAAGTGTAGGTGCAAAATAAAGTCTAAAACATGAACCCCACGGGCTTGCTCATCCCTTGTGACTTCAGAGGGGAATTCCGATCACACAGAGAACAGCCTGTCCTTTCCTCCCACCTCTCCCACTCAGCAGAGGAGGAGGAACTAGCCTTGGGGAGGGAATCGGTTTCCTGTCCCACCGCCTGGAAGCACATTTTCCAGATCGGTCCCAACTTCTCAATTTCAGAATGCTTCCACATCCAAATGAGGCTCGGTGTTGGACCGGACTCACAAGGCACTTCCTAGTCCTCACAGGTAACGTGTTTATCAGCCTGGAGGGAAATGGCAACTGCACAGGACAACAGAGAGAACATGCATACTGATCGCTGATAAAACAGAGCTCTGCTCATGGCAGCTGGGGGGGGGGGGAGGGGGCAAGCAGTTATTTTCCATGGACTGTTATCAACAGGAAATCTAACTGTAGTTAATGCAGCGGGAGATGTTGGCTAACCTCTTGAAGCCAGCTTTTGAAAACCCTTAAGATAACTGTCGCTCACCTTCCAGACTCATTAGTCATTGACGAGCTGAAGCTAGCCAGTTTGGAGGAAATGAAGAGGGGCCATCAAATGTCAAACAAATCATGCCCTTGAGTGGGCACCAAACTCTAGTAACTCTAGAAAGAGGCAAAATATAAGCTAATGTACCAAATTAAATCCTAGCACTGTGATTGTGTGTGTGTTTGTGTGTGTGTGTGTGTGTGTGTGTGTGTGAAAGAGAGAGAGAGAGAGAGAAAGAAAGAGAATTGAGGACTAAATAAATAACATGGCTCTGAGATTAAAAACATGAAACCTTAACTCTGTCACCCTTGATCCCATCTCAGGAAATAGAGTGTGAAGGGGGGGAGACCCCAAAAGAGATAAAGCTAGAGAGTCTTAGGTTCCTGACTTCCTTAGAGACCAAGGTAAATCTTGAAAGACTTAATCTTTTCACATTAGCTTTTATGAAGGCTGACTTGGCTGTAATGTTTCTTAAATGCCAGCCAGATTCCAGCCAGTGCATCTAATTGCACACTTTATCACAGGCACTATCAGGTAAATGGCGTCCCGCCTCCACTGGCCTGCCTAAGGTCGACACCCGGGACTTGTCAGGCAATGGATAACAGAGCCAGCATGGGGGCCCCATGCACTGCATTCCTGCATGAGGGTGACAGTAAATTATGACATCTGCCAGGAAGATTGGAACACGGTTGTGCTACCGGATGCACCTAAGCTACATGACCAGGGAGGCTTTTAGAAAGTGATTGGAGATGTGTCTGAGAGCTCTTAAAGGAACAAAGAGCCTCTTTCCCTAGCAACAGTGGAGCAGAGATGAACCCCAGATATCCGCCTTTCTCTTTGATGACATTTAATGATCCATTTTTATATTGGGGTGAATAATACTACCTGGCAATTATGAAAGTGCTCCAGAGTTAAATTATGCTTATATTCATCCTCTCAAGACCCTCAAAGTGACATCATCATGCCTAAAATCTAGGATAAAGAAATCAAGATGGAACCAGGGTAAGTGATTTGGCTTGGTCAAAATAAAGGGACATAAAGTACGACTTATGGCTGGGCTCCAAAGCCCTCAAAACATGCATTCTTCACTTAACCAAGGTCTTCTTCACCTTTTTCCTCTCCAAAAGTATTTTGTTAATTGTAGCTTTGGGAGTGTGGGTTATATTTTTGTACATGTATGCCTTTTAGCCTAAATCTTTACAGAACTGACACTGAAATTCAATTCCAAAAACCAAGCAAGATAAAAAGAATCCTCTCTTAAAACCAGATTTTTTAAAAAGGAGCTAATGGGAAAACTAAATAAATAAAAGAAGGAAGGAAGAGAAGGGACTGGCAGCATGAAAATATAAATACAACCATTTATTGAGACTTTCAGTTGAGTAAGTTGACTTGCAACAAACTCTGCACAACATGGAAGAGTAAAGGTCTGACTTGAAATATTTAGGGACTTGAGAGGTCTTTTGAGTTTGTTATAAAAAAAAAATGACTTAAGCAGGCAACAAAGCTAAGAATCTAAACCAGAGGTTGTATTGTATACTATGTCAGAGATGTTTCTCATTTTAGTGAATTTTCACAAGGAGAATACTCAGCTCTTATAAAGATTAAAGGAGGCGATTTTGTAGATAAAGACACCATAAGTTCCTACTGAAAATGGTGACAATAAAAATTGTCCAGTTAGTACGTGAGGTTCTACATTCAAGAGTGTATCTCAGCACACTCACTTGCAAATGCCAGATAGACAGGCGTTTGCCTTATCAACACTACACAGAAAACTTAAGGTGCAAAGAAATCAAGATTTTGTATGATTTCCAATGTGATGACTTATTTTATTTTATTTTTGATGACCCAAAGAAAGACATTTAACTTATTTGTGCTTAAGTTTCTCAGCTTAAAATGTGAATAAGAATATTTAGTTTGGGGGGTTGTACTAAAGATTAAATAAGAAACTATATATAAAACCATAGTGTAATCTAATCTAAAAACAACTGGTGTTTATTGAACATTGTACCATGACCTTAGGGCTTGAAAAACAAAATGGCACCTTTGACTTTATTCTGCATTCAGCCATATTTATTTGGGTGTTTAGTATGAGCTAGGTGCTCTGTTAACAACGCTGGGGCTGCCGAAATAGAATAAGACGTGGTCATGACCACTGTAAGGTTAACTTGGTCAAGGTCAAAGCTACCATATATGTGTGAGTATGTCTGTATTCCTTGCTCCCAACATTTATTGAAAAGCCACTATCTTAAGAAATTTACAGGATGGCTGCTGTGTGCGTGTGTATGTGACTACACACGTGCATGCATGTGTGCATATACACACAAATAAGTAGGTTATTACATTGTCATATATATTATGACAAATTAATGTTATGAGCTTATTTAATAATAAAACTTCCTGGGACAGAGATTCTATAAACTTAAATATATGCCTGTAATATATAGTTCTACAACTGAAACTATTTGTACATGAATGCCAAGATTTTTCGTAATGATAGTTCAACTTATAATGGCTTGGGTAATGTTTTTCCTTGCTGTAGTTTTTGGCAATATTGGAAGTAAGTAAATAGATGGATATACTTAACTTAAGTGACCGGCAAATGGAAAAGTTGACAAGTCACTGTAAGCAGGCATGACTGTAGAATGAGGTTGGTTCACCACAATTAGAAGCAGTAAGAATTCTAGAAAAAAAAAATATGAATGGATGTGGCATCTTCCAGCCTTCCTTGCGTCACAGTCAATATTTCAAAACACTAATAAAATACCACCTAGGCTCAAATGCCTGATGGGTATAAAGTTTTTTTTAAAGGACTTAGTGGTTTCCTTTCCATTCATTCTCAAGTTGCAATCCTGAGGTCAATAACTGAAACCTCTTCTTTTCTCTCTTCTATTAGCTAAACCTTTGCCAAAAGAGTTATTATTGCTTCTGACATGTGCAGAAAGTACATAATCAATACTGACAATTTGTGCATATCACATAGAAAATAAGTGTAAATATATTTAATAAGCAATATGCTTTATACTGTATTATAGAAACATTCATTTGTTTGAAATTCTCCTAAAAGAAATACCTGCCCAGGATTTTAGTTAAGATACATCATGGTGGTTATTTTCACGTTAAAGCGCAGGCTTTATTTAACAGGATCCCGTGAATCCTGTCATTTAGGAGCCTGGAATTTCATTGAAAACATTCCACCCAGTCCACAACCGGTGATGTCCTTTATTACAGCTGTTAACACATCACGAAAAACACAATAACATGACTAGAATGGACTCTTCAGTTTTTCAAGTGGTTTGAAAAACATTGTCCTCTGATTCTTTTCAGAGGGTTCCACAATTTCTTGGGGTTTTCCAGCTGCTCTTTGAATTCCAGCCCTGCCAGCCTCTCTTCCCAGACAGAAACTGGGACACTTGATGGTGGTTGCGGTAAATTAATGAGAAGAATAAATAAACAGAAGGCCCTTTCCCCATGTGTGTTGTTCTTTCTTTGGAAATTTGTTCACTGTACAGTTAATTTGGAGCTTGCAATGCTGGAGCCCTGTCTGGCCCTTCTAATTCATCATTCTCTTCTGATGTTATTCCTGCCTTAGAGAGTCGGCCAGTGGAACTCACAGTAGGCAAATGAATGGATGGCCCTCACTTCAGGTTCCCACATTTTCCTAGGACATCTGTGTAGCTGGATGCAAAGGCAAACAAAACTTTCCAGGATTTCTACCACCTGATCTCATCAATTTAATATCATCTAAATTAGCGGTAGGCAAAAGTTTTCTGTAAATAACCAGATAGTAAATGTTTATGGCTTTTGCAGAACACATGGTCTCTGTCACAGTGACTCAACTTTGCCATTGGAGCAGGAAAGTAGCTATGATAATATACAAACAAATAAATGTGGCTGGGTTCCAATAAAGCTTTATTTATGGACACAGAAATGGGAGTTTCTTCTCATTTCCATATATCATAAACTATTCTTCTTGTTTTGAATTTTTTTCAACAATTTGAACATAAAGAAGCATTCATAGCTTGTAGGACTGTGCAAAAACACACCAGTGGCTACTTTTGCCCAACTCCTGGTCTAAATGATCCATTTTTCAAATTTATATCTCTAACCAATACTTATTTTTTGAACCCCACAAATGATTATGATAGCTTTACTTGTTTGTCCCACAAACACCTTTAGTGCCAAAAATGGAAGTAGAGCTAGGCTAGAAATTGCTAATCATTCTGAGTGTTCTTTTGTTGCACTCCACATTCAGTACATCACTAAATTCTGTGCATTATATTTCCAAAACACACCCGAACTCTGTTTAAGTCTCTCCATCTGGTCCAGCCTGCTCTCGCCTAATAACTGGATTCCTGTAATAACTTCCTAATTAAAATCTTCCCTTTTCTGTCTTTTCTATTAGCTAAATCTTTGTGAAATGAGTTGTTGTCATTCCTTCTGAGGTATGACACTGTGTGTGATCACATTGACAATATGAATAGGCAAAGTAGAAGTTTCCCCTCCTACCCTCTCTCAGTGCCTTTTATGTTTAGCATTTGAAGTGATCTTGTGGCCCTGGTTTGTTGGCTCAATGGATAGAGCATCAAACCAGCATATGGACTTCCTGGGTTCGATCCCTGGACAGGACTAACAAGAGAAGTGACCATCTGTTCTTTTCTCCCTCCCTCTCCCCCTTCTCTTTCCCCCTCCCATAGCCAGTAGCTCGATTGGTTCAAATGTCAGCCCCAAACGGGAGTTGCTGAGTGGATTCCCGTTGTGGAACTTGTACGTGTGGGAGTCTGTCTATCTCCCCTTCTCTCACTTATAAATAAATTTTTTTAAAAAAAGAAGGGAGGAAGGAAGGAAGGAAGGAAGGAAGGAAGGAAGGAAGGAAGGAAGGAAGGAAGGAAAAAGGGAAGGAAGGAAGAAAGGAAGGAAGGAAGGAAGGAAGGAAGGAAGGAAGGAAGGAAGGAAGGAAGGAAGGAAGGAAGGAAGGAATCTTGATAAATCATTATTTATACAATTACAATGATGACTTTTCTTTGCCTTGAAAAACAGCTTAAGCTTCTAATGTAATTCTTCAAGGTCCACCTGAGCTAAAGTCTGCTTTTCCCTCCATCTCTTCGCCACCTCTGTCTATCATCATTCTTGTGCATTACACTCCAGCCCCACTGCCCTTTGTGTTCTGGTTCATACTTCACCTTCTCCTGGCTCCACATCTCTTCCCCGCTCTTCTTTCTGATTATGATGGTCTTTCTTTGCATGGCTGTCTCATTCTCATCCTTTAAGCTTCAACGTAAGTATGACTTCCGCAACTGACCATTTTATCCAAGGTAAGCATCTCCACCTTTTTTGCCTTGATGGCTTCCATTGTAGGCTGCATCCCAATACTTAACAAATTTGATTACCCCTTTTAAACTAGTTAATCATCTGTCTTCCATCTAGAATGCAAGTGATGTAAGGGTAGATATTTATCTGTTGAATTCACTGCATTTAAACACTTGAACTGACACACAGCAGCTAATGAATGAATCTATCAGTTAAAGATTTAGATCAATCTTGTGGTGTAATTTTTAGATGTGTGCACATTTTTGATAAAAATATCACACACTTAGAAAACAGCATCATGACATGCTTTTCATTGTATTTGTAAAGCTTTTGCATATTTTAAAATTTACCTACCAAACCCCCATGAATAACTTTTGCTATTAAGAAGTAACAGAAATGCAAAGTTAGTATAAGGAAATTCTATCCTGTTACAATTTTGGTCTTGGTCATCTAAATCAGTGGTCCCCAACCCCCGGGCCACAGACTGGTACTGGTCCATGGGCCATTTGGTACCGGTCCGAAGAGAAAGAATAAATAACTTACATTATTTCCATTTTATTTATATTTAAGTCTGAATGATGTTTTATTTTTAAAAAATGACCAGAATCCCTCTGTTACATCCGTCTAAGACTCACTCTTGACGCTTGTCTTGGTCACGTGATACATTTATCCATCCCACCCTAAAGGCTGGTCTGTGAAAATATTTTCTGACATTAAACCAGTCCGTGGCCCAAAAAAGGTTGGGGACCACTGATCTAAATCATGTCTTTAAAATCTGCATGTTTATGTTGGAACACGGAAAGGCTGCATTGTCTAAGATAAATGGCAAAAAGGTAATAATACCATCAGGATGCTATCATAGAATAGCTGTTACAAGTTAATTTCTCCTTCAAACGAAGCTCTGGGAAAGGCATGTGGAAGTTTTGGTTGAGTAACTATCTTTTCGGTTGAGTCACACATGCCTCTCTTATTTTGTCTGATTTACAAAAACATCATTTAATTTGAAGGATGATTAAGCAACAGAGGTGATAAAAAAAGATGTGCATGGATAGGAGCTATGGCCTGGGTTGAAATTCTGTCTATGTCTTTGTGACCTGTGTAATAATGACCCTGGTTTTCTTCTCTGTAACATAGAGCTCAAAGTAATTTCTCATTAAACTGTTATTTTGAAGACTTGGAAGATATTTATAAGGACCTGGTATCCTATGTGACACAGATTAGGTATATATAATGTATCAGGTTATGTGTAATAAATATTATTTTTTGAAGGAGTAAGTTCCCAAAAGGTGTGTGCCAGTATTTGTTACATTATGTTGTAATGACCGATAGCTTCTGAAAACCAGCAACATATAAAGATTTACAAGGGCTTATTTCTTGTTTGGCTTATATTCAGGCTGCACATTGCCTATGACTCTCCTCCACGTACCGTCTTCAGTCCAGAATCCAATGAGAAGCAGCCGCATTCCTTTGGGTTACATCTTTCCCATGACAGAAGAAAAATGGAGATGGTTGGATCAAATACAGTGGTACCTTGAGATACGAACAGACCAACATACGATTTTTTTTTAAAGATACAAGCTGTGACTCTGTCCGTATTTTCGTTTGAGATCCGAGCGAAATTCCGAGATACAAGTCGTGATTCGGGAAGCTGCTGCTAGTTGGCGCATTGGCGCACGGGTCCAGTACCGGCAGTTTGATATATGAGTTGACTGACTTATGAGCTTGGTTACAGAACGAATTAAATTTATATCTCAAGGTATCACTGTACCTCTTTAAACCTCAGACATGGCAGGTGTGACTCTGTTCACATTTCACTGGTGAAAGCAAGTCACACAGGCAGAGTGGTGGCACTGAGCCAGGGAAGTCACTCCACAGAAAATCACTGCAGTGCACATGGCAACAAGAAGAGATGTAGAATTCTCTTATAAGAGAGGGCTGAGTAATAGCGTACAATAAAACAATAGACTGCATTAACCTGATTTTTTTCCCCTAAAATTAAAAGGAAAAATAATAAGAAGAATGTTGTCTAAAGTCATGTAGACTGATTTCTTCTACATGAAACAAACCAGTGTTGAAAAACAAAACATTGCTTTGTGGAACTGATTTCATTTCGCTTTGTTTCGCGGAATGAAAATGGCTGATTTTGTAAGTAGCAAATGAGGTGGCAGTCTTGGAAAAGAGTTTCCAGTGATTGATATGATTTTAGTAGGGCTGGTCAAATAGGTGGATTTAGTGTTAGATGGATGGGTCTGGGAAAAACTGGTCATCACTCTTCTAAGACAGCAGGCCAGCTCTCAGCACTGTGTTGAACATGAATACATTGAGCCCTAAGCTAAAAGATTTACAGTCTCCTTTAACTAAATGACAGTATATTGATTAAATAGTCACCCACTTTTTATTAGATTCAGGCTACCCAGAATTGTCTGTATTAATAGCTATCATACTGAACACAGTGTTTACACACTCAGTTATCATAAAGCATGGAATATTCCATTTCCCCCATATATTACCGTTGTTTGGCCACAATAAAAATTGAACAAAATAGTTCAGCTTTCCACATAGTACTTGTCTCATTGATCAATATTTGAGTCCAACTTTATCCCATTTGGAAAGAAATAAAGCTCTGGTTTTCATTTTTAAATTGAGAAACTGACACTCAAAGGAGTGAGTCTTGACCTCTGACCCTGGGCCGGTAAAGGGAAGACAAGAAAGGTGTCCCGGACTCCTCGCGGAGACCCATGCGCTGGCACGACTCACTGTTTCTGTTTCCCCGGAATTCCATCGTGGTGGGAACCTAAACAACTCCATTTTTAAAAATTAACAGATCTGTGCACAGAGAAGAATGAATCAAAACAGGTTTTCTTCCCTCAGAGAGTCAATCTTAACAAACTCATTTGTTATTGTTAGCCATAATATTTGTTTGTTCATTAAAAAGTATCTCTACTTCTGTGTAGACAATACAGTTAAATTAGGCCAAGCTGGTTCAAACCTGCAGTTAAAATGGGCAATTGTTTTTGAAACAGATGATTGAAAAAAATCACTGATTTCTTAAACCAGTTTAATCGTGGTTTACTGGGTGAATTGATGATTCACTTCAATAAAAACATTGAAGTCAGTTGTGCATGTGGATACAATGATAAAAAGAAATTCACACAGAGGCATGTATTTTCAGGCTTGAACAGCTAGAAAAACATGCAAATGCATGTGGGATAGTTGTGTTTTTTAGGCAGAAAGAAAAAAAAATACAACAGAAAAGATACCAAATAGTTTACCTGAAAATCTAAAGATTTTCTTATTTCTAGCCACCCAGTTCTCTTCCCCCAAATCACTAATTTTTCACGTAGACATCCAGAGATACATTTATATATTTTGGCAAGTTATTGCTGTTATATCAGCTAAACTATGTCAAAAGAAGGTAGGAATTAGCTAAACAATTATTGTACTTTGCAGTGTTTCTAAGTATTGCCATCAAGGTCTAGGAAAAAGAGGAGCAAGGCTAAGAAGAAAAAAAACTTAAGAGACAGAGCAGTGTTCCCAAGATTTCCATGTTATCTGGATCGTTTGGCACAATAATTGTTGTTTTGATTTTTAAAATATTGTTTCCCAAAATATCACAGAGGTAGAACTGAAGAAAGGAAGCTTGATGGTCTTCATGGAGAGAACAAGGAACAGATAAAGGTAGCTTTGACTTGGAAATCCAGAATAAGATTCTTTTAATCTCAGAGGAATTGTCTCTGAGATGAGTAGGGGTGAAGTTTATCCATTTATTTACTGGAGTAGTTACTGGGCTCCTAATAAGTGTCAGTTTCTTTGGATATGAAAGCAAACATCAATATGAGCCATTGGGTCTTAGATGTCCTCAAAATTCAATTAGTCAACAGCTACATGATGAATAGCCTATTTCCTGAAAGCCTATGGAAAAATTATCTTGCAGAAAGACAATTAATTCAAATTATGAATTCGTCAAAAATTACTTTTCATTGTAGTTGCTATGTAGAATGTGATCAATTGTGAAAATAACACTACACACTTGTTTGAGTGGGTAAAAAGACTGACAATATTAAATACTCCCAAGATTGTGGAGCAATGGGGACTCAGTCATTGGTGATGTGAATACAAAGTGGTATAACTACTTTGGAAGACAGTTTGACATTTTACAAAGCTAAGTATACTTTCCTGTCCCCATGATGTTGGGCCAAGTCACATGACTTGCTTTATTCAATGGAATGAAAACTGTTATGATATCTAAATAAACGCATTAGGAAGCACTGCATGATTGGTTTTTATTCTCTTTCCTCTTCCATGGGAATGGCATGGACCAAAGAGGGCTTCTCTTTCAACCATGGTCCCAGATTGAGGAGACGCAGGGAGCAATACCAAATCAGTTAAAATGAAATGTGAGCAAGGCATAAATGATTGTGAGCATATGAGGATCATCTGTTACCTAAACAATGCTAATTACTACAACTTCCCATTTCCATATAAAACGATGAATGATTAAGAAGGGTTCATAAATCCAAAACATAAAGTACTAAATAAATTTACATTAAGAACTGTACTTTCATCTACTAAAGATATATAGAAAGTTAAGCTAGATAGATTTAAGATGGTGCGTGTGTTTGTGTGTATGTGTTATTTATTGTATAATTTTATTGATTTTTCACTTGGGAACACTGACTCACCCTTAGCACTGCTTAGGAGGATTTATTTACTTACTTACTAGTTTATTAATTTACTGATTTAATTATTTCCTCTTTATTTTTAAAAATGATATATAGACCACGTCATAGTGGAGGATTGGAACTTAAAAAGGCAGTGGTAGTATTATTTATACTTTGTAAAAAACTAAAGTACAATTCAATTGTTTTGATTTGGTAGTGATTCACAGATGATATCAGATAAAACAAAAATTGTTTTCTCCTGTTGAGAGTGCTAGATATCATTTGAATGATCAATGTTAATATGCAATGACAGTCAAATTGGTTTTCAACAAATTGGTGTTTTGATGAGTAGGGTTTTCAGTCAGTTGGTAGTTTTCTCTATCTTTGCTACCCTAGAGCTCACATTCTAGATTCAGGAAAACCCGAAGCTAGTCTAGAGATCTGAGGCAGCACGGAATTGCTTAAGGTACCCAATTGTTTATTTTTATTCAGGTAATCTTTAGCACTACCTCCAAGAGAAGCTAACCTGCATTCCCAAAAGAAGTGACTATAAGTAATGAAAATATGAGTTAAACACGAGAGATTATACTAAAACATTTATTCCAAACTAAGTCATCATGACCTCTGTGTCAGGGAACTGACTGATATGATAACACTGTCATGCTAGAGGGAGGAGGAGTCTGCCTTCTATTGCCCTGAACTTAGTAATGAGATAACAAAGTGGAAGAAGTTCCGGACCGCAGTGGGAAATGGATAGAAGTAAGCCCGGATCATCCACGTGAACTCTATAATGTTGTTAATGAAAGAAATGCTGTCAGCAAGACTGAGGTGCTTAGGCTTCTATTGTTGGGGATGGAGAGCCAACCTCTTTTGGGGATATTACCTGGTGATGTTCTGCCTTCACTCTAAACTCCAGAGCAGGGGACATTTGAGATGTGGTTTAAGTTATTGTAAACTATATGTCTTTTATAGGACAGTATGAATTCAATATAACTATTTGATAACTGCACACTCCTCAGAATCCATAGTCAGGCCAGTGGTCCAGAATTAGCCAACAATGAATTTCTGAGTAAGATGACTTGAAAGAAACATAGAGTTTTCTTCAATCGATTTTTAAGGGCCACATATCTCTTTGTTGTGGGGATAGACTCAGAGATACATTATGTAAATAGAGGTCTTAGAAAGGCAAGACCTCACCAGAGTGTTTGAAATCTTACACAGGTAAGGTGGTCTGCCATTTTCCTGGGAAGTCTGAAGAGCTATGGTAAATGGGCCACTTCACAACCCTGCCGGTCACTCATAACCTTAACAACTACATTAAAAATGTGCCACCATTAAGGACCTGTCTGTGAATGTAGTTCATTTCTCCTAATGTTAAGGTCCTCTACATGCTCAAGTCAAAATCTCAAAATGACTTAAGACTTGAGCATTAACTTGAACAAAACAAGGGACTCTAGTGAGAATAAAGTTATTCCCAGGATATATGAGCATGGGGACATTGATTTTCTGATTCAGTTACTTATAGGTTTTATGGGTTTATGTGTCTAAGCAACATATGAAGACAGAAAAGGTTTAGATTAAGAATATTCAGAAGCCACAAGTTCCAATTAGATTTTGGTGTATCCCTACCACTCTTAATATGTGCAGAAATAAAAATAAATAAATGTAAGGACATATATAAGTGTTCTGAAGCTTCTATGAATGATGTCTTCAATATAGTTCTTAGAAATTTCAAATATTAAATTTTTCCAAAAATGATTTTGGGGTCATCCTGTTTAGCTGGTGCAGTAAGTCTGGCTTGAGTCCACCCATGTGGTCATCTTGCAGCGAGACAGGCTCATTAATCTTGGCTACTTGTAACATTTACTGTAAAGTTTGTTTCCATAAGTCACTGAGGTTGTGTTTCTTAAATTGTAAAATGAAGCTAAATCTTCCCAATAATTTCAGATCTTTTTAAAGAGAGATTAGAAAAAGCGACCCACAAGGCATAAAGACTGTCGTCTGTTTCTATAATATCCTGAATGAAGTTCTAAACTAGAGAGGAACAGCAAGGTTATAGATTACCCAAGAGAGCCAGTCAAGACTGAATCACAATGACTTAGAGAGGGGAATGAGCTCAGGCTAATTACATAATACTCGCTATTGTGCTCTGGCTTAGTCAGAACCAAGTTCAGGAAGCACATTCCATTAGACTAAATAAAGCTTCGATCATGTGTAAACTTTCCAGCTTGAATAGGCAGCCCTCCTATCACTCATCAAGCTAGATGCATATAGTGGGTGTAATTTCTTCCTCATATTTCTATGTTTATTGTTTCATTTTTATTATAGGAATTTGGGCACCTTATAAAGCTTATTATTTTCTGTTAAACCTAGGCTTAAGTAAATAGTGATCTACAGGGTATACATGAAAATATGTTTCCTTTAGATTGTCAAAAGAATGGGGCAATCTGATTCAACTTAACTATGAGATTAGAAGAAAGGAAAAGTGAAAAAACAAAACAAAACAACAACAACCTATTCAGCACCAAGCCAATGTCACTTGAAAGTGTATAGAAATTATTTTGGGAAGGGAGGATTGTAAAGTATAAATCCCTCAATTCCAGAAGTCCCAATTTTTTAGACTCAAGATAGAATTTAAAAATATGCACTTTAAGAAAGTTCACAAGTGATCTTTTATGTAGGTGAGCATTGCCTTAAGACCCTGTAAACGACATTAAACTTGCTCTTAATTTTATTAGAGGAAAAGGAAAGAAGACGGAAGATGAATGTTATTTTCCTTTCAGGACAATTATTTGAACAACTGAATGTCAGAAATTGTCCCTGCAGCATTTTAATTTAATGACTTGAATTCATTTCTGAGAGCTGCTGAGCCACCAGCACTTGTGGACTGCGATCCAGGTCTCACTCAGCTGCCTGCTGACCGAGCTTTGGTCTGAAGCAAGTGCTCATTAAGCATGATGTAAGTGAGCAAAGTGCAATCTGTCTATCATCTATCTATCTATCTATCTATCTATCTATCTATCTTTTTTTCCCCAAATGTAAAAATATGCCCCAAACTAAAAACCTAGAGAAAAGTGGAGTCTTAACTCCTAAATATTTGGGGGTTAAAGATGGCTTATTTAGTTATTTTTTAAGGGAAAATAGTCAGGATAAAGGTTGTTCTATTAAGAATTTTATTTGCAAGGTGATTTTAGAAAACACTGGTAGAGGAGCAGGGAAGCAGGGAAGTTGGCACTGGGAGGTGGCCAGTAAGGATGCTTGATCAAGCAAGTTCTTATTGTGGACAACTAGGGCTCAGTCCCCATTGGGGGACTCAGGGAGGCAGTGCAGAACATGTGCTTCAGGTTATCTTCCCCAAAGGCAGCAGGAGCTATAGTGTTGGGCATGACCCCCTGATGAGTCATTGGTTGAAGAACAATGGTTGAAGGAGAACTTTCTTTCCCTGGCACTTCCAGCCTGCCTCTCGCATGGGCAGATCAGGCTCCATGGCCAGTGCGAGATCTTCAACTGCTGGTATGATTCTTGCAACTAACTTGTATGTCAGTTGTGTCTTTCTCCCGGTGACTATTGGTCTCAGTACCAATAAGTAGAATCCTCATAGACGCTTTAAGAGTAGTCTTGAAAAAGCCCCCAGCCCTGCTGTTAAGCAAGACTGTCCCATCGCACGGGGAAGTCAGATCAGGACGCCTGATTGACACAGAGCTTGGGCTCTATTGGGACACACGTGGACAAAGATAGTTCCCTTGGAACTCATCATTTGTTTTTTAAATGTAAGTGACTTTATATGCCTTCTACTAAGTTGTTTGGTTCAAAAAATATATTTATGAATTTCTCATTTTAAACATAAAAAAATGGAAATTATAATTAATTAATTGAAAAAGTTTTTTTCCTGGCCCCACAAAGTACATAATGATAGAATATGTAAAGAGTGTCATACTGAAGGAACACCATTCTTTTTAGCCCATCAAGAGAAATTTTACGTGGCTTCATATAACACTTTAGGAAACCACAAAATGACATTTAAAAAAAAAGGTGAATAAGAATCTTGTGTTATTTTAAATATACTCAGTACCTTTTCCCAAAATGTTGAAGACTGCCCAACAGCTGCACAAACTACAACTTTGCAAAGAATTAAAATCACCCCCTTGTTCATAAAGGTCAAACAATTACAGTGCTTATGGACATGATGCCCTAAAGCTATACAAATGAATCGCAGGGATTTTTTTTCCAATGGAGATTTGCAAACTCATCAGATGCGGACATTGTAGCAAGTAGCATATTAGATTTAGATTTTCATTCTGCCTCAGGTCAGTTCTGAAATTCAGAAGACTTCCTCTTGTGTGCTCTGTGGAGCCAAGTAAGCTACAGTTCAGTTTGACACACAGAGACAAACACTCAAGGCACAATTGTTTAACTGTGTCTTTAAATTCAATTTATTTTGCCCTGGCCGGTTGGCTCAGCAGTAGAGTATCGGCCTAGCGTGCGGAGGACCCGGGTTCGATTCCCGGCCAGGGCACACAGGAGAAGCGCCCATTTGCTTCTCCACCCCTCCGCCGCGCTTTCCTCTCTGTCTCTCTCTTCCCCTCCTGCAGCCAAGGCTCCACTGGAGCAAAGATGGCCCGGGCGCTGGGGATGGCTCTGTGGCCTCTGCCCCAGGCGCTAGAGGGGCTCTGGTCGCAACATGGCGACGCCCAGGATGGGCAGAGCATCGTCCCCTGGTGGGCAGAGCGTCGCCCCTGGTGGGCAGAGCGTCGCCCCTGGTGGGTGTGCCGGGTGGATCCCGGTCGGGCGCATGCGGGAGTCTGTCTGACTGTCTCTCCCCGTTTCCAGCTTCAGAAAAATGAAAATAAATAAATAAATAAATAAATAAATAAATAAATAAATGAAATTCAACTTATTTTAACTTCCAGCAATATTTGCAAGTTGTAGAAGGATTTTCTGGCTACAGTTATCTCCAGGAATGCTTTCCATAGTAAGTTAACTTAAAGCTTCCAGCATGGCTACCACTGGGGCAATTACTATCAAAAGATGTCCTAAATTGAATATCAATTTATGAGTTTTCATATGTTGTTTTCTCTTTTACACATAAGCGATTTTTTGCTTCTATTGAAAATTAATGTCAAAAACATTTTTTTTCTAAAAGAAAAAGAATCCAAAGATCAATATTGTAATTTGAATATGAGAATAATTTTGCAACCTGGATTTATTCTGCTGATTTGTTTATGTTCTGTACTATTTTATTGTTGAGACAGAAAAGCCAAAAATTTAAGCTGTGAAATCTACCAAACCACGACTGGCTATTGAAATCTTTGTGCTTCTTAAATTACAAATCCATATTAAAGAGTGCCTAAATTAACAGAATGAGTTGATAAGCTAAGTGGGGATAGAATGAGTTGAAAGAGATGCTGATTAAAAAACATGATAGAAGAAAATTATATGTACACCCTCCATATGTAAGTTATACTCTTCCAAATGTGTGTCCTTTTAGCTACCAAAGTGGAGAATGCTGAGGGAAATACACAGGTAGCAAGAAAGGGAAAGAAGGATAGAAGGTAAAGCAAAAAAAGATGAGCATCTCTTGATGCTATAGTGATAGAGTGAGTGAAAGAACCAGGAATAGATAAATGTTCCCCCCCTCTCTCTCCATTCCTCTCTCACTAAAATTAATAAATAAAAATTTTTAAAAAGTAAAAGCATGTAAGTAGCACATAGAATGTATTCATTCACTCATTTATTTAATAAATACAAACATTCAAAGGAGATTTTACAAAAGATGAACAACTAGGAAATGAAAAATCCAAAGAAAAGATTTCAAGAGGGATGTTTCTCTGCAGATGAAATTGTTTTTCTTGAACACTCTGTCTCCATATGCTACTCAGCAGACAGATGTCAAGCGTCTCTCAAACCGCCAGACACAGGGTGATTTCAGTATTTCATTTCTCAGCAATAATAATAATGACAACAACCACAGCAATGGTCGTTGAAGTAATTGAGCTCATTGACATTTACAGTGTGCTTTTATTCATGCTTTTTTATCTGATTCTCATAAATAGAAGATAAAAGTAGGTTTTTGTCTCTTCAATGCATAATGCAGGGGACAGATGTCCTGAGATAATAAGGTATTTGCCCAGGTGATTGGAACTAATAATAAGAGATGCGATAAATCTGGATTTGAACTAAGGGTTTTAGACTTCTTAGCCTCATGATGCCCTTCTTTATGCTCAGCATAACTCTGCTAATAAAGACTGATAGAGATCTTATACAATAGCCTATTTAGTCTCCATTTTGTTTAATCATTAACAAAATTAAGTTATATGGTTCCCATTTCACAGATGAAGAAAGAGGGAGAAATTTAAGAATTTTCCTTTTTCTTTCTTTTGTTTTTTTCTCCATGACCAGTTAACCAGTGAGGAAATTCACAGGGAGACACTTACATATTGATTAATTTATTAAATTATGCCTACTACAATAAAAGTACTCAGAAAACAGGGAATAGATGCAGCCATGCGTATCAGGATGCTTCTGATGGAATAATAGTCCTATAATATGTGTTATAAAACTTAGAGGCTCAGATCTAGAACAATTCCTTACTCAAAATTCCAGGAGCTCCCCTCATTTAAATTAAGCAAACAAATCTTCATTATTGCCCCAGGTACTTATCTAGTCCACGTTTCACAGGAGATGTAACTATACAATGTAAATTAATGTCCACTTGATGAGTCCAACTTCCAGAACACAGAATAAACAAACAAACAAACCCCACCAATTTTGAAATAATAAAAAATGTCAACATTGGGTGATTTGAAATGAGATTTAGGCCTTTTTTTGTTCTCTCTGGACTCTTCTGTTTGAGGAGAAGGTGAGTAACAAGAAAAGAGTTTATGGACTATATCCCTTGGTTCTTTCTGTAAAAAAAGAAAAAGGAGAAAAAAAAAACCTCCCAGTGTTTTCTAATTTCAAGGCCAAATAATAATAGAAAAAAACCTTATTGTTTCTCTCGTTAATCCTTCCAGCTGTGCTGGAAGTCCCCAGGGGTGAGTCAGCCCAAGTAACTTAAGCTAGTGTACCCAGTATTTCACAGTGTGCAAATTGGAGTAGCATCCTGCCAAGTGGATATGTCTAGTTAGAGGTGTTGTGTTAACGTATATTCTTCGTGCGGTTTGGGTCCCCTCCACGGCCAAACGCCACTCCTTTGCACTGGCAAAGTACCAATGCCCACTAGACCAGATCATGATATTCACTGGACAATTAAAGAATAGAAAAACATACCAAGAAAAGACATCAGAGCTATACATTTTTGATTATGTATTGTGTAAAGTAAATATATTGCTCATAAATATGTCAAATGGAAAAATGTTTACTGGTGGTCTCATCTCAGTCACAGGCTACCTAATGGAAATCAAATAAAAAAAAATTTGCCTGACCAGGAGGTGGCGCAGTGGATAGAGCGTCGGACTGGGATGCGGAAGGACTCAGGTTCGAAACCCCAAGGTCGCCAACTTGAGCGTGGGCTCATCTGGCTTGAGCACAGCTCACCAGCTTGAGCCCAAGGTCACTGGCTTAAGCAAGAGGTCACTCTGTCTGCTGTAACCCCCTGGTTAAGGCACATATGAGAAAGCAATCAATGAACAACTAAGGTGCTGCAACGAAAACTTGATGCTTCCCATCTCTCTCCCTTTCAGTCTGTCGGTCCTATCTGTCCCTCTCTCTGTCTCTCTGTCTCTGTCACACACACACACACACACACACACACACACACACAAATTTACACTTGCCCAAATAAAAATTGAATGTTAATTTTTAAAAGAATTATTTGTAAACAGGATACATTTCTTATATGTTGAACTATTCTTGTAAATTTCATATAGGAATTAATTTGTCCAGATCTGGTTTATGTACATTCTTTACACACACACACACACACACACACACACACACACATGATCTATAACATAATTTCTTTTGGGTCTTATAACAAATTAATAAATTTATATTAAACTTAAAAGTAAAGTCATAAAAATAAAGCTCCAATGAATTGCAAATGCAAGAAAATGTATCCCTGTTCCAAAATATGTCTGGAAAATCAGAGGCAACAGTAGATTTCAAATTAGCATATTCTCAAAAGCAAAATAACTCAATGTGGATTGAGAGAAATGTCCACATATTTTGGTTGTTGAATAATGAATTCCTCATTATCTACAAGTGTACAGTATATCTGTCAAAGGCAGAACAGCATAAATGTGACAAGACTGAATAAAGCAATATCCTGGGCAGAGATCCCACAAAAAGAAACCGAATGTCTGCAGCATCTCATCACAGGTGGAAAGAGGATGATTAGTTGGGGAAAAAAAGCATTCCATTTGGGGTATTCTAGAGAAATGCAATCTTTGCATTTCTTCCAATCATTAGAGACAAAAGAAAAAAGAAAAAATCCTGGGAACTAGCAGTGGTCATATTTTAGAAATGTTCCTTGGAGGAGCAGTAATGTATATAAGCTTAAAATATTTTCAACTGTGTCTTTAGCACCATGGGTGTTTTTCTTTTTTGTGGGAAGGAGACAGTGGAGAAGAGAAAGTGAGTGGGAATAACTTCTCCTACAGGGGGTAGTCTAAACAATGCAAAGGAAAGAAAACAATATCCAAAGCAGTACACTGAGCATATCAAAAGTGGTGATAAGACTAATTCTGGAAATTGGGAAAATATAGGGTGTAGGGGCTTGATATTGCTTTAAGGGTGGGTACAGTGACATTTTGTTAGAAAAAAGTTATGAGAGTCATGTGAAAGAAAACTGGTAACAATTAGACCACTTAAGGAAGGGAAGTTTGGTGGTTAATTTCAGAAACCAGGAGTCTTGTAAAAGAAAGTGAGTGGGATATTATAAAGAAAAGGTTATACTATAGCATCCAACTGATGGAGGTGGGGGAGAAGGACAAACCTTTTCTTCACTTCTTTATTAAGATATTGTCCTCTTGAACTTGCCTAGAATGACCATCCTATTGCAAAGCATCACTCATCTCAGCCTCTTTCTCCCTACATTCCTTATCCATCTTGTCCTGCCATATTTTTTCCCCATAGCACCATACCTCCTAATGTACCATTCGTTTTTCACTTATTTTCTTTGTTGACCGACAGCATTTCCCTAACTGGAGTGGAAGCCCACTGGGGGTAGAGAGTTGCTTACTCAGTGATGTCCTTCAAGAATCTAAAACTGCCTGGCATGTTGCACTTGAAAAACATTTGTTGAATACAGGTAAGAGGGGGAAATATAATATTCAAGGAGGTAAGGTTGCATGCTGAACTTGAACTGTTAAACTTCCCATTCCAAAATAGGTACACTTGAAGCCCAACATTACACCACCTCAGGGAAACAACATACTTTATAAAAACTTGGCAAACATTAAAGAAAGAATAGAAAATTCAATTAAATGTCACTGAGGATGAAGAGGATGAGAACTATGTGACATAATGACTAGAGATTGAAGTTAGGAATCTGTCTTTGTGGTAGGTGTTATAAATTGAATAGGATTCTAATATTTATCTCTCAAAAGAAAAACAAAGCCAAACACATAACAAAACAATGTGTTTGTGCATCCAATCCCCAACTCAGACCCATCAAATTCATAAAACTTCTTGACAGCATCTAGTATCTCCCACAACTTTTATCAATTGGCATGGCACACATATGATAACATTTAATCTTGGTAAAAATGTAGTTTTAGTAATATTTAGGAATATTGCCTTAGGCTCCTTAAATTTTACAAGACTTGTAAGTAAAATTTAACAATCTTATTTATACAATTCCTTAGTCTTCATTAACCAAGAGATGAGTGAAACAATAAAGATATTACTACATATTCCCTGTAAGTTGCAATGGAGGATTTAGCTGCATATATGATCCCATATGATCTGAAGACTTCTTACTGCAAGCACATACCTCTTTTGGCTTGAGAGCATTCTCTGGTAGAAGGAGCATGTGTGGTCTATACATACCAGAAGTTCCAGGGAGTTAGCTGTCCTACATAAGGCCCCCACTAATGATGGACAAGAGCTGGAGGATAAATGCCCCATTTCCTCACTCCCTGGGTGGAAAAATTCTCAGGTGTTCTCTGTAGATTCTCCCAGAGGTCCTCGGTGGAATTCTGCTACAGTTGCTGACAGTGGGAATTTCTCAGCACTCTACCTTGAACTGCCTCCCCCCCCATTTCCTGTCTCACTTCCTCATTCCTCTATCAGAGCTCCCCGGAATCACATCCTTACCCTGACATCCTCATCTCAGGCTCCGCTTCTGGGAAATTCCAACCCATAACAAACTTATAGTCTCTTTGTGAAGATAAAACTATATATCTAGAAGGCAAACAACATCAGTAATTAAATGCCATGCTATGTGGCAGAAGCTCATTGCCATAAAGGAGAGAGATAAATTAGGGTGAAGATGACTACTTTGTACTTTGGAGATAAAGTAGGATATTTTGCCTGAATCTGAGAGGTATAGTAGATTTTCAGCTGGATATGAGTGGTGAGAGACATTAGGAATCAGGAAAAGGGCATAGAGATCTGGGAAATTATAAAGGATAAGCCTGTTGTTTCAGGAACAAGTCTGACAAGTGGTGGTCAGCTACCAGCTGGCACACTGAAGAGGCCATCGTTAGGGGTCTTCTGTTATTCCTAATATGGCTAACCAAATGTGTAAAGTTTAGAAGTAGATGACCTCTCTGCCTCCACTCTCTATGGTGAATTCCTAGGGACCACAATGTGTGTGTAATGGATGCTCCTGGAGAAGCATTCTCACCTGGGTCATTGTTCTGGTGCCTGTTGTCTTACAGTGGCTTTCATCTGCCCTCTTCTCAGAGGAGATATGCCTGATGATTGGGAGCCTCCTTTTTTTTTTTTTTTTACAGAGACAGAAAGAGAGTCAAGAGAGGGACAGATAGGGACAGATAGGCAGGAACAAAGAGACATGAGAGGCATCAATCATCAGTTTTTCATTGCGACACCTTGGTTGTTCATTGATTGCTTTCTCATATGTGCCTTGACCGTGGGCCTTCAGCAGACTGAGTAACCCCTTGCTCAAGACAGTGACCTTGGGTCCAAGCTGGTGAGTTTTGCTCAAACCAGATGAGCCCACGCTCAAGCTGGCAACCTCGGGGTCTCGAACCTGGGTCCTCCGCATCCCAGTTCGATGCTCTATCCACTGCACCACCACCTGGTCAGGCTAACGGGAGCCTCCTTGCCTGGGAAATTGCTCGCTGCCCCTTCCCATGGCAGCCTGTATAGATGACTGCTATGAATAACAAGAGCTGCAAACTGCTGGGTCCCCAAGCCTAGGTGGTAGAATCATACTCCAGCTTCCATAGGATCAGGCCAGATGATACACTTGGAGCATCTTACACTGCCTTACCCAGCTTCCCTCACCCCCGTTCTCATAAAAGCACACTTTCAATAAATCACATGCACCTGAGTTAGTCTTAACGCTCTGCATCCAGAGCACCTGCCCCCAAATCCCACATGTCTGATAGGAGCGAGCCTTCTTCATAAACCCAGAGGGACCTTTACCTCAGACTTCTACTGACTCTCTGGGGAAGATTAACAAGGACTTTCCACCTTCCTGAGGCCACCCACATCGTCACCCGAAAACTTTTTCATAATCTGCTAATAATCTGAGCAGAAAGCACGGCCTGAAGTGGCCTCATCCATTGAAGGGCCAGCAAGCCACGAACTGATAAGGTAGACGTGACCTCCGGCAGAAACAAATCTTTAATAATAGTAGCACAAAGACATCGGAATTGCATTTTGGGCCAAACTGCCCCACCCACTCACAGTGGAAATAATGAGCAGGTGACTTTCTAAGAGGCCTAAAAATGGATCCTGCAGGAATGCTGGGAAAGAAAAGAACCATATAACTTTATGTACCAAATCTCAGGATCATTTCAGGAATCAGTGTGTGGGAGGCTCTTGTTTCAGGTCCTCAGTTAAACTAAAAACAAAGCAAAACAAAGCACCGTCCCACCGTGCCTAATACTCCCCAGATGACTTTAAATGAATACACAGAGACGATTAGCAGAACATGATGTTTTTCTTTCTGTTCTGTTTTTATTTTTTCCTTTTAAAGGGGCATTCTTCAAACTCACTGTGACATTGCAGGGCCTGTGCATACTACGAGGTATAATAGGGTCTCTCTCCCTCTGCTGCTATCGCAGAAGAAGAGAGAGAGTTCATTCACCTGGCACTGGCAGAGCCTAACCTAGACACTGAGAATTGCAATGAAGAAAGATTGGCTATTTTATTATGAATGGTGCCACCCAGAAGAACATCAAGCTCATGTTCAAAAAGCTAAATTCCTCATGTAAGTTACAGGTTCCATAGGGCAAAATTACCAGACACCATGGGTTAGGGGTCCAGGCTCACGCTGTGCTCTGATTTGTTGGAAGTAGGGTAAGGGTGATGAATCATTTCTTCATATCTTGAGGGAAGCTCTGAGGTTCTTTGTTCTGTGTCCCTCTGTCCGGTCTCCTGGGAAAGTATTCAGGGAGTCATTCCTCCTTAGGGCTCAGGAACTGAAACATAACTTGGGTCAAGATGTTATCTGCCAGAGGTCTGGACCCTGTTACCATTAGTCAGGTCCAAGCTACTGTCTTCTGCTGTTTTGGGGGTTGCTGGAGAAACATCAGTTCTCTGAGGAGTATAGATAGACAGAAAGAAAAAGAGAGAGAGGGAAGGAGATATTATTTCTACAGCTAAGATTTAAACTAAATATAATCAAAGTCATAAAGACCCTTGGTTTCACTACTATGTGGGTTTTGCTCAATGAACAAAAATGTGCTTCAACATTAGCCCAAGAAGACTTAAACAGTAAGTTTATTTGTAGCTCAGCTATACATGTATTGTTTGTTAATGCATTTCTAATCCAAGAAGCAGTAGCTTGGTCCCTTAGTGACTAGAATATATTTGGGACCCCAACACCTATCAACAGGCCAGTTACATAAGAAACACTCAAAAAGCTGTGTGTTATACAACATAACCCAACAATTCCACCCTTAGGAGTAACCCGACAGAAATGTGAACGTGGGGCCTGACCTGTGGTGGCACAGTGGATCAAGCATCAACCTGGAATGCTGAGGTCACTGGTTCAAAACCCTGGGCTTGCCCGGTCAAGGCACATATGGGAGTTGATGCTTCCTGCTCCTCTCCCTTTCTCTTTCTCTCTCTCTCTCCCCTCTCTAAAATGAATAAGTAAAATCTTAAAAAAAAAATTTTAATGTGAATGTGTTATCAAAAGACATAGATCAGAGCCTTCATATAGCATTATTTATAAAAGCTTCAAATTAGAAAGCACTCAAATGCTACTCAACATTAAATTGTGATGTTTTCACATAATAGATTACATCTATCAATATATAGAGAGTCAAGAATAAACAATCTTCCCCACATAAATTACAGTTTGAATAAGTTTCAAAATGCAATGTTCATTAAAAACAAATAAACAAAAAGACACAAATAAGCATAAAGGCAGGCAAAAACAAGTCTGTAATGTGGTAAGTGAGAACGGTGGTTTACCTGTGAGGGGAGGGAAATAGTAACAGGAAGGGAGTAGGATGGGGTGACATCAAGGCACCAGTAATGCTCTGCTCAGGAATTTGGTTGTTTTTTACACGGATACATCACTTTGGGAGAAAAAAAACCCCCAAAACATCAAACTGTACAGGTACAATTTTGGGACCTTTTTGCACATAAATTTTTTTTAATTAATTTTAATATGGTGACGTTGATCACTTAGGGTACATAGGTTTAGAGAAAACATCTCCAGGTTATTTTGACATTTGATTATGTTGCATATCCATCACCCAAAGTCAAATTGTCTTCCCTCACCTTCTATCTAGTTTTCTTTGTGCCCCTCCCCTCCCCCCACCCCCTCCCTCTTTGCATGTAAATTTTCAAAGAGTTTTTTCAAAAGAATAAGTTCGGTCAACTGAACTGAATGCTCTAGTATTTGAGGTCATTTGGACTTATCATTCTTCTATAAATGTCAATAGTCAAATGCCAAGTCGTGAAACTAAATATGGGAGGTTGACAAGACTCCTGTTTTAGTCAACCAACGCAAACTGTCTTGATTGTAAGATTCGGGGAAAATATAACAGCAAAGTATTCTTTTTTTTTTTTCTTTCTTTTTCTTTTTCTGAAGCTTGAAACGGAGAGAGACAGTCAGACAGACTCCCGCATGCGCCCGACCGGGATCCACCCGGCACGCCCACCAGGGGCGAAGCTCTGCCCACCAGGGGGCGATGCTCTGCCCCTCCAGGCATCGCTCTGTTGCTACCAGAGCCACTCTAGCGCCTGGGGCAGAGGCCAAGGAGCCATCCCCAGAGCCCGGGCCATCTTTGCTCCAATGGAGCCTCGCTGCGGGAGGGGAAGAGAGAGACAGAGAGGAAGGGGAGGGGGAGGGGTGGAGAAGCAAATGGGCGCTTCTCCTGTGTGCCCTGGCTGGGAATCGAACCCGGGACTTCTGCAGGCCAGGCCGATGCTCTACCACTGAGCCAACCGGCCAGGGCCCAAAGTATTCTTTTTTTAAAAAATTTGGAGGGAGAATGTTATCTTGTCAGGTATTTGAAATTATTAAGAAATTCTAAAAATTCTATTAAATGACAGAATTTTAAGTTGAGAGGGGACTTGGGGAGTAACTATTGTAGCCCACACATTTTACAGATAAGAAAACTGACCACAAGAGGTTAAATCATAGGCCCATGGTCACATGTGTGGTTAGAAGCAGCCCTGGGAGTAGGTCCAAGGTCCAAGGCCCTTTTCCTCTAGACCACACAGCCTCCTTGTTTTCCAGACCTCCTGAGAAAAGTTCATGAATACATTTAAATGTCTGTTGTAGGATGTTTAAAGACCTACTCATTCACCCCCTATTGCTACAGCACATAGGATGTGAACTGGCCCAAATCCCTGCACTCCAATCTGTCAACAATCAGCACGACGTTTGTTCCTAGACTGCTGGCATTTCTGCTTCTGCTTAATGGTTGATTTTAATTAACTCATGCTTTCTGCGCTCACTAAAACACTTTCTTTAGCTCATACAACCAGGCTTAAAATCAAGAAATAGTCTCACCCAGACAATTGAGGCCCTCAGGCTCATTTTTTCCCCCAAAAGTAATACCATTTGCACATATTCTGAGGAAATCACAAAAGCCCTGTGGCAAATATCTCTTAACTCTCTAAAGTTTACTATAGAGAGTCCCAACCCTGACTTCTTTCTGGGGCAGTCTGCACAGGGTTTTAAGCAGCGATGCTGTGGCTCCTCCCCAGACCTCCCAAGTTGCATTCTCTAGGGACCCAGTCCAGGCATCTTGATGTTTTAAAAGCCTACGGGTGATTCTGGCATAGTCAAGGTTGGCAGAGGCAGGTCCATTGCTCCTCTATGGCATAGTTCTCACCACCCTCTCTGTGATCAATCCGATAGGTGAATATTAAACAAATAAAGCAGGAACTGGCAATTGGTTGTCTCAACTGTATCAAAATTGAATGTTCTCTCTTTCACAACGACTCATTCATTACATCCCACATGTTGCTATACTGCCCACCTGGTTGACTACGTCCAGTCAAATAAACCTGTTAGTTTTTTATGGATGGCTGCTATAGATTTCTTAGAGAGTCATTAAAATATACCTTTTTTTGGGGGGGATCACAATAACATTGGGAAAGGTCATATACAAATTAAAAGGAAAGAAAATGAAAGCAGGATATAAGAAGGGTCAAATAAGAGTAAAAGATTCAGTCAGGGCTCTGAGTCCAAAGTCAGAGGAGCTTTGGGAGGGTTGAGAAAGGCTAAATAGATGAAATAAGTAGATCATCAAACTGAAACTCATCATATGGGAACTTTTGTTACAAAGTAGAGGCACTTCTGCTGTAGCATTCTACCTTATATAACTAAATGAGTGTACTGACCACTTTGCTAGAGAATAATTTGAAATCTGTTAACAGGGGCCTGAGAGATAGAAAGTACTGACATCAACCCAGCATCGATAATTAATTAATTATTGACATTCATTAGTTAGTTCATTAACTAACTAATCCACAGGTATTTTGTTCTTCATGCAGTAGTTTTAAGTATAACTGAGATTTAAAAAATAACCATGTTTCACCATCTAGTGGGATGGTAGATAAGTAAACAGATACTGTTATATGGTGTTAAGATAAAATTCAAGGACAAGGGCTATGGTGTGCAGGGAAGAGCTCCTGTCCCAGGCAGACCTGGTCGTGTGAAGTAATTCCTTAAGTAAGTCTCAAATGATAAGCAAGAAAAGGTGAAACAAGGAGAAAAGTCACACTTGTGCATAGGCAAATGCCATAAAACATAGGATGAAACAGATATTGCTGATTTTATGCAATGTCAGATACAGTGGTACCTTGACACACGAGCACTTTAAATCTCAGGCAGTTTGAGAGATGAGCTGTCACTCATGGGATTTTTTTGCTTTCAGTCACGAGTGGATATTTGAATCATGAGCTTCCGCCACTCTCCACTAGATAGCCTGCCAAACGTACCGTTTCACAGGTTACACGAGTAAATTGATAAAATGTACATACAGTACCATACGTAGTGTGTAAGGTCAATTTTGCAATTATATGTAGCGTTAAGTGTGTAGAGAGGAGGTTATGTTAAGTGACAGCACAGGAAATGAAAACCT